>NW_006198219.1:2296627-2316911 GCF_000334495.1 Tupaia belangeri chinensis
GCTTCCAGTCTTGGTCTATCCATCTCTCTGTCTATCTATCTGTCTCCAAGTAAAGCAGGCAGGGTCGTGTATATATTACTTTACCATGGCACAACATCAGAATTTAAAGAGTCTACTGTAGAAATTCTGCCTCTTGCCCATCTCCTAACCACCCAGTTCCTTTTTGTAGGCAGCCAAAGTATACACATTGAGGGATCTTCTATGCATATAGAAACAAGTCCATATTTCTCTCAGAATGATCTTTTTAATTAATTTTTTCTTTCAGGCCAGCAAATGGCATGGAGGTTTAAGGGAGCTGAATCCCACATGGCTGACTATGTGGCTTGAGTCCTGGACTCAGCAGCCTGAAAATCATGGTGGACACATGTCCAAAATCCAGACAGGAGAATGGAGGAGAAGAGATTACAGCATGACCATCCTCCTAGGGGGTGGTTTCTTACTCCCCCCCACCCCACCCCTGTCTCTCTCCAGGAAGTGCATGTGCCCTATAGCAAAAACTAAAAATAAAATTTGAAAACATTAAAAAAATCTTTCTTTCAGTATGAGAGAGAGAAACACTCTCAACAGGATTTCACACTGCAGTTGCCCCCTGACCCCAGCCACCCAGCATCTATAGGTTGACCATGATCTTCCATATAACTCATGATCTTCCATATAGGCTCAGCCTTGCTTCAGTAGCACATTACTACTGTGCTATCAAGCCAGCCCTCAGAATAATCTGTTCAAAATGTAAATAGGACCGTATTTTTTCCAGTTTAAAGCCTTTGACTGCCTTCTCATTACAAACTTCTGAGTGTTTTTGGCCTTACTTTGGCAACTTCCAAACTTTATCTCTCACTACATTCCAGTTCTGTTGATCTTTCAGTTCTAGACAGCCTCCCTCCCAGTTGAATTTTTTTCAGCCTCAGGGATTTTGCCTGGTCCTTATGCTTGGAAAAAAATTTCCCTAGGGTATACATGTCAATTTATTCCTTAAAAAAAAAAATGTTTTTAATTGCTAGAAGGTGTGTGCACCTGACAGAAAGAGGGAAAGGGAGAAAGCACCATCCTGTAGGGCATGGCCATGCCATAATCCCTTCTCCATTTCTTTATCCTGTCAGGATTTAGAGCATGCATGCACATGTGCCTGGCATGGTGTTCAAGCTCCTGGTGTCAGTACTCAAGCTATCGTTGGCTATGTGGGATCTGGCTCTCTTAACCAATAGGCAACAGGGCCAACCCTCCTTCCTTAAATATTATCTCCTGAGAGAGTATGCATTGTCCTGCTATCCTTGCGTTTTGGTATCATTGCCCTCCATTTGTCACCTTCAGAACCTCTCCCACAAGTAGTCATTATATATTTATTGGTATATTTACTTCTTTACTGATCATTTCCCACATTAGACTGAGTTCCTTGAGAACAGAATCTAGGTCTGTTTAATTTACCACTTCCCAAGTGCTCAGCTCCCAGATACTCTGTGCCTCTTACAAAATAAGTGCCCAGTAAACATTTGATAAATACATGAGTAAATGAGGAAAAACCGGTACCCTAGAGTGGGGGGTAGGGTGGGCAGAGCAGATGAAACCAACAGGGAAACTAGCCTCAAGCATTTAAGCAGGCAGATTTGGACTCCATGTTACTCCCCACCCCCACCCACCGAGGACAGAGTGTAGCCCAAGCACACAGTACAACTGGCTCCATCTTGGTTAGGCCAACTAGCCAATACGGACAAGAAGGGCTAGCAGAATGAAAAGTAGACTGTCCCTTCCAAAAGTTCAAGCTTTTTCATTCCTTGAGAGGAGGTGGCAGCAAACACAGAGCACATGTTTATCAGAGCCTGTGTTTTGTCATAGAAATTAATAACCAGTTTAAGCAGAAATATTAAACAATCACCTCTCCCATTGTTTTAGGGATGGAAAGTTCCTTTTTTTAAAAGCAAGTAAAACCAGAAAAAAGACAGTGACTCTCTTACAGAAACAGCAACATGTTTATAAGAAAATATTAACTCTATAATCTCAAATCAGTATCTGATTCTGCCTTACATTTTTAAAAATACCACATATTTATTTATCTGATCATAAAAGTAATTCCTCATGTAATTACCAATAGTAGAATACTGAAATTGTTGTCAAAGTATAAACTAAGAAAATAAAAATTTTATCCATGGAAAAAGCCTTTTATTTCTAAATCACAAAAGCTAATACATCTGCTTTCATCTTTTATTCTCTCCTTGAAAACCATGAAACAAAAGCCTCATTCAGCCCTGCTTTAATTTCACCTTGGAATTTATTTCTAGGTACCCAGATCAGCTGATTGGATTAGCTAGGTAATGTAACCCAGTCATTTTGCCTTTATCTCTTACCAGACCAGAGGATAAAATCCAAGCTCTTTACTGTAGTTTATCTGGCCCCAGTCCACCTTCCAGTCTCATTTCTCACCACTTCCTTCCCTTACCCACTTAATTGGGAGCTTACTAGGAGAAGGCGTAGGGCTCACAAGTGCATTCTGATAGTCTCTACCTCTCCTACTCAGATATTTCTGAGCTAGGATTTAGAAGGATGTCCAGGCCTCCCCCTTTAGTACATGGTATAGGCTTGAGAGAATGGGTTAAAGGATTCTGCTATGCTGGTTCACTACGAATTCATGAGCTAGGAAGTGAATTCAACTGGAAAAGGTAGGCATGACTACTTTATCAACATAAGGGATAAGAGCCATCCTCAAGTGTTATGTAGGTCACCCATACTTCACAGTTGCCTTGAAGAGAGCCATGCCTGGCCTTCCTTCTGAAGAGCATCTGCCACTTGCAGCACTGGTTGACCAAGGACCTGGAACATTATTGCACATCTTAAGGGTGACCTTTTGATGTTCCTCCTGTGCAGGCTAGAACTCCATGACTGGGATAGTAGTGGGTTAAAAAAATGAAGCTGCAGAAGACAAGCACGTTATTATTGGAGTCTCACTAAGTCATTGCAAACAAATTCTACAGTAGAATATTAGATGTTCAACTTACCCTGTCCAGAAGTGCTCTTTTCACTCAGAGTGTCCTTGTTCAACCATAAGTCTGAGGGCGGTGTGATGTGGAGAGGCAGCTCTCCACTTCAAGTGCTTTCTAAACAGACACAGAGTCTTGTTCTGATGGTATAGTTGAGTTTCTCGATTGCAGTGGTATTTATGCAAAGCTGTACATGGGATAAAACTGCAAATGAGTGCAAGTAATATGTGAAGAAGCTCTAAGGTGTGCACTAGCACCAATTTCCTAGTTTTTATATTTTACTGTAGTCATACAGAATGTTAAGTGAGGCTGGGTGAAGGCTGCATGAAGATCTTGCCTTGCACTTCACAAGTTTCTGTGGAAACTATATTTATTTCACAATAAAATATGTTCAAGGAGGGAGAAAGAGACTCAGAGTACTGGAACACTTGACCTAAAACAATGCATTGGAAATGGTCTTCAAACTAGAAGATCTTACTCAAAAACAGTATTTCTCTGTCCAGGTTCAAAGATATTTCTAGAGAAAAGGATGAAATGGGCTATGGTGGCCAGAAAATTTTAAATGGATATAGAAGCTAAGAGGGCTTTCAACTCCCTGGCACTCTGTTAGTATCCAGGTGAATCCCCAGCCCCTTTTTGAAGACCAGTAAGAAAAGTAGGCAGGTTAGTAAGTGAGTTGTAGGCCATAGAAATAGGCTTGAACACTCAGGAAACTGAATTTCTTAGGTACTTTGATGACTTCCATTCTCCTTATTCTGCATCGTTGACTGCAGCTAAATTTGGTCATCTAGCAATATGTGTACTTTCAATTTATTTATTATCATTATTGTGGTTTACTTCAGCATAGGGCACCTGTGCTCACCTCAGAGAGAGAAGGAAAGTGAGAAAGCAAGCCACCAGGTCTGGGACTTGAATCACGGTAGGACATGTGGGAGTCTAGTGCCTCAACCACCATGCCGTCTGCTGGCCCCCATTTAGTAATGTTAAGTACATATAATGTATATCTTGTACTCTACACTCTTGTAAGTGCTTGGAATCTGTCCAAGAACAAAAGCACCCTGCCCTGGTGGAGCTCATGTTCTAGTACAAGGTAGAGCACAGAAAGAGAAACAATTAATTCTTCAATTTTCTTTTCCCTCTTCCAAATTCTCTGTCCCACCCTTCCTTTCTGCTTCTTCTTAACTGCTCTATTCTTCTCTCTTTTTATTTTAGTCTTTCTTTTTTTCTATTTCTTCCATTAATTTCCTCTTTCTTATTTTTTTCCCTTTCTATTCTAGTCAATTGCATTGTTAATAACAAAAAATATATATGAGTAAAAATAAAGCACTCAAGTCTGGGTAATTTAAGAGAATAAACATTTATTTATTCAGCTCACAGTTTGGAGGACCAAGGTCCAGGGGCCGCATATGCTAAGAGTTTTCACTATTGGGAGGAGTCCTAGCACATCCTGAGAGAACAGGAGCTCATGTGTCTGTGTGTTCACGTGTGTGGGTCTCCTTATAAACCCTCTAGAAGTCAGTCAGAGGAGCTCCACTGTAATCACTCACAAAGGCCGACCTTTCACTACCATTAAGGTACTAAGTTTCCTCTTAATAAGTTCACAATACAACCGAGTTCCAGCACATACTTTAGGAGCTTTGAGGGGAAGGATACTAAACCTCAGCTCTTCCCTAATGCCATTTTCTTCATTGGTGATTCTATCACCTTTTGTTTTCTCACTCTATTTTCTCCCTCTGACCTTCCTTTTCTTCTCCCTTCATTTTCTCTCTCTCATTTTTTAGAGTTTATTTATTTCATGAGAGAGAGAGAGAGAAGGTAGCAGGGTCTTGTAGGCGTACTGAGGAGCCGAACTCCAATCTTGCATATGGCTCCAGCATCGCAACGTGGCACATTACCACTGCACCACCACAGCTGGGCCTCTCCCATTCTTTCTAGCTATCCATCATGTGACTTTCTTATGGAACCAAAAGAACTGATTAAATTAAAGTTTGTGTGCCTTTTGTGATATCATTTGTCATTTGTTGTATTGTTATATTGTTACATTATTTACATGACAAATGCTTTCTGTTCTAACTAAAACTAAACTTTCTTCAGGTATCTATCCTGATGCAAATGGAAAATGACTCTAGTTTCATTGACTCTCATCCCATTGGTCTAAGCCCCAGAAAGAAGACCCCTCCCCAACCAAGTATTTCTGGAACATTGAAGGGTGCCTCACAAGAATGTTCATAGCAGCACTATTCATGAAAGCCAAAAACCAGAAACAACACAAATATCCACAAACAGTAGGATGGATAAATAAACAGTGGTAAATTGAGACAGTGAAACACTAGACAAAAGGGAGAAAAAAATGAATGATTTCTATTGGGTCGTTTGAAAAGTCATGACACATTTTTGCATAGTAAAACAGAAAAATAGATCATAACTTTTCTGATGACCCAATATATGCAATAATATGAATGAATGTCACAATCGTAATGTTGAGTGAAAAATGACAGACACAAAAGAGAAGGAGAAAAAATATTTGTTTTGTTTCTATGCTGGATGAGAAGGAGGTTTTAGAAGTGATTATCCTTGGGGGCTATTACTGGGAAGGAGCACAAGAGGGCTTCTTGGGTGCTGGTTAAGTTCTGCTTGTAGATATGGGTGTAGGCAGTACAGGTGTGCTTGTTTTGTGAACATTCTTTAAGCAGTACACTAGGACTTACATCCTTTTTATATGTATGAAGTACCAGAATGAAAAATTTGCTTAACATAATGAAAACCATCACACAAAATAGCTAGAATTATTTGGGAAAGAATGACAAGATTTCACTGAGATATTTGTGAGTAACATTGTTAATTGCACTGAGAAATCTACAAAAGGAAGTTACACAGACACCAGTGGAGGTGGCCCTAAAAAGAATACACCAAACTGATGACTAAAAAGAATAATGGTGAACTTAGAATGTGATGTTTTTATTATATTTAATGGTTTTGTTCAGAAAAGACACATCTAAGAAGTTTACAAAGCAACTTTACATTTATTTAAAATATGTGCAAACATTTCCAAATATACATAATTTGATTATTTTCAACTATAGAAATTTATATACAATACTGGAATCATATCCTTCAGGTTAAAAATATAACAGACAACCTTAATATCAAGTAAAAATTTCATTAACAATACAAGATCAAAAGTATGCTACTACTTACAAAATGCAAAGGATACATTATTGCTAGAGTGTGCTTGGAAAGTAAGATAAAGGTTTTATATTGTTACAAATGGACCCAAGAGTTTACAAAATGCTAGCTCTATTGTAAAGTGTAACTTTGGTATTTCTTTCCAAAAATGAGCAGTGCTTATTTCCTCTATTTAACAGAGGTATTCATCCATTTCCTGCAAGACTATTACATTCACTCTTTAGAGTTTCGATTTATTGCCATTATTAGCAGGTTATTCCTATAAAAGTGAGATAGCATTATAATTTGAATTATGCTGTGACCATAATATAACCAGAATTCAGGATCAACCAACTTGATATGAAAACTGATCACTATAGGCAGTTCATAGATTTATTTTTGAAAAGTAGTAACAATTCAGTTATAGATTATTTTATAAACTGCTAAAATTTTAAAGAAAAATTTAAACTCATTTTGATCACTGTGGTCTTATAACCATATAAAAATTATTTTTGCACAATATAAGCAGAGTTTTCCTGTTAGATTTAAAATAGATCATGCCAATGCAATGCAATGGTTATTTCTTTAAACATAGGATAAATTAAGACTGCATTTTTTTTTTTTTTTAATTACCAGAGGGCACATGCACTTGCTAAAGAGACAGAGAGAAGGAATGGGAGAAAGCACCCCCATGGCAAACAGTAATACTACAATCTTTTCTTGAGAATCGTATCTCTCCCTCCTTTTTGGATTTTGGGCATGCATGCACACTCGCCTCAGTGTATTTCTCAAGCCTCTGGACTTGGAACTGAAACCACAGAATCAGTCACGTGGGATCCAGCTGTGTTAACCAAGAAGGCACAGAACTGGGCCTGAAACTGCACTTTTAAGGACCAGCAGGTGGCATGGTGGTTAAGGTGCAGTATCCCATATGCCTGACTGCACAGTTCAAGTCCTGAATCCTGCAGGGCTTGAAAACTATGCTGGGTACATATGCATGTATGCCAAAAATCCCAAGAGGAGAATGGAGGAGAATGGATCACCCCTGGGGGGAGGGAATTTCTCACCTTCCCTTTCTCTCTCCAGGAAGTTAATGTGCCCTATAGCAAAAACAAACAAACTAAAAAAACCCTGAACTAAAGTTAGTTTATCATAAAAAGAAAACAAAGAAAAAAGATAGTCTTTCATATACTTTGTTTGATCTTAATTGTGATCCATGACTGGATCACAATCATTGAAAAATTATTCTGTAAACCATGAAAATATTCTTTGTACTCACTTCTCTGCATCAACCTTTCCAAGATATTGGGTTGTCGGAACGTTACTGACAACCCAATGTATCAACCCAGTTCTGTAGTTTTAAGCAAACCACTTCCAAGATGAGAGAGCACCTAAATTCTATTTATACATCTGGTCACAAATAATAAGACTGCATGATTAAGTTTTACTTGTCCTTATTTTCTAAAAATGATTTTGGAAGGCTTCTTATCAATAAGTGCATTGTAATTACATTTAAGCATTTACTGAATGTGACTTTAACTGGGGTTGCAGTTCATGGATCTCAAGGTCAGTCCGAAACTGATTTTCCTTCATGATTAGTCATTCCTAACACACCTACCCATGGGGGCTGTTGTGTAGCTCTTTCAACTGAACCTAGATATGCTGGTATGCACATGAACATTGTTAGCAAACCTGTCTTGGGGAATCAGCAGCATACCACATCCTGGGCATTGCCAAATTGCCTGCATAACTCTCCTCCCCATTTTGTACATTTTAGAAGTAATCTATTATATAGATAAAGCCTAGGAACGATTTAGTGCTTCTCTTTCAATGGCTAAAAGGTTAAAAAACAAAGTTAAAATATATAATAGAAAAAGAATGAGTGTTTCAAGTCTGAAGAACTAGTCAATGCAGAAAATGTTCGCATAGAATGACACTGGTGGGTAAATTTTGTCTTGCCGTCTATGCTTCTAGTGGCCTCCTGAGCCCACTTTCAGGAAGCAAGACTACGCATAGCCTGTGGGAGCAAAGGGAAACAAAATGTTAATGCAACTGAATTCTCCTCAAGTCTACATTACCTTTTTTACAAATTTGTTTTTATAGTGTTGACTGTTTACTTTTATTCATTTTAGAGTATATATATCATCATAGTAGAAGAACATTAAAAACTTAATTTTTCACCTCATCATATTTAATCATATGTATTTAAAAGCAGTGGACCAGCCGGTGGTGTGGTGGTTAAGGCAGCTGGATCCCACATGGCCTCCTGTGAGGTTTGAGTCCCAGACCTGAGGGATTGAAAAAACAGAACTCACGCATGTGCATGTGTGTTTGCCAAAAAAAACAAAGAGGAAAATAAAGAAGAAGGAATTGTGGTGTGGTCATCCTCCCTGGATTTCTCACATTCTCTCTCTCTTTCTCTCTTCTCCTCTGGCGAGTGCATGTGCCCTATAACAAAATACAAAAACAAACAAACAAAAACAATAATTACTAAATTACTATTCATTGAGCACCTACTATGTATAAGACACTGTTCTTGTTACTACTTTACATGCATCTTTAGCTTCCACAACTCTGTGGTATTACTTTTATTTTATGTGACGATACTAAGACAGTAAGTAATTTGCCCAGGGTAATTACTTACTGCACAGCTGAGAAATAGCAGAACCAGGACTGATACCCAGGTCTGTCTGGTTCTAAAGCTTGTGCCCATGAAACCATCTACTTCCCATCTATAGAAACCTTACCTGAGTGATTCTTTTACATGGCAATCAGTAAATATTCTATACTGTAGTAGTTTCTTAAGTTCCGATATTGGTGATAAGAGTTTTTACTTAACCTAAAGCTGCCCTCATAAACTGCTAACACTGGAAGGATTCGTTGACTTTGGAGTTCCCTAAGCTGGTAGATGACGATGTGATTTTTTTCATTCTGAAAAATATATTTTCTCCACAAAAACCTCTGCCTATCATCCCCACTGCCTGATTTTATCATAGAGGCTGAATGTTACTCCTTTCAACATTTTTATCAGGACATGGAAAAATGGAGAAAAGGAATATGTATCAGACTTGCATATAGGACCAGTGGGGAAGAGAGTTAATATGCCAGATAATAGACACAAAATACAAAACTACTGGGTTGTCGGAGAAGTCATGACATATGTCAATAAACTGGAACCACCTGAGATGCAATCCAGCAGAAATATGTGTAGTACTGCATTGGAGTAAAAAAACCAATTACAGAAATATAAGTGGAGAACCCAGGTAGACCACAATTTGTGTGAAAGTGTCAAGTCTTTAGGTAACTCCTGCTAAACAGAAGCCAAGATTTTGATGTAGCACTTAAAGCAAACAAATTTTAAGTTGCAGTAATAGAAGTATCTTGACAAGATCAAGGCAGATCATGATTGCATAATCTCCATGCTGACCTGACCACATTTGGACTTTTGTATCCCCATCTTGGCCAATGAAGTATGGCCAAACTGCATGTCTCTAAGGAATGGTAAAAGAAAAAAAAAAACAACCTGGAGGAGTCTTGCCTAGAGGAGTTCTAGAGGAGACATGAGAGCTATTCTCCTGTGCTTAAAAGGCTGTATAGTGGAAAGATTTGTGTTGCTAAGAAGGCAGATCTCAGTCCACTTGGGGATTTTTACAGAAAAATCAAATTCAGTTTTGTAAGCCCAACTAACATTTAGATACTTCTAAGAACCATGACACACAAACTCCCTAAAAGTCACTATTTGCTAATGTCTGGCCATGTTTTCACAAAAGCTGAGTGGAAGTCCATCGAGGATAATGCAGGAAGGAGTTCATAAGCTATGATACTGACAATTTCCATAAAGTCTTTCAGTTTAAAAACGTGTGATCTTCCTTTGTTCCCATTTTACTCAGTGGTGGAGCCTCAATGTTCACACAGACACTGTAAGTCCAGCCATGGTCTGGGAATGGTCTGATGCCACAAGAGCATCTGAAATGCATAGAATCAGTCTCAGGTGGAAGAAATGTCTTTTTAAGTGACTGTTGGACAGAAAAGGAATAACATAACTTTCCTATTTCTCATGTACTATTCCTGGGTTAGAAATTTGCTCTATTCTCCTTTCCCTTACCCCACAGTTTAGGTCTCTAGAACAGAAGTAGGTGGAGGTGTCTAGTGTGTGAACCAGCATTAGAAAGTGTGTCAACTGCTGCTAGTTGTTCATCCCTATATGCCCAGGGCAGAGTGTCCCCATATACTTACTTTATTTATGTGTTTATTTATTTATTTATTTAGTTAGTTAGTTAGTTATTTGGGGGGGGGGATTTTTGCTATAAGGGCATGTGTGCTCACCAGAAAGACAGAGAGATAGAAAGTGAGAAATCATCCCCCAGGGTGGATGGCCACATTGCAATCCCTTCTCCTTCATTCTCCTCTCGGGATCTTGGGCACACACGCACACGGGCCCGGCTTGAGTTTAAGCCACTGGGTCCAGGACTCAAACTGTGCTACACGGGAGTTTAGCGACATAGCCATTACGCTAACTGCTAGTCCTTATTTATTTATTTATTTTTAGAGAGATTTTTGCTATAGGGCATGTGCACTCGCCTGAGAGACAGAGACAGAAAGAGAGAAATCACTCCTCAAAGGGAATGACCATGCTACAATTCTTTTTCCTCCATTCTCCTCTTGGGATTTTGGGCATGCATGCACACTTGCCTGGCATAATTTTTTTTTTTTTGAGAGGTTTTTTTTTTTTTTTCGCTATAGGGCGCGTGCGCTCACCAGACAGACAGAGAGAGACATAGAGACAGAAAGCGAGAAATCACCCCCCAGGGGACTTGAACCACAGTCAACTACATGGGAGTCCGACGTAACCATTAAGCCATCTGCTGGTCCCATGTCTCCAAGTATTTAATGTCTTCAAAGGAAAATTGTCATTTTCCACTTTCCCCAAAACCAAACTTTTGGTATTTTTTAAAACTATGTTCCCTAAATGTATCTTTTTCTTCTCTTTTTTTTGAGGGGTGGGGGTGGGGGACGTTTTCGCTATAGGGCACGTGCGCACACCAGACAGAGAGAGACAGAGAGACAGAAAGCGAGAAATCACCCCCCAGGGAGGATGGTCACACTGCAGTCCCTTCTCCTCCATTCTCCTCTTGGGATCCTGGACACACACGCACACGCGCCCGGCGTGAGTTTTAAGCCACCGGGTCCGGGACGCGAACCATGATCAACTACGGGGGAATCCAGCCACATAGCCATTACGCTAACTGCTGGTTCCCATCTTTTTTTTTTTTTTTTTTTAATTTGGCATAGAGTGTGTGTACTCACCAGAGAGAGACAGAGAGAAAACACCACACATGATCACTCCATGATCCCTTCTCCTCCATTTTTCCATCCTATTGGGATTTGGGACACACCTATACATGTGCCTGGCATGTTTTTCAAGCTGCTGGGTCCCGTACTTGAATCACATGGCTTGGCCTTGTGTGATCTGATTCCTTCAACCATTACGCCAACTGCTGGTCTACAGGGCCAGCCCAATAGTTCTTTTTCTTTAAAGAGAGCTTTTTTGTCATAGGGTGCATATGCTCACTGGAGAGACAGAGACTGGCAGAAAGAAAGTGGGAAATCACCCCCCAGGGGAGGACCATGCCACAATCCTTCTCCATTCTCCTCTTTAGATTTTGGGCATGCATGAACATGTGCCTGGCATGAGTTTAAACCCACTGGGTCAGGGATTTGAACTGTGGTCATCCATGAGGGAGTCCAGGGCCTTAACCACTACACTACTTGCTGGCCCCAACCCAACAGTTCTTTATTTTTTTTTTTTTTTTTTTTTTTACTTTGTGGCCCCAACCCAAAAGTTTTTTTTTTTTTTTTTTTTTTTTAATTGAGAGAGAGGTTTTTGCTATAGAGTGCATGTGCTCACTGGAGAGACAGAGAGACAGAAAACAAGAAATCACTCCCTGGAGGGGGATGGCCACACCACAATCCCTTCTCCTCTCAGGATCTTGGACACATATGCACACACGCCTGGTGTGAGTTTAAGTCCCAGGTCTGGGACTCAAACTGCAGTCGACTACATGGGAGTCCAGCGACGTAGCCATTATGCCAACTGCTGGTCCCTAGTTCTTAATTAGATATATTCACTATTTGTATTACTCTATTTGTCAAGGGATTCCATCCAAATTAATTCCTTTAGAAAAAAAACAATGATCATACCTCATCCTGGACATCAAGTTCTTCTTCTGTCAGCTTCACTTCCATTAATTCAGGAGGTTCTTTACAGTCTTGAATGAGAGTGATCTTGACCAAGAGAATGCAGAATATTATTAGAAATATAATAGCATCCACCCACCTAATACAGCACAGAAAATTATTTGAAGCTTTACTGGTGCTTCTCATACTATAATCTACATACTTCATAATCCTCTTCAGCTTTCTTGTTCTTTTATATTTACCACCTCAGAATTTTCCCTATATCATTTTTTTCACATTCAGGTGTGAACTAGTATAATACTCTATTGTCTAAACTGCTTTTCAGCTCTCTTTCCCAACCTTTGAAGTGCATACATTTTAACTAATCACCCTCTCTGCCTAAATTCTTCCTGCTTCTCTCTCAGTGGCTAAGCTAAGAGCATTTAGTACCACACTGAACATGCAGTGCATGCACATAGAAGGGCTTGTGACTGATGTCAGTAAACAACCCCAAGTGGAATTGGATAGAAATTAATTTTATTGGCGATGGAAACCAATGTCTATGGACCAGGTTGGTTATTTAGGAAATTTCTGCATTTTAGGGGTAGCATGTAATTTAATCTTCTGCAAAAAAGGAACCAACAACAGTTTGGGCTTTATCTTACGCCATTTTCAAAGCAACTTCGTATTTTCAAAGCACCTCCAAATGTATGTCGAGACTAAAAGGACATTTTGGAGTGCTATTTAACTTCTTTAATCTCACAAATAGGCCAGTTCTCTTTGTTAGTGTGAAATTGAATTAGAGGATAAAATCCCTGTGCCAATGGTCATGATATACTAGAAAACATGGAGGGTAGGTGTAACTGAGTCAGTGCTGTCCTGCGATTGTTCTTGTGATGGAAAAAAGGAGAGAGAGAGAGAGAGAGAGAGAGAGAGAAAGGGAGATATCACTGCAGCCAGAGTATCCATAATATACATTCCTGAAAGAAATGAAAGTGCCACAGAGGTTTATTTATTTGTGTTTGTTTTGTTTTGTTTTGTTTTTATCATCATTTACCTACATCTACCATGTACAGAGTTCTGTGTTAAAACCCTGAGGAAATGTAGAACCATAAGGTTCTTGATTTCACAGGCCACCAGTAATGCTCAACTCATCATCCAGTGAAGCAGTAAGTATTTTATTCAAGCATTTTGCTTATTTAGTCTAAGATTCGTTCAGAGTCAAAAAAAAAAAAAAAGAAAGAAAGAAAGAAAGAAAGAAAGAAAGAAAGAAATTTACAGTGCCTGTCTCATTACAAGCAAAATCTAGTCTAAGTTGGTAGATATACTCTTCATTAGAAGTTTTGGTGACATTCACAGCCTAAGATCTTAGATTAAAATTGGTACGAATAAAACTTTCATGTTGAGAAGGAAATTGACACTTGGGATCTGTTCTGCTCTTTTTTTCTTTTTCACATTTTATTTATTTATTTATTTTGTTTAGAATACTTTTTATTTTTAATTTATTATTATTATTTATATATTCAATCACTATACATCATTTAGAGCATTTTTTAAAGATACTTCACATGATTCTGCTTTGTTATTACCTGTGGGTTAGAGAATTTGAAATTAGATCAGGAAAGGATTACGAGTTTTCAAAATGAGCAGCTAGCATGTAACTTTTTTTAGATTTGTAGTTTTACTACTTTTTTTTCCTTTTTCATATTTCAGCTTCACACCTTGGTATTTAGGGTATTTTCTCCAGAAGCATCAGTAGAAAATCTCTCTACTAACAGTAATTGGGAAGAACAATGTGATATTGTTTACTGAATTGGTTTCCTTTTAAACATTAACTTACAATCTACAATAAAGATCTACTTATTCTAATTTAGAAAAAGGGGATGCAATTTAAGATAATAATCCATTATGTCACTAGAATCATTATTGTTGTTATATTTTGATAGGTATTATTTTCGTTTACTAATTCACCGTGCATGGGTACATGAGAAAGGATTAAATGATGTCTTACACTAGGCCACCAGTAGGTAGGCCCAGCCCAGTGAACCAGACCAGAATGAGTACCTCTCCTGGGTATCCAAAAGGAAAATTAACAAAATAAGAACTGTAGAAAATCAGGGGAGAGAGATTAACCTTGGGTTTATTTGTGGTTGTAATTTTTTTCCTTATCAAACATCATTATGACCTGATAAATTCCATTTAAAGACATTTATACATCAAGAGCTTCCAAACTGTTAAGAATTTAGGTTGCATTTATGTACACAAGTCAAAGACGATCCAAGATTCAGTGCTATACGTTCCAAAAAGGCATTACTGTTAATGCCCATTTTCATAAGTAAACCCACACACTGTGAAAACTATTACATACTTGGTACTACTAAGTATTTTTTTTTCTGTTAACTATCTTATTTAGTCCTTATACTTACCCAGCAAGGTAAATGTTTCTACTCCCATTTTACTGATAGAAATGTTAAGATTCCAAGAAGTTATGCAATGGCCTAAAATCTAACAGCTACTATTTATGTCATTTTTGCCACTTAGGAGAGATACATATGTAGAAAAGTTACATATTTACCGTTTCTAAAATAGAATCTTGACTCTCTGGGGATTTAACCTGGTTCTGTAGGTAGAGAATGGCATCATGAACAGTCAAAAAGAATGTGTCCTTTCTAATGTGATCATCAAAGAAACCACATTGCTCCAGCTTCTCTATCACATGATCTTCAAAAGAAAGAGATTATGTTTGGTTAGTATCTAGAAAAAGATATTTTTGTAATATCAACCACTACTAAGTTTTTGTAGCTCCTCCTTCTAATTTTTCCCCTCACTTTAAAAACATGGCCCTGCTTCTCTTTTCTAGTAGCATTCAGAATAGCCATCCCATAACATAGCAGACAGCCTTGGTGTCCAACCATGTTCCATTTGTCAGGCCAGTGTATGGATCCTTCAGCTGCTGTGGGCCTGACTGCTAATGGTTTGCAGCTGTGCCCTTCTCTGAAAAAAATTTCCATGGGAGCTGTCTCACCTGAAAACGTGTGGAAAGTGACAGCCCCTCTCCCATGCATTGATGGCCTATAACCGTTGACTGACTTACATGGGGGAAAGAAGGCAGGCTCCCCTTGCCTCAAAGAGGCTTAGCCTTCTGGTGCTCTTCCTGCTGTGTACTCCTTATAAAATCAGAAATCTAAGACTAGATTTTTGAAACTGTGTTTTTGACCAGTTTCTTCCTCTCCACAATTCTGTTCCCCTCACTCCTTTAAAAATTTGTCCAGGTACACTATCTCAAAACATCACTTGTTCAAGAATCCCCATCTTAGGCCCTACTTCCAAAGAGCTCAGCCTAAGCCCTGGTCTTCCCTTACTTAACTCATACATAGGCAGTTCCAGAGACTCACACCCTTGAGAATTCTCTTGCTCTAAGGGATCTAAGTCCTCTCCAGCTCTGCTTTCCCCATAGTTTCCCCACCCCCATTCATCCTCCACCACTGTAAGAGCATGAGTTTCCATACATTACTAGCTTTTTGGCATAATTGGACATAATATCTTTCTGGATTCAAAAATACTATCAGAGATATTGCAAATGGTACAGAGTCTGTTTGTGGTGATAAAAATTTTGGAAATAGATAGTGGATGATGGTTACACAACATTGTGAATGTAAGTAATGCTGCTGAATTAATTGTATACTTAAAAGTGATTAAAATGTCAAAGCTCATTATACACCCTTTATCAAAATGTTTTAAAAGTTTTGGGGGGAAAAAAACGGCTTTTCAATAGCATATGCCCACATTTAAGGTGGGAGAAAGGGCTTGAAGAAAGTCATACAGATAGATATGTACTTATATGCATTTACCTTGAAGTGATGCAAAGTACACATTCACATCAATTCTTTTGAATTCTTTAACAATCTAAAGATTAAAAAAGGAAAATTTTTAACAATGAATAACTTCATCTGCTCATAATTCAGTCGCATTCAGCTACTTGCCAAATCTTAGGAATCAGTCTCATATTATTACATCTGATTGTAGGTGCCCTGAACTGCCTTCTTTTCTGCCTGACCATCTTGATACTATATGAAGCTTCACCTAAACTTGACATTTCATATGACACCCTGTGTTATCTGATTTGGAGGACTTAATACAGTTGTTATTTATAAAATTACTTCATAAATGCCTTCCCCTCTAGACTGCTTAGTCCCATGAGGACAGGAACTGTGGCTGCTTAATCACTAGTTACTCTTGGGACTGGTAGAGTGCTTAGCACAGACTTGGTATTTTGCATCTATTTGGTGAAAGGATTAATGAATTGGAGCTTGCATTACTGGTTTCTGATATTGTGAATGCTTTCTGTCTTGCCTGCTTCTTGACTTTTTCTTTGACTTGCTAGATCCCTGACCTGCTTCCTGTTCTAACTTCTTAATAATGCTGAACTTTTCCAATCCTACATATACCTGGTGTTCCTTATCTTGCTGTTGTTCATATAACAAATAGAAATACAATACTTAATGTGAACTTTGCCCACATTCTCTTGTTCTCATATTCTATTTCCTATACATTATCAGAAAAATAAAATAATAAATGTTAATATTTTCTTTTTGTTATTTAATTTATCTTTTTTTTTTCTTTTTAATTTGCTACAGGGCTCATCAGAGAGAAAGACAGAACAAGGTAGGGGAAAGTGAGAAAGCAAGTTACCAGGTCCAGGGCTCAAACCATAGTCAGCCATGTGGGAGTTTAGAGCCTTAACCACCATGCCACCTGCTGGCCCTGTCAGATACTTTTTGTAAAGAATTAGGGCTGGCAGTGGGTATGGTGGCTAGGGCACTGGACTCCCTCATGGCTTACTGAGGTTCAAGTTCTAACCCTGGAAGCTTACTTTCTCACTTTCCCTCTCTCTCTTGCTCTCTCTCTCTCTTTCTTTCTCTGATCAAATTAATAATAATAAGTAAATAAATAAATAAATAAAATTATTCTTTAAACAGAAGAATTATTGGGACCAGCAGGTAGTGAGTGGTTATGAGTGCTGGATTCAGTGGCTTGAAAACAACACTGGGTGCATGTGCATGCATGCCCAAGATTCCAGGATCTCAGGAAAAGGGATTGTGGTGTGGCCATCCCCTAGGGGTGATTTTTCACTTTCTCTCTTACTATCTTTGTCTCTCTCTTTCTCTCTCTCTCTGGTGAGCACACACACTCTAGGGCAAAAACCTCTTTTAAAAAAATTATTTAATTTATTATTATTATTTATTTTGCTATAGAGCATATGCATTCACAAACCATAGTCAGCCATGTGGGAGTTTAGAGCCTTAACCACCATGCCACCTGCTGGCCCTGTCAGATACTTTTTGTAAAGAATTAGGGCTGGCAGTGGGTATGGTGGCTAGGGCACTGGACTCCCTCATGGCTTACTGAGGTTCAAGTTCTAACCCTGGAAGCTTACTTTCTCACTTTCCCTCTCTCTCTTGCTCTCTCTCTCTCTTTCTTTCTCTGATCAAATTAATAATAATAAGTAAATAAATAAATAAATAAAATTATTCTTTAAACAGAAGAATTATTGGGACCAGCAGGTAGTGAGTGGTTATGAGTGCTGGATTCAGTGGCTTGAAAACAACACTGGGTGCATGTGCATGCATGCCCAAGATTCCAGGATCTCAGGAAAAGGGATTGTGGTGTGGCCATCCCCTAGGGGTGATTTTTCACTTTCTCTCTTACTATCTTTGTCTCTCTCTTTCTCTCTCTCTCTGGTGAGCACACACACTCTAGGGCAAAAACCTCTTTTAAAAAAATTATTTAATTTATTATTATTATTTATTTTGCTATAGAGCATATGCATTCATCAAAGAGACAGAGGGAAGTGAGAAAGCAAACCACCAGGTCTGGGATTCAAACTGCTACCAGCCATGAAGGAGTCCAGTGCCTTAATCACCATACTCCCTGCTGGCTCTATCAAATATTCTTCTAAATTCCTTATATCTATTAGCTTACTTAATCCTCATAACAAGCCTACGGATATACCATCATTACCCCTATATTACAGGTGAAGAAACAGATATAGATTAAGCAACTTGCCCATGTTCACCTTGCCTGTTAGTGATGGAGCCAGGATTTACCCCAGGTAGTCTGGCTCCAGAGCCAAAAATATCACACTCTATTTCAAAAATATTACAGTCTGTTACAAAGCCATTCACCTAGAAAATTCAGAGTTCATGCATTTGCCCTTTTGCAAGACTGGACAGCATATATCATTTCACTGTTGCCAAAGTTCCAAATCTACAACAGAAAACAAAACAAAAAACCCAGAACCTTACCACTCGTAATGACCTCACTCCAACAATATCCAGGAAAGATATAGCTCCACAATCAAGCACAAGGCTATGGATCTGCACTTTGGGAACATTCACTTTGACTGGAAGATCAGAATTCCAATCCACTTGAATCTCTATTTCCTTAGTTGGGATATCAAGTTCTTCTGGTTCTTCAATATCTTCATCAGGCTCAAAAGCATTATTGGATGTACCAGCATCACTGATGATGCCATTCTAAACAAAGGAAACACTGTCAACTTAATTGCTAACAATTTGAAATGTCTTTCAACCATTCAGCTCAAATTATTTTAAAAGCCCTATACACACTGTTCCTTGGTAAGCAAAACATCAAGGGGATGAACTTTTAAGGAATGAGTTTTACCTCAGCCCAAACTTTGAAGAAAGGAAGAAAAATGGAAGAACAGAGGAGCCAGAAAACTTGATTTCTAGAAGATTGTGAAACTGCCAAGAGAGAACATTGACAGGAGGGTCTGAGTAAAAGTTATTATTTCCAAAGTTTTATTAATTTACTGCCTTCTATTGTGAGTGATTTTCCATCATTAATTTACACTTATTTTATTCCTTTCAGCAATAATAAGGTTTAAAAAACAGTGCACATGCTATTTATGATGGAAGAATCATACACCCTATGTTTCCATGGAGCTCTGCTGATTTAATTTTATTCCCTTTGAGTCCCTGTTGCATACAAGAACAGCTCAGCTGTTCTCAGACACATATGTCATCTACTCATACACATCTGGACACGACATTTAATTTTAGACCATCAGACTGCTTTTGTCAGAGAAAGTAAAGAACTTAAGTGGGAAAAGATGCCTCACCTTTGTTGCCCTTAATTGTCCTCTTTTGATGAGTTTCTGTATTTTCCTCAAAGCTTTCACTCTCTTATTATATACTCTAATGGCATCAAATCCAACCTTTGGAAATAAATGTCAAGTTACTTAAAATATCTGGTTTCTAATGCTCATTATTGGTAATCTAGAAAGTTTATTTATAGAAGGGCATTATTATTCCTTGAGACATCCCGCACATAAAAGATTTGTGAGGTCTGATAGAGGAGGTCCCTCTTCACTACTAAGCCACCTTGCCACTCCCCAGAGATTCAAGGTAAGACTGTAGCTTATTAAAAGCTCAAGACAGTAAAAGACAACAGGGGAAAAAAAAAAAAAAAAAAAACAGGGAAAAAAAAAAAAAAAAAAGAACCTTTCTTTGAAGTCTGTGTTTTCCAAATTTCCTTGACATCACAGAGCCCTTTTGTTATTGTAAAATCTATGAACATTCCTGTGAACCAGTTTGCCCTGAAACTCAGGAAAACACTGATCTAGAGGCAGACTCCCAAGTCTGACACATAGCACGGCATTCAAAACCAGAACATCCTACTTATTTATTCCACTAGTACTTTTTTTTTAGAGAGATATTTTTTCTATAGGGTTCATGAACTCTCCAGAGAGACAGAAAGTGAGAAATCACCCCCCCCGGGGGGGCACAACCCTTTGTGCTCCAGATTTGGGGCATGCATATACACACACTTGGTGTGAGTTTTAAGTTGCTGGGTCCAGGACTGGAACCACAGTCAATCATGTGGGAGTCTAGCAACCATAACCATCATGCCGCCATCTGCTGGCTGTTCCACTAGTACTTTCCCCTTTT
>NW_006198219.1:2317065-2318787 GCF_000334495.1 Tupaia belangeri chinensis
ATCAATGAGACAAAAAAAAAAAAAAAAAAAGAACCTTTCTTTGAAGTCTGTGTTTTCCAAATTTCCTTGACATCACAGAGCCCTTTTGTTATTGTAAAATCTATGAACATTCCTGTGAACCAGTTTGCCCTGAAACTCAGGAAAACACTGATCTAGAGGCAGACTCCCAAGTCTGACACATAGCACGGCATTCAAAACCAGAACATCCTACTTATTTATTCCACTAGTACTTTTTTTTTAGAGAGATATTTTTTCTATAGGGTTCATGAACTCTCCAGAGAGACAGAAAGTGAGAAATCACCCCCCCCGGGGGGGCACAACCCTTTGTGCTCCAGATTTGGGGCATGCATATACACACACTTGGTGTGAGTTTTAAGTTGCTGGGTCCAGGACTGGAACCACAGTCAATCATGTGGGAGTCTAGCAACCATAACCATCATGCCGCCATCTGCTGGCTGTTCCACTAGTACTTTCCACTTTTTTTTTTTTTTTTTTTTTTGTATTTTGTAGAGATTTTACCCAACATGATATACACACATAGCAGGCAAGTTGAAAATTCTATACACGTCACCACCAACAGGCAACAAACCATATCTGTGTCCCACAAATGGAGTATATGTACCATAATTTTCAATCCATTCATCTGTTTATGGACATTTAGGCTGGTTCCATGTCTTAGCAATCATAATAATAATGCCTCAATAAATATAGTTGTGCAAGAACTTTCCTACAGAGCATTCTCCTGTCCTTTGGGTAGATATCCAGGAGTGGAGTTGCTGGGTCATATGATTGTTCTATTTGAAGGTCTTTGAGGAATCTCCATATTGTTCTCCACAGTGGCTGGACCAATTTACATTCCCACCAACAATGTAGGAGAGTTCCCCTTTCACCACATCCCCACCCACACTTATCATTTTTGTTTTTATAATCTTCGCCATTCTGACTGGGATTAGGTGGTATCTCATTGTGGTTTTGATCTGCATCTCCCTCACAATGAGGAACATTGAGCATTTTTTCATATACTTTTTGACTGTTCATGTGTCTTCCTTAAAGAGTTGTTTATTCAGCTCATTTTCCCATCTTTTAATTAGGTTAATCATTTCTTTTGGGTAAGCCACTTGAGTTCCCTGTGTATTCTGGTTATCAGTCCTTTATCTGAGACATAGTTAATAAAAATTCTCTCCCATTCAGAGGGTTGTTGATTTACACTAATTACTGTGTCATTTGTTGTGCAAAACCTTCTTAATCTGATGTAATCCCACCTATCTATTTTGGGGGTTATTCCCCGTGCTTTGGGGGTCTCTCTTAAGAAATCTTTGCCTACTCAAATGTCTCTCAAAGTTTCCCCAGTGTTTTCCACCAGTAGTTTTATAGTTTGCAGTCAGGTTTAGATCTTTGATCCACTTTGATTTGATTTTTGTTAATGGTGACAGGGGTTCAGATCCATTTTTTTGCAGGTGGATATCCAGTTTTTTGAGCACCATTTGCTAAAGAGATTTTCCTTTTCCCACTGGGTTGACTGGTACCCTTTGTCAAAGATGAGTTGGCATGGGAACCAGCAGTTAGCGTAATGGCTATGTCGCTGGACTCCCACGTAGTCGACCGCGGTTCGCGTCCTGGACCCGGTGGCTTAAAACTCACGCCGGGCGCGTGTGCGTGCGTGCCCAAGATCCCGAGAGGAGAATGGAGGAGAAGGGATTGTGGCGTGACCATCCCCCCTGG
>NW_006198219.1:2318832-2319552 GCF_000334495.1 Tupaia belangeri chinensis
ACACCCAACAGTAAAAATCTGTCCAAAAAAAAAAAAAAAAAAAGATGAGTTGGCTGTATGTTTTGGGGTTTATTTCCAGGGTCTCTACTCTGTTCCATTAGTCTTCATGTGTGTATTTGTGCCAATACCATACTGTTTTGATGATCACAGCTTTGTAATATATTTTGGGGTCAGTAAGAGAGATGTCGCCCACTCCACTCTTCCTGTGCAGGATGGCTTTGGCAATATATGGCTTTTTATGATTCCAGACAAATTCTATGATTGTCTTTTTTATATCTGTGAAGAATGTCTCTTGTAATTTTATAGGAATTACATTAAATATGTAGATTAATTTGGGTAGAATTGCCATTTTTATTATGTTAATTCTTCCAATCCAGGAACACGGGATGTCCTTCCACTTTTTCATGTCCTTTTTAATTTCTTTTTAAGTATTTTCATAGTTTTCCTTACAGAGGACCTTAACTTCCTTGGTTAGTTTATTCATAGGCATCTTGTACTTTTAGTGACTATGGTAAATGTGATTACTTTCTTCAGTTGTGTCTCTGTCTGCTTGTTGTTTGTATATAGAAATGCTAAAGATTTTTGTAAGTAAATTTTGTATCCTGCCACTTTACTGTATGCATTTCTTACTTCAAGAAGTTTCTTTGTGGATACTATTGGGTCTTCTATGTATACAATCATGTCATCTGCAAAAAGAAGTAATTTCAACTCTTCTTTCCC
>NW_006198219.1:2319716-2341328 GCF_000334495.1 Tupaia belangeri chinensis
TGTACCAGTTTTTAGTGGAAAAGCTTTTAGCTTTTCCCCATTCAGTATAATGTTAGCTATAGGTTTTACATAGATGACTTATACTATGCTGAGAAATGATTCTTCTATGCCAATTTTACTGAAAGTTTTAATCATGAAAGAATGTTGTATTTTGTCAAATGCCTTTCCCACATTGATTGAAATAATCATATGGTTCTTATCTTTCTTCTTGTTAATATTGTGTATTACATTTATGGTTTTGCATATGTTGAACTGTCCTTGCATCCCTGGGATAAAGCCTAGCTGGTCATGATGAATAATCCTTTGTATATACTGTTGAATACAGTTAGCAAGTATCTTGTTGAGAATTTTTGCATCTATATTCATCAGAGATACAAGTCTGTAGTTTTCTTTTTTGTTGTATCCTTAACTGTTTTGGGAATGAGAATGATGAAGCCTTCATAGAATGATTCGGAAGGGTTCCTTCCTTTTGGATCTCTAAAAATGGTTTGTGTAGAATGGGAGTTACCTCTTCTTTAAAAGTTTTGTAGAATTCAGCAGTGAAGCCACTGGGACCCGGACTTTTCTTTGTTGGGAGGTTATTTTTTATTGATTCAATCTCATTGCTTGTTATGGGTCTATTCAGGCTTTCTATGTCCTCCTGAGTCAATCTTGGTAGATTGCATGTGTCCAAAAATTGGTCCATCTCATCCAGGTTTTTTTTGTTTGTTGGCATATAGTCATTCATAGTATCCTCTGATAATGTTTTGTATTTCTATTAGTTCTGTTGTAATGTTGCCTGATTCATTGTGAATTTGGTTTATCTGGTTCCTTTCTCTCTCTTCTTAATTAGTGTAGCTAATGGTGTGTCTATCTTGTTTATCTTTTCAAAGAACCAGCTTTTGTTTTCATTTATTTTCTGTATAGTTCGTTTATTTTGTACTTCATTTATTTCTGCTCAAATCTTTATTATTTCTTTTCTCCTGGAATTTTTTTGGATATTTTTTGTTGCACAATGTTAGGTTGTCCTTTTGACACCTTTTCATCTTTTTCTTATGCACACTAGTTGCTATGAAATTCTCTCTTATGACTGCATTTGCAGTGTCCCATAGATTATGGAAATTTATGCACTCATTATCTTTTTGTCCCATGAATCTTTTAATTTCAGTCTTAATCTTTTCAGTAGTCATGAAGTCATTCAGAAGTAGGTTATTTAGTTTTCATGGTTTTGTGTGTTTTTGATGATTTTTCCTGAGATTGATATCAAGCTTGATTCCATCATTGTTGGAGAAATTGCTGGATATAGTTTCTATGCCTTTGAATCTGTAAAGGCTGTTTTTGTGCCCTGTCATGTGGTCAGTCTTCAAGAAAGTACCGTGCAGGGCTGAGAAAAATGTATATTTTGTGTTTTTTGGGTGGAAAGTTCTATAGATATCTATGAAGTCCATCTGATTTATGGTATCATTTAGGTTCTGAATCTCTTTGCTTATTTTTTTGCCTTTGATCTGTCTAAAGAAGATAATGGGGCATTGAGATCTCCAACAATTATTGTGTTACAGTCTATCTCTCCTTTTAGATCTAGATCTTTCCTTTACATATTTGGGTCCTCCCGAGTTGGGTGCAGAGATACTTAGAAGCATTATATCTTCTTCATGAATTAGCCCTTTTACTACTATATAATGCCCTTCTTTGTCTCTTCTATGGCTTTTTGTCTTAAAACTTATTTTCTCCTAAATCAGTATAGTGACTCCTGCTCTCTTTTGGTTTCCATTTGTGTGGAATACCTTTTTCCAGCCCTTCACTTTTAATCTATGTATGTCTTTATCTATGAGATGGGTTTCTTGTAGGCAGCATATGGAGGGTTTCTGATTTTTAATCCATTCAGTCAGTCTGTGTTTCTTTTTTTCTTTTTTTTTCTTTTTTTTGGAGAGGTTTTCGCTATAGGGCGCATGCGCTCGCCAGACAGACAGAGAGAGGCATAGAGACAGAAAGCGAGAAATCACCCCTCAGGGGGGATGGTCACATTGCAATCCCTTTTCCTCCATTCTCCTCTCGGGATCTTGGGCACGCACGCACACGCGCCCGGTATGAGTTTTAAGCCACCGGGTCTGGGACGCAAACCGCAGTCGACTACGTGGGAGTCCAGCGACATAGCCATTATGCTAACTGCTGGTTCCCAGTCTGTGTTTCTTGATCGGAGAATTTAATCCATTAACATTTGACATTATTATCGATATTTCCAGACTTGTCCCTTAAGTTGGCCATAATATTGGTTGATTTTTTTTAAATTCTTTTATTGCTGTCTATCTAGTTTTCTTGGTATAGTACTCCTTTCCTAATTTCTTGAAGAGCTGGAATTGGTCTGGAGTTGGTAAATTCTTTCAGGTTTTCTTTATCTGAGAACATTTTTATCTTCTTTTCCCATATGAAGGATAATCTTGCCAGGTATAAGATTCTTGATTGAAATTAGTTTTCATTTAACACTTTGAATATATTTCCCCATTCTTTTTTTTAAGAGTTGTTTTTTATTTAATTTTATCTGTTTATTTACTTATTTTAATTTGACCAGAGAGGGACTAAGAGAGAGAAAGTGAGAAAGCAAACTGCCAGGTCTGAGACTCAAACCACAGTTGGCTATGTAAGAGTCCAGTACTCTTAATCACCATGCCACAAGCTGGCCCTTATTTCCCCATTCTTCCCTTGCTTGCATTGTATCTGATGAGAGATCTAGTGTTAGCCTGATGGGATAGCCTTTGTAAGTAACTTGACATTTCTCTCTCACCAATCTTAGTATCTTGTCTTTGTCTGCAGTTTTGGCCAATCTAGCTATGATGTGACTTGGAGAGGATTTTCTTGGATTGATTCTATTTGGGGTTCTTTGTATTTCTTGGGTCTGGATGTTTGAGTGCCTCTCTAGACTTGGGAAGTTTTCTTCCAGGATTTCGTGGAATAGATTATCAATGACTTTTGTAGTTTCTTCACCTTCTGGGATACCATTATTCAAATGTTTGAGCATTTCATGGTATCTAGTATTTCTCAAATATTATCCTTAGTTTTCTTGGCTGTCGTCTCAGTATTTTTGATAATTTTTTGATAATTTCTTAGATCAGAGGTTTTGTCTTCTACTTTTGAGATTTGATCTTCTGCATGGTCTAACCTGCTTTTAATACTTTCAAGGGTGTTTTTGATTTCCTGTATTATAGCCTTCATATCTAATAGTTCCATTTGATTCTTTTTTATGGTGCCCAATTCTTTCATATCGTGGAAGGACTTCCTCATCTTTTGGAGCTCAATGTCTCTTTTCTCTTGTATCTCATAGAGTTTTGTTACCATAAATATTCTAAATCCTTTTTCTGACATGTTGGTAATATCCTCCCTACATGGAGACGAGTTACAGTGTTCCCTTACAGGATATATATTACTTGATTCTCTCATCCTTGAGGCTCTTGTCCAATTTTTAGTCATTTGGTAATGTATTCACTTCTGGCTAATTTGTTGGAGAAGGATTCTTGAACTCGTGTGTTTCCTTTAATGTGAAATAATTTGGTGTCATTTTCTCCCTTCTACTATGTGGGAATCACAGGAGAAGTTTTGAAATTGGATTTATGAAGGAGAGTTTCACTCTTTTTACAACCAGTATAGTGAGGGGTAAAGAATTCTCTAAAACTCACAATATTCAGATGTTTAGCTACTGTGCACCTAGACTTCTCTGAACTCGTGTGTTTCCTTTAATGTGAAATAATTTGGTGTCATTTTCTCCCTTCTACTATGTGGGAATCACAGGAGAAGTTTTGAAATTGGATTTATGAAGGAGAGTTTCACTCTTTTTACAACCAGTATAGTGAGGGGTAAAGAATTCTCTAAAACTCACAATATTCAGATGTTTAGCTACTGTGCACCTAGACTTCTCTAGGCAGTGGGTAACAGCTGAGCAGCAAATTAGGAGAGTAAAGTAAAAGAAAATGAAAATAGGAATCAGAAAGAGGAAGAAAAAGCAATGGGAAAAGAAGGAAATAACTAGACAAAAAGAAGAGAAAAAACAAATCACATTGAAGAAAATAAAATTGGGTTAAAAACAGAAAACTGAGTAGCACGACAGGCAGAGATAGAGATGCCTGGATGGATTCTGGGTGATGGAAAGAGACAAATTAACAAGAGAAAGGCACAAGGAAGGGAACAGAAGGCTTTTTAAAAAAAAATGAGAAAAAAGGTTGGAAGGGACAGAGAAGAACAACAGGGAGAGACTAGCACTGGCGTCTGGAAGGGGGGGCCCTGGGCTTAGCAGCTATGAAGCTGAACCCAGAAGGGACACCACAGGCAAAGATGGAGATGCCTGGACAAATTCTCTAGTACTTTTCACTCTTTAACTGGGCAAACACCCCCCCCCCACTACCCGTTCCCAACTTCTCCTCTTAACTCATGTTGTCCCCAAACATCTGACATAATGTCCTTCTATCAGCTGCCACAC
The DNA here is from genome assembly GCF_000334495.1 of Tupaia belangeri chinensis. Classification (NCBI taxonomy): domain Eukaryota; kingdom Metazoa; phylum Chordata; class Mammalia; order Scandentia; family Tupaiidae; genus Tupaia; species Tupaia belangeri. Next base: position 2,324,164 of record NW_006198219.1, read on the forward strand.
GAAGTCTGATAGTCCAATTAACATGAATCTCTCTAGGAACTCTTTTTTAAAATAATTTTATTGTTCAGCTGGCATGTTGGTTAAGATGCTAGACTCCCATATGACTGACCGTGGTTTGAGTCCCAGACCTGAGTGCTTGCTTTCTCACTTTCCCTTTCTCTCTCTCTCTTCTCTGGTCAAATTTAAAAAATAATAATAAATAATTTTTAGAAAAATAATTTTATGGTAATTTCTGCTTTACATATAATAATTGAACATCTTTGTAAGGTACAGTGTGGTTATTCAAAGTATGTATATAATGTGTAATGATTAAATAAGGAAAAGAAACATGTCCACCATCTCCAAAATTTATCATTACTTTGTATAGTACACATTTAAAATCTGTTCTTCTGGTTATTCTGAAATAACATTGAATCGTAACCAATGTTCTTTACTGTGCTGTAGGACTCTATAACCCACCCATTTATTTGCATGCACTCTTGTATTTATTAACCAAGCTCTCCCCTTCTACCCTTCTCCTTTACAGCTATCTACCATTACAACTATTTCTAAGCAAAGCAAATCTTTTACCTTCTGCTAATGAACCTGGCTTATTTCACTTAGCATTATGCTCCAGGTTCATCCATGTTACCTCAAATAACAGGAATTCATCATTTCATAGTTTGATAGTATTCAATTGTGTGTGTGTGTGTGTGTGTGTGTGTGTGTGTGTATTTATTTATTTATTGACTACAGGGTGCGTGTGCTTGCCAGAGGGACAGAGTGACAGAAAGCAAGAAATCACCCTCCGGGGGGATGGCCATGACACAATCACTTCTCCTCTATTCTCTTTTGGGATTTTGGGCATGAACACACATGTGCCCAGCATGAATTTTAAATCGCCAGGTCCAGGACTCGAACCATGGTTAATTTTGTGAGAGTCCAACAATGTAACCATTAGGTTATCTGCTGGTCCCAACCACATTTTCTTTTATTTGTTCCTCACTTGTTGGGTACTTAGGTTGATCCATATCTTAGCTATTGTGAATAAAGCTGCAATAAATGAGGAAGTGAAAAATGTTTTAACTTTTACTGTCTATACTACTTATTTATAACTAACTCAAATTATACCCAGAAACATCTCTAGTGTTTTCATCTGTTGTAATTATTGCTACCTAAATTTTAACATACGTATTTTTTTCTATCTCCAAATATATTATAAATTATTTGAGGGCAAGAATGTTACGTTATAATAGCCTACACAAAATTAGTAGGGCTGTGCTAGTCCTTTCTATTTCTAACAGGCAATACTTGAAATTGGGTAATTTATAAAAATAGAGGTTTATTTAGCTCACGGTTTGGAGGTCCAAGGTCCAGGGTGGGGTCTTCTAGCTGTATCACAACATGGTGGCAGGCAGGAGAGCTTGTCTGTGATCTGTCATTCCCTCTCCTTATAAACCCCCCCAGAACACAATCATGTGGGAGGCTCAGTCTGATAACCTTAATCTCCCCAAAGGTCCCACCTTTCAATCCCATAATTAGATCAAGTTTTCACCCTCTTAATCCCAACAATACTTAGCACATAAATTGGGAACTGGGGACATATTTAAACTATGCAAGGGCACAGAGCCTTATTCCCAATTGGAGACAACTGCTGGGAGAGTGAATGAAGACTCAAAGGAAGTTAGAAACCAAATTTTTAGGAATAAAATACTTACTGTGGAGTTGATACATTTTTTAAAACTATCAACGTTGCCATAAAAAATAGGACTAGAAAATCTAAGAATCTTCACTCCTTCAAGTTCTTCAATCTGGCATTAAAAAAAATTGTCTAAGATTAAACAACTATAGGCCTCAAATATGTAATTAAAATTTTGGCTACTTAGCAAATAACCATCTCTCAATTGCTCAGAAGAGCTGGACAGCAGAAAACTTTCCTTGAATAGGGGCTTCATCCCAGTTGGGAAACAATGGGTTACTAAAACTCTTGAACCTCTATAGTCCCACAGAAGGTCAAAGTGAGAAAGGTCTTAGAATTTAAGTCTCCTGATTGAAGAAACTGAGACTCAGAACAATAATATGATTTACCTCAAGTTCATACCATTGACCCTCTTATTTTGTTAAAATCTTTAAAATCTTTAAAAAAAAAAAAAGACAAAATGAAGAGAATTTGCAAGAACTGAGGTCTGTGACGTTTTCTGTTTGTTCTCACTATAATACACCGTGGTCACACCAAAAGTAGAACCCACAGAATCATAGACTTTTCTAGTCTTTATGAATGGTAACAATTTTCCTGTAGCACCTTCAGATGAGAAAATTGAAACCCTGAAAGATTGACTTGGGCAACATCTCACCCAGACAGAGCCTAGAACTCAGAACTAGGGAGTTCCCTAGTTCACTATACTACAGCACCGCCCCCCCCCCAAAAAAAAAATCTATTAAATAATTTTTTATGCAAGTTGGCTCAGCATAGTAGAAATATTATGGAAATAAATTATTTTGCAACTACTAGAATTCCAGGTTCTGTGTCCTAGATTTTTTTTTCAATAAAGTTAAATAAAACTACAGCTTCATAGGGTTTATTTTTTTCAAAACTTATATTTTTCAACTTATTTTCTCTGCTTTTTCATCTTTATTTCCCCTAGTAGTCACTAAGCAATTTTATGTGCAGGTGACACAATTAAACCTCATCAGTGGGATGTTTGATTTCTTTCTTTTTCATTTTCCATATCATGTATTATTTTCTTCCAATTCCAAGGATAAAGTAAAATATCAAGGTCTTAGTGATGGAGAACTTGAATTTTTCTTGTTAGATATGAATGGAGAAAATTTTACAAGGGATTTCAGGCAGTTTTATAAAGGATAGGATTACATAGCAGAGAAAATTTTAGTTGAACATCTGGAAATAATCTAATTACCTATTATTTTTAATAGGTAATCCTCTTACAGTGGCCTTCCATTAAAATGACATTTATCTAGCACAGACTACATTCATATAGGCTTTGATTGTAGAAGGTACTCTGGGTCAAAAGCTTTCATGAGGCTCCCAGTGGACTAAAGCACTTTTCCAACAGAAGTCTTCCACTTTGACTATTTTGTACTTAACATGCAAAAAGAGAAATACCGTATGCAATTTCTGAAATCTTAGGCTAGTAAACCCAAGACTAGCAAATGTCTCATAAAGGCACTTACATTTTTGTAATTCTTGGTACTTTTATAGATGTCCGTGCTGGGGATGCTTCCAAGGCCATTCCATGAAGGGCTAAAAGAAGAAAAATTAAGGTTAGGGTTTTTTGGAATAGCCATATCTTGGACTAAAAAGTTAAAAAGGAATATAATCTATGAGAGTCCAGGATTTGGTTGTTTTAGAGTCTGTCTGTATTGTAGATGACATTTTCCGGTAGCTAACTCTGAAATGAACAGCTGGTGTTTGTGTGGAATTGGAGGAGAAGGAGGAACTGTGACTCTTCTGATGGCTGAGAGAAATAATGAGCATCATATTTGCATGTGCATACCAACTTATAGGATAAGCAAAGAGTTCATACATGTTAAATCATATTTAGGTCCTTCCTAAATAAAGCTTAACAGTATTATCTTTAAAAAAAATCCATTATATGGGGAACCAGCAGTTAGCGTAATGGCTATGTCGCTGGACTCCCACGTAGTCGACCATGGTTTGTGTCCTGGACCCGGTGACTTAAAACTCATGCTGGGCGCATGTGCGTGCGTGCCCAAGATCCCGAAAGGAGAATGGAGGAGAAGGGATTGCGGCGTGACCATCCCCTCTGGGGGGGTGATTTCTCGCTTTCTGTCTCTATGTCTCTCTCTGTCTGTCTGGCAAGCGCACACGCCCTATAGCGAAAATCTCTCAAAAAAAAAAAAAAAAGATTCTGGAATCTCCCTTCCAGAAAATTAAAAAAAAATAATAAAAAATAAATTCATTATATGCATGTGCATGGGAGAGGAACAGAGAGACAGACACCTGAAACAGGGTCTCATCATGCCACAATTCCCTTCCCCCAGTCCTTTAGTTAATCATGATCTTGGGTACCTCTGCATATTGGGCATCTTTTCAGGTCCATCAGGCTGGTGATCCAAACCCATGGTTAGCCATATGGCTTCTGGGACTCCAGTGCAATACACTACTGTCTGTATCACTGTGTCTGGACCATATCCTTATTTTTAAAAAAAAATTTTTTTAGAGAGATTTTTGTTACAGGGCATGTGCACTCACCAGAGAGAGACAGAAAGTGAGAAATCACTCCCCAGGGGGATGAACATGCCACAATTCCTTCTCCTCTCGAGATCTTGGGTACACACACACATGCGCCTAGAGTGTTTTAAGCCACCGGGTCCAGGACTTGAACCACAGTTGACTACATGGAAGTCCAGCGATGAAACCATTATGCCATCTGCTGATCCCAATATCCTTATTTTTATTGATGAATAAACTGAGATTCAGAGAAGTCAGAAAAGGCCCCAAGATAAAGGGCAGCACAGCCTCTGTTTTTAATACACGGGCCTTCAGTGTCTGGTACTTATTGGTGACTAATGGCAACTCCCTGATGAAGTATGTAGAGTCTGTGGGGTAATCAAATTTATCTCTTTTTTCAGAGCCTGGAAGAACCAGAAATAAGATCATCCTGTCAGCCATAGTGCTGGTTTCCCATTCCTGATGCAATCAGATAAATTCCATGATTCTTCAAGTGTGACTGGGGATATCCACTAAATATTGGGTTGTTGGAAAAGTCGTAACATGTTTTCCTGTCTTTCTATACAAAAGTGTGTCATGACTCTTCCGATAACCCAATACAATTCCTGAAGAAAGAGCATCTGTTTAGGGTACCTTGCACATTGTGCTCTCTGGGTCAGCACTGTAATTACTGAAACTTAAATACTGTGGAGGACACTGCTGCATGTTGGCTGAAAGCCAAGTTACCAAACTAGCAGCTAAAATGTGCCGTGAGTTTTTCCTTGGCATACTGTATTGTGCTGATTTTTTAATTTAAAGCTTATAAACTAGTCTGTGTCTATAAAACTCTTCTCTCCCAACCACACCCACACAGGAAAAAATAGACACTGAGGCATATACAGCATGACAGGCAGCAGCTTCTAAGGACAGTTTCTGAGTTATGTCCTAGCAGCAAATTGGGCACTTTGGGAGCTCATGAACTCCCTCGGCCCCAGACAACTATTTACAGTGCTGAAGCAGAAAACATAAGCCTTTTGAATAGGCACCAACATGCCAGAGTAAGGACACACACTGATCGGTGGAACAGGAGAGGTGAGCTTATGCTACACGGAAGGCATCTATGTTGTTTTTCCAGCTTTTTTTTCCTCCATGGCCTAAGCACAGGCTGAGAGAGGGCCAGAAGTCTGGGAGAGTCAACAAAAGCATAGAGAAGGGAGAGTGGCTCTGTTCCCCTCTAGGCCCAGGAGGGCACGGAACTAAAGCCCCTCAAGAGTCAAAACAAAACCAAAGACAACAAAAAAATCCACTTGCAGGATCCCTCGTGAGTTGTTTTCCGTTATTTCAATTGTGTCTTTGCTGCTTTCATTCTGCATATGAGCTCATTATGTTTTCTCCACATAATTGTGTGGCTTATAGGCATAAGCCTTCTTGGATAAATGTGAATGAATGCTGGCTGTAACCAGCTCTTCTGAAGCTTTCTTTTTCTGAGTTACATACCTTTTGTGTGACTTAGCTTCAGAAGAGAAAAATGAAATAAAATGTATGCGGAGCCTCCAGAAGGTTCGTGGAAAGATCATAGTATAAAAAACTGTGGACCAATTTCAATTTTTTTGGCACCAAAATAAACTTGCACTTTAATGTCATTTTTCTATAACCCGTTTGAAGTCCCCTCCTCAAATTTAAGAGCTGTCTATTCCAAACCTTGGGCACAGTGCCTCAAATACTTTATCTCATTTAAAGAAGAAAAGCAACCTCAGTCTTTGGCTGAACCATGTATCTTTTAGTCTTACCATGACTGAGACGGAGAGCACAGATGTGGAGCTTGTGACTAAGTGCAGAGATGTAGGGTTACTATATATCTGGGTTCAAATCTTGGCTTCGCCACTTACAAGCTATGTGAACTTAGGGAAAGTTCTTAGACACACACCACACAAGTGCATGCATGCCCAAAATCTCAACAGGTAGAAGAAATGGAGGAGAAGAGATAGCAGCATGACCATCCCTTTTAGGAGAGAGGTACTTTCTTCTTCCTCTCTCTCTGTCTACCTCTGGCAAATTAAGAAAGAAAGAAAGCTTAAGGTTTGTTATCCTGTTATAGGAAATCAAGAATTTACATTACTCACAACTGAACTCTCAAGACCACAGTCAATAGTCCAAATATGAGGCCAGCTAGTAAACCAAGGTCCAGCCCCAGAATGATAGACATGATGCATGTAAACACCCAGATAACCTAGGGAAAACGGAAATGAAAAGAACTGTATTAATTCATCAGGTACCATCAGGTGATAGACTACCTGTAAAAACATGATCAATTATACACAAACAAATTACAGCTTTTCAGAGAAAAATTGCTTTCTCACTCATATGCAAACACTGAGAAAGGTGACCTCATAGAGGTAGACAATAGAATAGTGGTTACTAGAGAGGGAAGGGAGATAGAGATAGTGGTTAATGGATACAAAATTTCAGTGAGATAAGAGAAATAACAGTTAGTTCTGTAGCACAGCAGCATAACTGTAATGAACCGTTACTTACTATACATTTCGCACTATCTAGAAGAGGGTTTTGAATGCTTCCAACACGAAGTAGTAATAAACGTTTAAGAGCGGGACCAACAGATGGTATAATGGTTACATTGCTGGATTCCCATGTGGTCGACTGCCATTTGAGTCCTGGACCCAGGAGTTTAAAACTCACACTGGATACATATGCGTAGGTGCCCAAAATCCCAAGAGGAGAATGGAGGAAAAAGGATTGAATTTGGCTATCCCCCCTGGAGGGTAATTTCTCACTTTTTGTTTCTCTGTCTCTCTGGTGAGTGCACGCACCCTATAATCAAAAAATCTCTCTCAAAAAAAAAAAAACTTTAAAAAAGATAAATGTTTGAGATCATGGATATGCTAATTATCCTGGTTTGATCATTATACATTGGACTCATGTACTGACGAATGACACTATACCTCCAATATATGCATAATTATTATGTGCCAATGAGAAATACCAGGAGACTTCCAAAAGTTTGTAGATAGATGGAATTAAAGTACAAGTTTATACTGGTGTATCCTGTTTCACTTCTCTGTGTGTCTCTCCCCAGCATTTTCATTATGGTTTCTTTTTCTCATAACAATTTGTCTTGGAGGTCTTTCCATGCTCATACATAGAAAGTTTTCTCATTCTGGGACCCGCAGTTGCCATAATGGCTATGTTGCTGAATTCCCAAATAGTTGACTGGTTTGAGTCCTGGACCCGGTAGCTTAAACTCATGCCGGGCACATGTGCATGAGTACCCAAGATCCTGAGAGGAGAAGGGATTGTGGCATGGCCATCCCCACTGGGGGATGACTTCTCAATTTCTATCTCTCTGTCTCTTTCTGTCTTTCTGGCAAGCACACACGTCCTATAGCAAAAACCTCTCCAAAAAAAAAGAGAAAGTTTTCTCATTCCTATCATTTATACTGGCTTAAATTACAGCAGAATGCCAAAGGATATGGCTTTTGGTGTTTACAGTTCCTCAGAATAGTTATGAAGTTTACTTCAGTCAGAATTAAAATGAACATGGATTTTCATAATTTGCTTTTGTTTTATGTTGGTCCTCCCAAACTAGGGTTTATAAAAATTTTTTTGTTTGTTTTTTGCTTTAGAAGGTAAAAAAAGTGTATGAATGAGCCTTATATGGGATTATTGCTGGAAATGAGTCTTCCGAGAGATTCGAGATCCTCACAAAATGCTTCTAATTTCTACTCTGGGGTTTCCAGAGTGCAATAAGACTGAGGAGACAGGAAGACAAAGTGATGTAACAAGAACATAAGAACAAATCTCATTTCAGAGAAAACTGGGTGGTGGGTGACTTACAGCATCAATCTTGTTCTGCCTCCACAGACGAGGAACATCACACACCTGCATAAACATCCCTTTCAGGTTGGCAATTACAACAGCTGCCAAGACCGACTGCCAAGACAGACAAGGAAGGCAGTGTTATTCGGGAGAATAGTTTTCCATGTGATGATTTTTAAATCTCTTGTTGTTTCTCTGGTAGCAGAACAGTGAAGGGAAATTATGCAATCCATGTGCAGAGAAGCAGGGTTATACCTTCTGCAAGGGTTCCAGAAGCTTCCCCAGGGCAACAATGGCGATCATCACAATCCCAGCTGAGACGATGCCAGCAATCTGAAAGACACACACTTCCCATGAAGAGGGTTTGTCCTGCTCCCTTGCTGGGAGGGTTTGTCTTGCTGCTAGCTGGCTAGGTGTGTCCAGGAGAAAGTGTGTTTATGAGCACATTTGATGCTACCCTGTCTGTCCTTTTCTGCTCCATACTATGGAGAGAGATGAGAATTACTTGCTACAACTCTACAAAACTGAACAAAAATAGAAATCTCACATATGTACTGTGGTAGAAAATTTAAAGAGAACGTGGAGACTGAGCCTGCTAAAATAAAGCCCATTTGACCTGATTTCATTTGGATATATTACACACCTGTAGTTTTGATGTCAGTCCAGAAGGCCAACCTTCTAGCTATTTACCATGCCAGGAAACACAGACCACCATCCCCTTCCCCAACAGTAGAGGTTATTGTCATACTCAGAAATAAATTCCTATGGCGTGTATCTGATTCATCATTGAAGCAGCAGCCATAATAGCAACTCTGATACTCGTAGCACATGACTCCCAGAATCTCAGAATAAATAAACATGCCTGCCCTGTCACAAATTCTAAATTCCAAACTGGCATATTGAGAGGCGAGACTATAGCTCTTGTTTCTTCTGACAGTTCCACAAACCCAGCCTGAGCTTTGCCCCAGGGCAGCCCAAAATAGGGGATGAGGAGAGACACAAGCAGGGGTAAAAGGAAGCTGCAGAACTTTTACCTTCGCTGCAAGGAAAGCTTTCCTAAGATCCGTAAATAGTCAGGAGAGAGGCTGAGAGGGTTGGGACTATTCTCTGGTTTGATTAGATGACCAGTGAATTCTCTGTGAGACAGCTGGGCCCTGGTGGAGGTGAAGCTAGAAGCTCTGAAACAGAGGAGAAAAGGAGACAGAGAGCCAGAGCAACGCAATCAGAGCGGAAGCAGCAGGAAAGAGGTGTGTTGAGTGCAAGTACTGCCCAGTGCAAGATGTCTGGGTTAAAGGAGACAGACGCCGCAAATGGAAATGGAAAACCTTGTCAGAAAACATTCACTTCATCTGGCAAATTGCTCATTTAGGTCCCGCTTATAGTCGGGTCAGCTTGAGGCAATATTATATATAATATGTACTAAAAGCTTGTGTTCTACGTTTGGTCCCTTTTCTATGCTTTTCTAGCACTACATCTCCAGGTTCCCAGTACCCTGGTGAGCTTTCTGTCCCTCCTTTCTAAGGAGAGATGCTAATATCTTCCTTCCCTTCCACTCTCCTCCCTCTTTCCTCCTACCTTCCTCCCTTTCTCCTTTCCATTCCTTTCCCTTCCCTTCCTCCCTCCTTCCTTCCCCCCATACAATTACTTAACAAATATTTACTGAGCTACCTGCACCTACCTGTGGATGTAAGGTTCTGTGAATTGGGAGGAGATATGGAGGTTTGGGGACAGGGACTCAGCAACTGCCCAACTCATGCCAGGAGAGTGGCCACCTAGTGACCAAGCATATGTAAAAATAAATCTCTAATTATGTCCCAGTGCTAACTTTGGACACTATATTAAAATCCATGAGAGGTGGGGCCAGCAAGTGTTGTGGTGGTTAAGGCACTGGACTTCCACATGGCTGACCATGGTCTGAGTCCCAGACCAGCAGCTTGGAAATCACACTGGGTGCATGTGCGTGTGTGCCCTGGATCCACAGGAGGAGAATGAAGGAAAAGAGATTGTGGCCTGTCCATCCCCCCTAGGGGGTGATTTCTCACTCTCACTCTCCCTCTCACTGTCTCTGTCTCTGGAGCGTGTACATGTCCTATGGCAAAAGTCAAAAAAAAATTCTGTGAGAGATCAATTACTTGTACTTGCTTTATAAGCCTAGTTTGTAGAAAACTCTGTTGACTTTATGAGTGGATTCAATTCTAGAAAATTATTTTGCTAAGTGAGAAGGTAAGCAGAGTTAGACAGTAGTTTATAATGAGGATTACTTTTTCATGAGTCATTAGGAGTCAGATGAGGGCAGGAGAAAGAACAGGTCTCAATGTTTAGCTCTTCTACGACACGTACAAGTGGTGAAAACAGTTAATATCCACCAGCACTCCCTCTTCCATTTATTCATTCTGCAAATACATGCTGTGCTGCTTATATGCCAGGCACAATATGTTGATCTTGGATACTAAGATGCTACTTATATCTTGAGGAGTGGAACAATGTGAATTTAGAAGTATGTGCTAGGATTTTTTAAACATTTTCTTATGTAATCTTCACACTATCCCTGCAAGATGGATATAGTTATTATTGCCATTTTATAGGTGCTGAAACTGAGATTTCCAACATCAGAGAAAAACAAAAACAAAAACAAAACAGGGGAAGCAAAAAAAGAGAAGACCTGCCATTCAATTTGTTCGGTCCTGAGTTCCTGGCTTTCAGTCCCAGTCACTTAGACTTTTAACCCCAGAACTTAGTGTACATTTCAGTAATTAAATATCTAGCCATTTCTGTACTTGTTTCATTATTCAGCGCTGAAATCCTGGCATCCTTCATTCCTAAATATAATACATGCCAGTGTGTGGCAGGAGATATTAACTTACCAGAACACCATTATCCCCCAAACCCTTTGCCAAGGAGGTCGCTTTACATGGGCATTCTTACGGAGGCGGCCAGCCTGTGCCTCCTTTGAGCATGGCAGTAACAACAGGAGAGTGGACATCAGCAGCGTGAGATGTGTCTGCACCCACTTAAGACCATGTGCTCTAGAAGGCTTATCAATGCTCCATCTGGAATGGAAGCTGCAGAAACTCCCACTGCTGACAGCTGCAGCCGGAAATGGGCACTGCTCTGGAAATGAGCTCTGACCTATTCTTCTAAAGTACAAACCTCTGGTCATGCCTCCTGACACAGGCTATGTTATTTTACTTGCTCCTTCAGAACTAGAAATGTCTCCCCCCCCAAAAAAAAAAGAGAAATTTTGAAAGTTAAAATTAAATTTTTGTTCAAAAGGAGCCTAGAAATAAAATTAAAGAAATAGTTCTGAAAAAAATTAAAAAGTGATCAATTCTACCAAGTCTGCCACGAGCGCCATTATAAATAGGAAAGGAGCCTTGTGCTCACCGTGAGGACAATGAAAGCCATGCCACCCCTGCCCCAAGTCACAGTTGGAGTCATCTGTTTTCTCAGTTATTGTCTTTTATATCTATTTGTAAGTGTCTCCACCTTCATAAAATCCTAGTTGATGACTCTGTGTGTGTTTTACATATTTAGTTTTAGTTTGTTGTTCTCCTTAATAGTCTCAATGCACTTTTTATTCCTAAATAATAGTTCTTTCTATGCTAGGAGAAGAAAAACCCTCAAGGCATAACAGAAACACAGTTCCCCAGTCCAGTCTATCTGGCATATCTGATTTGGTGTCCGGTTGTAAAGCGTGGCCTTTAGGAAGGGCTCCTGAGCTTTCTGGCCAATTCAAGGAGGGATTATCCAGAGATTAACTACGATGCTGGTTTTTGACCACCTTACAAAGACAGCCGAAAACCACATCTTAAAGGCAAGATGAAACTCACATTCAGAAGTTCAGGAACAAAAACCTTAGTAAGAAATTCCAAAATGTTACAATGAAAATACTTTTGGCTAGCAAACTGCGGTTCCATGGGACCAAAGGCCTCTGAAGGAAGTTCCTGATCCTTGTAAAGGAAATGTGAATAGATCTTTTCATTTTCTTCAAAATATAATAACTCACAAAGCCCTGAAGTACTTTTTACTAAGCCCTCTCTATCCCCAGATAACGAACTGATAAAAACCAGCATTCTTCATTACTAATTCCTTGTCAGCTGTTTTTGTCCCTGAAAACATGGGTAAGTGTAGCTATTTGCCAGGTGAGTACCGACACGAAGAGAGATGAACATAGCTGAATCAGAAAATCTTAAGTACATTTCACAATGTTACAGTGAAGGAGTGGTTCAAGAGGGTGAACAGAATCCAGTTGAATCTGATCAAGAGACATATGTCTTTCACTTTTTAAGGGTCAGTCATCCTGTCCAGCTCTTGTGCAACCGTGTCTGAGCCACCATTCTCCTGACTCATTCTTTGCCACAGATATTACCAAGCTTTTGTTCCATACCTGTGTCTTCCCCCCTGTGCTCTCCTGGACAGCTGTGCGTGACAGGGCAGTGGTGGCCACAAAGCAAGAGAAGAATCCGGAGAAGATGTTGCTGATCCCAAAGGCAATGAATTCCTAAGGGAGACACTGGATGACAGTGATGCTACAAATAGAATCTTTGCAAGACCCTCACCAAGTGTTTAAGGGAGTACATTAAGAAAGCAGACTCTGGGGCCAGTTCTGTGGCCTAGTGGTTTAGGCAGCTGAATCCCATCTGACTGATCATGTGGTTTGAGTCCTAGCCCCAGTGGCTTGAAAAAAATGCTGGGAATGGGTGTGTGCATGCCTGAAATGACTACAGGATGGAGAAATGGAGAAGGTATTATAACATAACCACACCTCATTGGGGAATGCTTTCTCTTTCTCTCTCTGTCTTTTTGGCAAGCACACGATTTCTGACAAAATTAAAAAAAAAAAAATAGTGCAGTGGATAAACCCTAAGTGTAGGGTACTGGGTGTAGGGAGCTGGATCCCAGATGGCTGACTGTGTTTTGATGCCTGGCTCCAGTGGCTTTAAATACATACCAGACACGTGTTTGCATGCCCTGAATCATGACAAAATGGAGAAATGGAAGAAAAAGGGATTGTCGTATAACAGGTCTCACTGGGGGTACATTTTCTTTCTTCTCTCTCTCTATCACTCTTAAGCAAGCACATGAATCCTCTGGAAAAGAAAAAATAAGAAAGCAGGAGCCAGCAGATTGCATAGTGGTTATATCTCTGGACTCCCAAGTTGTTGACCACAGTTCAACTTCTGGACCTGGTGACTTGAAAATCATGACAGGCAAGTATGTATGTGTGCCCAAGATCCTGGGAGTGGCTGATTTCAAACTTTCCCTCTCCTTGTTTCTGTCTCTGTCTTTCTCTCTCTGGCGAGCATACACACCCTATGGCAAAAACCTCTAAAACAAATTAAAATAAAATAAGAAAGCAGACTCCTAAATCCAGACTGCCTAGTAGCCTAATCTAATGTTTACTATTAAAGGTACCTGGGACTGGGGGCCAGTGGGTAACAGGTGGATGTGGCACTAGACTCCCACATGGCTGACCACAGTTTGAGCTCCGGACTTGGTGTCTTGCATTCTCACTTTTCTTCTCTCTCTCTCCCCCTCTGTCTATCTCTGGTCAGACTGAAAAATAATAATAAAAAAATTAATAAAAATTTGACTAAAAAATAATAATAAAAAAATTAATAAAAATTTTTAAAAAGTACCTGGAGTCCTTGTAGGACACCAGAACTTTGGACTCCATAGAACCTAAGAGGGACCAGCAGATGGTGTAATGGTTACATCACGGAACTCCCATGTATTCCACCAAGACGCGAGTCCCTAGACCCAGCAAGCTTAAAACTCATAACAGGCACATGTGCGTGTGTGCCCAAAATCCCAAGAGGAGAATGGAAGAAGGGATTGCGGCATGCCCATCCCTCACAGGGGGAGGTGGTTTCTTGCTTTCTGTCTCTCTGTCCCTCTCTGTCTCTCTGGTGAGAGAACTCATGGCCTAAAGCAAAAATCTCTAAAAACTAAAATAAAACTGAATCTAAGAGAGGATTTACTATTCTCAACCATTTTTAAGTTTGATGAGAAATAGAATCTAATCTCTTACTAAAATGCTTTTTAACTGCCTGATAAGTGACATATCTGCAGCTCTCACATAAAATACTTTTCTATAGTTAGATGTTTGCTATGAAGCATGTTATGACTAATAAACTGTTATTCTACTTGATTACTAATCATTTAACTGCTGTAATTGCTATGCTGTATTTTCAGAAACATATGGGTATAAAACTTGCAAATTTGCAACCAGTGTAAAATTAGCCTGGCAATGTATCATACACTTACAAAAACTTCTATTATATTACATTATTATATTATAGTAATTGCACGGTGAACCATCTCAGTTTAAAATGGTCACAACTATTACTAATGGGCTTGTTCACTATTTTGTCATTTTATACCTTCCCTTTTAAAAAGCTTACCAGGAGATACTAGGTCACACAAAGAAGTGATAACCTAATAGGTAAACTTGGAATATTATTTATGACCTGTAAATGAACTCTTTTAAAATTTGACTTTCTTTGGGGCCAGCAGATGGCTTAACAGTTCTGTTGCTGGACTCCCACATAGTGGGCCATGGTGCTGGACCTAAGGACTTGAAACTCACACCAGGTGCATGTGAGTACATACCCAAGGTCCCAGGAGGAGATTGAGGACATGGCCATTCCTCCCTAAAGGGTGATTTCTCACTTTCCCTCTCACTAACTGTCCCTTTCACTGTCTCTGTCTCTCTCTCTCCCCCTGGTGAGAGAGAGACATACCCTAAAGCAAAAAACAAACAAACAAACAAAAACCTCTTAAAAAATAAATTAGGCTTTCTTCAACTTATTTCTTTTTTTCTTATTTTAGTTTTTTTTCCGTAGATCATATGTGCTCTCTGGAGAAAGACAGAGTGAGAAAAAGTGAAAATGAAGCTCCCCCCTAATGGGTTTATGGCCTTGCCACAGTTCCTATTCCTCTACTCTCCTCTTGGGATTTTGGGCCCACATGCACCCAAGCGTAGAGTGATTTTGAAGCTGTTGGGTCCAGGTCTCAAACTGCTTAGTTAACCCTATGGGATACAGTGCCTTAACCACCATGCCACCCAACTTATTTCTTAAGAAGCAAAGTCATGTAATCTGTGTGTCCCCGTGCCACCCTAAATAATTGCTAGTTAGCCAGCACAAGAGAGAAACCAAGCCAATAAAGACTTGAAGGAGAAACCAACCCCTTCTCCAGCTAATACCACAATTTTTCCCGTTTATGTTTGTTTTGTTTGTTTGTTGTTTTCAGCTGTATAAAACCAATTTGGCAAAGGGGCAGCCATACCTGGTTCCCATTGATGGTGTAATCATACTTCGTGGCGTACACTTTTCCTACAGACACTGCAATAGCATAGGCCACCACGGCAATGGAAAACGATGCAGCCAGCATTTCCGAAAACAAGCTCATACGCGGGAGGGCCGGAGGCAAAAACCTGGTGAGTTTTTAAATGAAAAATGCTATGAGGACTAGACCATAATTCTCTTTTCCCACCTCACCAAATGCTACATCTACTTTAGCCACATGTCAGACATGAAAGTACTTGATTCAAGAGGACAGAAAGCATATAAGGTAAATATAAGGTAGCATCTGCTTGTATAATTTTTTTAAAGAGATTTTTTGGCTATAGAGTGCATGTGCTCATCAGAGAGACAGAGACAGAGAGACAGAGAGGGAGAAACAACCCCCCTTTCCCGGAGGATGGCCACTCCACAATCCCTTCTCCTCTATCCTCCTCTTGGGATTTTGGGCACACACACACACACACACACACACACACACACACACACATGCCCAGCATGTTTCAAGCCACTGGGGCCAGTACTCGAACCATGGTTGGCTATGTGTACTGTGGTTAACCACCATACCTCCTACTGGCCCCCACTTTTATCATTTCTAATCAGAAATTGCTGCTATCTCATTGGTTGATTTCTTAGACCTCTGTTTGAGAGCCTACAGATGCTGCCTGTTCTATGCCTCTGAGTAAGTCTGTTGTTACTGATTATGTCATACAACCCCATGCCATGCTGTTTCACACGTTAGTGTTTCTCCTTGGACAACTTCACCTTAAAGGTATTTGAATTTAAAAGGTATTCTAGCTGTAATATGAGATTTACTCTGTATGATGAAATGTCAGTTTTGTTAGATAGGAAATATAAAGGGACTTTAATAAGTTCGTGGAAAAGCAGAATTAAAGTATGAGTTTATGTTGGTGCAAAAACAAAATTGAAATCCATGCATAGTTTTTCTTGTTTTGTTTTGTTTTTCCTTTTTATAATACACATGTCTCATGAACTTCTTTAAGACCCCTTATATTCCTGGCACCCACTCGTACTGGCTTGCTGGACTTTAGCGGTGCCACGTATTTACCCCAAGCTGATGAAGGCCCTGGCTGGATATCTATCACCTCTAAGTCCGTTTTCTTTTAGCTCCTGCCCACCTTCAGTGGACATTGATGCTTTCCAAATTTTATGCTCATTGGGTGGGTCTGTTTGACTCCAGCCAATGCTGCCTGACATGATTATGAGGTACCACTACTAAAAGTCTAAAAGTGTGAATGTGAGAACACACATTTGCCAGAAAAGACAAGAGTGGGAACAGACACCCGAAGGGTCAAAGAACCCATACAAGAGAGTCAGGCATAGTAAGTGTAATGCCCACTGCACATTTTTACTTCAGGTTGGACCTGAGCATTTGGAAAATGCACCACCACTCCAACTAAAGGGGAAATGTGGCCTTCAGAAAGCAGCGGGAAACAGATCTCCATGATCTTATTGGCCTCCCTGCTGTCCTCCCCTGCACCACACTTACAAATACAACTGCAAAGCACATCCCTTGAAGCACAGTGGTAGCAAACATGATGATAAAGACCTCCGGCCAGAGACCAGCAGTTAGCATAATGGCTATGTCACTGAACTCCCATGTAGTCAACCACAGTTCAAGTCTCAGACCCGGTGGCTTAAACTCATATAGGGCGCATGTGCATGCATGCCCGAGATCCTGAGAGGAGAATGGAGGAGAAGGGATTGTGGCGTGACCATCCCCCCCGGGGGGTGATTTCTCAATTTCTGTCTCTCTGATGAGTGCACTCACCCTATAGCAAAAACCTCTCCAAAAAAAAAAAAAAAAAAAGGAAGCACACCGGCAATCAAGGGTA
>NW_006198219.1:2341372-2363834 GCF_000334495.1 Tupaia belangeri chinensis
GTAATGGGTGCGCTCACCCTATAACAAAAACCCCTCAAAAAAAAAAAAAAAAAAAAGACCTCTGGCCAGACTGGTAAGGAGAAGACTGGCTATTGGTTTGCTCAGAGGTGAGGTAGGAGAGAGATCAGGCATTGAAATTTAGCAGACAGAGAAGTGCATCTTGTTGTGAGTTAACACATAGACACGCACGCATGCGTGTGCACACAACCATAACAGGACAGAAGCTTAGGCTTGATTAGTGAGAATTGGACACACAGGGTTGTAGAATAAAGACCAGTTGCGTGAGGAGAAAGGAACGTTGTGACTGTCTGATAGCGTCTGCTGTACAAGATAACTCCTCAGTCAGGAAGCGCGCCCTCCTGGCTTGAGCGAATCTGACATGGAGCAGTTGTACATTTTTGTCAAGAAAGGGAGTGGAGAGAAGGGCATAGAGTCACAGTTCATGTCTCTCTAATGTGACTTTGTTACCGAGGACTGAGCAATCCTAACACATGGTCTAGACCCTCAGCAGGATAAAAAGAGGCTGCCACCAGCAGCCTTGCTGGAGGATCGTGGCAGGGAGGAGAGCAGAAGGTGGGACGTCACAGTCTCTTGGCACCTCTTCCTTTGACTCTACTCACCTCAGCCACTTTAATACTTTACTTTCTTTGCTCCTTACTTCTCTCCACGCCACCCTTTCTCAGGTTTGTTAATAACATTAGCATTGTTTCTGTGCTACCAAGCGAGATCACATAACAAAGGCATTTCTTGTGGCTTGTTCATAATGACATGGGCTTGAGTATTTTATCCCTTCAACAAATATTTCCGGAGATTCTACTGTGACATGGGTACTTTGTTAGGGTGACAGAGCTGAACAACACAAATGAGGTCACTGCCCTTGTGGAAGAGCATATAGTTCTTGGTGTCAGGCAGATTAATTTAGCTGACCAACCTGACTAGGTGGTATGTCCATGAAATCAGCTTGATTAAACCTAAGGGCAAGAGGCTAGAGATCTATTTTCAGGAAGAAAGTAGACAGGAACTCTCTCTAGGCCAGGAAGAACAGCTTAGGGCCGTCAAAGTGAGCTCTCCAAATCAATGAAATGAAACATAGACTTATGGACAGGGCATGTGCTGTGGGTTACTCTTAACTTATTACATAGTAGAAGCCTGAAAAGGAGGATTAATAAAATATATTTTAAGTCATTGTTTATAAATACTCAATCTAATTGTTTTGTTGAAAACTTCATAACTCAAATAGTCAGATTTCATACTTTTTAATTAAACTCCTCCAAGCATTAGACTTTGCTATCAAAATGTTGCATCTTGGGACCAGCAGTTAGCATAATGGCTATGTCGCTGAACTCGCATGTAGTCAGCTGTGGTTCGAGTCCCAGACCCGGTGACTTAAACTCATGCTGGGCGCATGTGCGTGCATGCCCAGGATCCCGAGAGGAGAATGGAGGAGAAGGGATTGTGCCATGGCCAACCTCCCTGGGGGGTGATTTCTCGCTTTCTATCTCTCTGTCTCTCTCTGTCTTTCTGGCGAGCATACACACCCTATAGCAAAAACCCTCTCCCCCCCCAAAAAAAAAGTTGCATCTCTAGTATAGAGTTTCCCAAATTTACCTGATCATAAGAATCACTTGAGTCATTTTTTTAAAAAAATAATAACTCCTAGGCATATTTTGTGGAAAACCTGATTCAATAGGTTTAGTGTGAGGACCAGGAATCTGTGTTCAAAAGGATCTTATGTGGACCCAGCCAGGGTAATGACAGTGCTACTCAATAGGCCTAGGCCACATGGAAGACCTGAGTCTGGTTCCTGGTTCACCCTAAAAGCTGGTGAGGTGGCATGCTCCTGTAATCTCAGGTACTTGTGAGGCTGAGGCAGGAAGATCATGACAGAGAAACCCAGGGCCTGGTAGTTAAGAGAATCAGATCCCTATAGCTGACCATCAGTTCAAATCCTGGCCCCAGCAACTTGAAAAACACACTGGGTGCACATTCATGCCCAAAATGGAGGAGAAGGGATTTCGGTGTGACCACAACCCTTTGGAGAATGCATGCATTCTCTCTCTCCTCCTCTCTCTCTCTGTCTCCCTTTGGCAAGTGCACATGTCCTCTAATAATTTAGAAAACAAACAACAAAAATGCTATTAAAAATAATAACAATGTGATTTTTCCAAAGAGGTAATTTTGAGAAATATTATAATGAGTAACATGTATATTAAGTTCTATGCAGTCAGTTGTCAAATATTTTTTAAATAGCTATTAGAAAAAAGCATAAGATAGGGGCCAGCAGATGGTGTTATGGTTATTTCACTGGACTCCCACATAGTTGATTGTGGTTCGAGTCCCAGACCCGGTGGCTTAAAACTCACACCTGGCGCATGTGCGTGCATGCCCAAGATCCTGAGAGGAGAATGGAGGAGAAGAGATTGCGGTGTGCCTATCCCCCTGTGGGCAATTTCTAGTTTTCTGTCTCTCTGTCTTTCTTTGTTTCTCTGTCTAGTGCATGGACCTTACAGCAAACATCTCTCTCTTAAAAAAGAGGAGAATATAATATTTGTCCAATGGAAATGTATCATTTCTGATAGAATAAGCTTGCCTGAGTTTTTATTATTTATATTTATTTTATATTTTATTATATTTTTACTATATACACAGAGAGAGAGAGATAGACTGGTACAATTTTTCTCAGCTAACATTATGGGAAGGAAACCACTACCTTCTGAGTAGCTGTAAGTCTAGTCATAGATGCCACAAGTTAGTGTTACAAATATAATAATTAAAAGGGTTTCCTTTCTAATCCTATATGGCAAATGATAGCGTAGGGCACTTGGTTCACTCCAGGCATTTAATGAGAGATCTCACTGACGTTTCACAACAAGCTCGAGTTGAAGCTTCGGCCATTGTTATTATGTTGTTTTATAGGAAAAATGACCCCAGGTTCACAAAACTAGGCAGTAACAGAGATGGACCAAGAAAGGCATTGGTCTCTTTTTAATTCTTCTAATTGAGCAGGGCATATTTAAAACTCTAATGCATTTTATTTGTAGGCACGAATGATATCATTATTATCTATGACTAAACTAAATGATAGCGAATTTAGGCCAATGTCCCTAATTCCTTAAATAGATTGTTCACAGTGTAATAAATGTTACTAATCATGATTCTGTTTCTATTATGTTGTAATTATACGTGTGAATTTAAATCAGGAGTTTGGTATTAACTGTACATGTTCTGCCATGTTTTAAGAAAATGAAAAGAATAAGAACGTATAAAAGCTGTTTTTATATAAATGGCTTGAACTTTATCTGTACATGTACTGCCTGTCTGATAGTTTGCACAAAATGGGTATGTCTTCAAGATCATACACAGATAGGACTAAGTAAAATGAAGCATATAATAAAAAGTTACATTTGAATAGAAAGTACTGACAATATATTAATATTGTCCAAAAGGAACCCCATGTACTTACCCCCTTGGGATGGATTTAACAATGCCAGCATTGTAATTTTTTTCCAAGTTGGCTCCATATGAAATGGCAGTAGCAATTATTGTCTGAAATAAAAGAAAATGTAAAATAACACAATTCCACTGGTTATAATAATACCTTGTTTGTAAACCTAACTAATGCTGAATTGTCTAACAATGTGTTCTACTTACCACAATCACTTCTATAGGAATAGGTACTGGAATTTTATGTTTGTAGCGATCATTTAATTCCTTAACTGCCATACAGATGATAATAGTGAGTAATCCCGCAGTAAAATCAGCAAGATTGGTATTACCAATTTTCTGAAAAATCTCAATCAGAGTCTGAAAAAAGAAAAATATTTCATATACTTCCTTCTACACAGACACACACCTCATAATCAGTTTTCATATGCATTTTTTTTTTGGAGTGGTTTTTGCTATAGGGCGCATGCGCTCGACAGACAGAGACAGAGAGACAGAAAGCGAGAAATCACCCCCCAGGGGGGATGGCCATACCGCAATCCCTTCTCCTCCATTCTCCTCTCAGGATCTTGGGCATGCACGCACACACACCCGGCGTGAGTTTTAAGCCACCAGGTCCGGGACGCGAACTGCGGTTGACTACATGGGAGTCCAGCAACATTATGCTAACTGCTGGTCCCCTCATATGCATCTTAACACATGAAAAAATTATAGTATCATTGTTGAATAACACTACAAAGTTTCAAATAAAATCATAAAAATGCACTGAGTCGGGGCCGGCAGGTAACATGATGGTTAAGGTGCTGGGCTTCCACACGGTCAACCATGGTTTGAGTCCTGGGCCTAGTAATTTGCTTTCTCACTTTCCCATGCTGCATCTCTCTGGTCAGCATACATGCCCTATAGTAAAAAATAATAACACTAATAACAAATGAAATAAACAAAGAATTTTAAAAATGCATTGGGTCCTATGGAGACCAATAACTACATATTGTTCCTGCTAAACAAACAAATAAGGAGACCAACAGTGGTGTAATGGTTACATTGCTGGACTCCCACATAGTCTATCAAGATTGAGTCCCAGACCCAGCGGCTTAAAACTCACACCTGCACAAACCTGCATGCCCAAAATCCTGAGAGGAGAGTGGAGAAGGGATTGCGGTGTGATCATCCTCATGGAGGATGACGTCTCGTTTCCTGTCTCTCTGTCTCTCCAGCTGATGCATGCACCCTATTGCAAAAATCTCTCTTTAAAAAAAATAAACAAATAAATAAATAAAATATTTTTCCAGATAAAGCAAAAACTTGCAATTGATTTTTGGTGACAGCCAGTACTTTTCGGTAAAGCTTTTCCTTCATTCTAAATGATACAGTTAATAGCAAAAATTCCTAAAATGCTTCATATGTAAATACAGGTGAATTGGTCTATTTTTTATGGCGAAGAAAAGCTATTGAAATGACACATAGATCACAAATAAATTTTTGGAAATTAATTTGGTACTTACTTAAAACTTTAACTAAGATAAATATAAGTAACTTTCCAAGTAGGTAGACAAGCTAGCTCAAGAAAAGCTACCTTTGGGAATCAGCAGTTAGCGTAATGGCTATGTCGCTGGACTCCCATGTAGTAGACGGCGGTTCGCGTCCCAGACCCGGTGGCTTAAAACTCACGCCGGGCACGTGTGCATGAGTGCCCAAGATCCTGAAAGGAGAAGGGATTGTGGCATGACCATCCCCCCTGGAGGGTGATTTCTCGCTTTCTGTCTCTATGTCTCTCTCTGTCTGTCTGGCGAGCGCATGCGCCCTATAGCGAAAACCTCTACAAAAAAAAAAAAAAAAGAAAGAAAGAAAGAAAGAAAATATAGCTTTGTTTCATCAGTAAGAGGTTTCTGGGAATCAAAGGTGTTCTTCAAGGAAATTGGCAAAGGAAGAACACTAATATCTTCGTTTTATTAACTTCAATCCTGTAGAAGTCATGACTTAAGAAGGTGGCCCTCAATTCTTTGAGAGAAGTCATCTTCCAGGTACTTTTCTTTGAATGAGTCTATCTATAGATACATTTTATATGAAAATAAACAAATGGCACATCTTACAGTTTGTAACATTCATTTGGCTTACTTTTACAAATGAATTATCCTTAAAATAATTATTATGACAGTCTAATAACAATTATGTATAATAAACATTAAGTAATCGAAGAGGGGGCTATAGTCCTATAGCACAGTGATTAAGCCATGGGCATAGGGAGCAGTAGCCAACATGGCCAACTATGGTTGCAATCCCAGCCCCAGTGGCTTGGAAAACACACTGGACACATGTGCATATATTCCCAGGAGTCTGACAAGATGGAGAAATGTTGTAAAAAAATTTGCTTCCTGTCCAACGCCCCATGCGGAGGGTGTTCTTTCTCTCTCTGGTGAGCACACACACCCTTTGGTAATTAAAAATAAAAAGAAAGAAAGAAATATAGGAGTCGTCTTGCCAGCAACCTCAACTCTTTGGAATACATTCAAGAGTCAGGGAATGGGGCAGGAGTGTGGGTAGAAGTTATTGTGTAAGGCAAAATACATTCCATCATGCACTTGGACTAGAGTTCAGACGCTTAACTTTTAGGAAGCCTCTTGAACTTTCACTAAGAGGGTGTTTCTGCTCTTACTTTAAACCCAATACTAATAAGTTTATTTTGTCTTCTTTCCAGAGTTACTGAAAATTGCTAGCGGTAGATACACTGACAGTAACAAGAGGAAACAGATGACAGCATGGTTTAAAAAAAAAAAAAAAGTGGTAGGGGGAGGTCAATGACCACAAGCAAACACAGGAATAAGAACTAAGGCGATGTAACAGGAGTAGAAACCCTTGCAAACCTTGAGGCTTGAAGACTACCACTGCTGTTTAGCCCTTTATATAAACAATTTTCTGATGAATGACCCTCATTAATTCATGAGCTAGGTATAATATTTTGATTAATTGTCTATACAATAAAGGTTTGTTTTGCAACTGGGGATTGAAAATCTTAGCTTAAAGAACAAAACAATTTTTGTTAAAATTGCAATATGAGTTTTGAAAAACAAAATCACTTTATACTACACACATCAAATAAGCCATAGGAGTGTATATATTGTCTACATACTGAGTAACCATTTAGGATCTCTTCTAAGAAGTTCTCTAACAGGAAGTTTAATCTATGTAAAAATAAAACTCACCCAAATAAATAGAAATGGATTGTACTCAGAGATATAGAAAGGAGAGTATAATTTAGTTTACTATTAAGATACTTAGTAAAATACATTTAAAACAAGAATGCATGTATAAATCAGTATTTTAGCCTATTAAATAGTTTAAATCATGCTAATGAGTTTTTCAGTAATGTATAATCTTTTGCTGTATTTCCTACTATGTCTGGAGAATTTTGGGGTCATTTCATTTTTTTTTTTTTTTTGGAGAGATTTTTATAGGGCACCTGTGCTCGCCAGACAGAGAGAGAGACAGACAGAGAGACAGAGAGTGAGAAATCGCCCCCCAGTGGGGATGGCCACGCCACAATCCCTTCTCCTCCATTCTCCTCTCGGGATCTTGGGCATGCACGCCCAAGCGCCCGGCGTGAGTTTTAAGGCACCGGGTCCGGAACGCGAACCGCAGTCTACTCCGTGGGAGTCCAGTGACATAGCCATTAAGCTAACTGCTGGTCCCAAGGGGTCAATTCATTTAGATGATTGCTACTTGTTCTTGCCTAGCATCATCTGGGTGCATAAAGCCATAGGAAAATAAAATATGCCCAGTAATGCATGAAGAAATTTGTCGTTTAACTTTTGGAGCTGAATATTTTTAGTTCATCTTATCTCTATGAATATAACAAGCCTTTGTAATCACCACTTGCCAGCAGGCATTTTCTGCTATCAGATCTTTTGTGTATATATACACCTCTTTTACGGTATTATTTTCTTTATTGTAATAGCATACATTTTACATGCTGAAATAGGTTCAAAGTAACAAATCTGATTAAGCTTAGTGATGGCTTTCAAATTCTCACCTTTCGGCAAAAATTTTCAATGTATTTGTTTTTCCTCCTTTTTATGGGAAGAAACGTAGCATCAACTTAGAAAAAAAGCAGTAAGGGGGTCACCAGGCTGTGTAGTGGTTTAGGTGCTGGACTCTTACATGGTTGACCACAGTTTGAGTCCTAGACCCAGTGGCTTGAAACACACCAGGCGTGGGTGTGTATGTGCCCAAAATCCCAAGAGGAGAATGGAGAAGGGATTGCAGGTGGCCAATCCCTATCCCCACTCCAGGGGGAGATTTCTCACTTTTAGTCTCTCTGGTGAGCAAATATACCCTACAGCAAAAATCTCTCAGGGACCAGCAGTTGGCATAATGACTGTGTCTGCTGGACTCCCATGTAGTCAACCGCAGTTCAAGTCCTAGACCCAGTGGCTTAAACTCATGCCAAGCATGTGTGTGCATGCCCAAGATCCCAAGAGGAGAATGGAGGAGAAGGGATTGCAGCGTGGCCATCTCCCCCAGCGGTGGGTGGGGGGATTTATTGCTTTCTGTCTCTCTATATCTCTCTGTCTTTCTGGTGAGCACACATGCCTTATGGCAAAAACCTCTCAAAAAAAAAAAAAACTCTCAGAAAAGAAGAAGAAAGCAAACAGTGAGGCTTTCCTTGCTTACTGAGACAAACCATTCAAAGTAAATGGGGGTAAAACATAATCACTCTTAAGTGAAGTGTGGGCTTACTTAAATAATTAAGTAGCTGCATGGTAGCATTGAGTGTTACTAATTCTGAATTATTGCCAACTCTGTGCTGTGTACTCCCTCTGCTCTTTCTTTCTTTCTTTACTAATATTTCCTCCTCCAATTCTTTGTATTCTTATTTCCAGTTGTCAATACCTCTTTGTGGTTGGGGGGAGGACAACCCAAATACAACCTTACAGCAGAAGAGATGTTGACTATACACCAACAGAAGTATCTTAATCTTACAGTCTTTTCTGGAGGAATCCACTACTTTGCATCAATTGAAGGATTTTTTTTTTTCCTGAATGATTGTAATGGTAATGTCATATGCAAAAATACTCTGTTAAGGGCCAAAGTGATCTGGTTAACCCTTATATAATCACTTCCAAACCTGCTGGTTATTTTCAGAGAAGCAAGCTTTTTTTAAAAAGATTTATTTTATTTAATTGTATCCACCATTATGATTATTTTTTAAAAATTTGACTAGAGACAGAAAGTGTTTTAAGGTCCCAGGTCTGAGACTTGAACTGCAGTCGCCCATCTAGGAGTTCAGTTCCCCAACCACAATGCCACCTGTTGGCTCTGAGGAGCAAGCTTTTATGCACCACAACATAGGGATGATTTAAATACTTTCTTAAAACTGAACTGGCCTGTGAGGAATTTTTTATTTCTTTTTCTTTCATTGCTAGAGGGCACATATGCTTGTCAGAGAGAGAGAGAGCGAATACACACACATTGAGAGAAAAGGAGAGAAGGAAAACTTCTCCCCCTAATGGGGCATGGTCACTTTATAATTCTTTCTCCTCCATTTCTCCATCCTGTCAGGAATTGGGGTATATGCACCCGCACACCTGGTGTTCTTTTCAAGATACAAAGCCAGAATTAGAACTATGGTCAGTCACGTGGGATTCATCTCCCTTAACCACTAGGCATGAGGCTGGCCCAAATGACTTGCAAAATTCTATGATATGTAATAGACTCAGAATAATATTCAGTCAATGTACAGCTTTAACTACTCTGTGAAGTTGACCTGTGAAATTTCCCATCCAGAGACTTTCCTAACTACTCCAGGTACACATGTGACCATGATCCTTGGCTGGCTGAGGCTAGGGATGGATTGCAGTGCCGAGGCCCTGTTGAGAGTTTCTGTTTGGCTTAAAAACTATTTTTGACCTTGTTCTACTATTTCCTGGTCACTTTTGTTCCTGTCAAAAGTGGGATCTTTGCAGCTAGCTTCTTCTTAAACATAGTTGTAGGAGACCAAAAGAACTATTTCAGTCTCCCATTGTGCAAATGTCTAGCAATGGCAGGGACCCCAGTTAACTATTGGCTCAGGCTTCCTGTGATCTGTGTGGGTGTGTGCCTAGCAATATTTGCATAAGGAAGTGAGTACACTCAGTAAGGAATGTCTTAGTGGGTGTTGGAGTCAGTGGGTTTGTATGGAGAATGAGCAGTGCCTGGCACATGGCAGGTATTCAGTGACTAGTTGCTGGATAAATGCGTGAGAATTAAGGAATAAATGAACAATAAATGGGGAAAGTGTGAAAGCAAGTAAAAGCAAGGTAAGTCAGGGGCTACACAATAAGGTAGTCAGAAGGTCTCAAAGAGTACCAAGAACTCAGTGGGGGAAAAATGAAAATAATGCTGAAATTAAAAAATTAATAAATAAAATAAAACTGCCTGTGTTCATGTCTTCTATAATAATAGGCTGGGACCCTGGGGAGTGAGTAAGCTCCATGAAGAGTAGCTTCATGTAATGAAAGTAAGAAGAAGAAACTGAGTTCTTACTGTGTGTACATTACACAAATTTTCTTTTATAATCCTCACAGCTCTAAGCTACTATTAACACCCCCATTTTACAAGTACACAGAGACTTATAGACGTTAAGTATAACATGCCCAAGGTCACATGGGAGATGGAATCAAGGCTCCAACTCAAGTCTGTTGAACTTCAAAGTTTATGATCTTAATCATTATGGTATTGCACCTCCTCTATCCATTCCTACTGTTTAGCATAATTCCTAGCCTGTAGTAAGCACTTAATATCTGTGGAATGGATAGAACAATGATACTATTGAGAAATTAAGCAAGTTATTAATAACCCCACTAATTCTTAGATACACGTGTATTGCCTTTCACTGTTTTAGAATAATAGGTGGTTCTCAAACTCTATTCTTAATGTTGACACCTTACTTTTACACAGTATCATTCTTCCCAACTAGGGTGACATCATGTTACTATTATCACCATTTTTCAAGCATCAATAACATCCTTTATATAGACTATGTAGTTAGAGCCAAGAACTTTTTTCAAATCTAATTAGTGTGATCTACATCCTTCTTTTGCATCTCTTTTGCATGTTGAATCATCTCTGAATCTAATGTTCTTTTTCATCTATAATTGCCAAGACATTTACATTATGCATTTTATGGACTCATCGTTAGAAAGGGCTTTATAGATACATCTCCAATCCTTTCATTTTATAAAGAAGAAAGAAAAGAAGTCTTGAAAGAATAATTTCAAATTAACTTTTTTTTTTAGTTGTGCTATAGAGCACATGCATTTGCTAGAAAGAGACAGAGAACAGAAAGAGAAAGTGAGAAACCCTCCCTTCCCCACCCCACCCCCGGGAGGGATGACCATGCTGCAGTCCCTTTTCCTCCATTCTCCTCTTGGGATTTTGGGCATGGGCACGCATGCACCCAGGGTGATTTTCAAGTTGCTGGGTCTGGGACTCAAACTGTGGAGTCCGTCACATGGGATCCATCTGCCTTAACTTCCACGCCACCTGCTGCCACCCCTCCCCATTTTTCCCCCTTTTTAAAAGTATTGTTACCTACCTGCCAAGCCCTGAACCAAGTTCTCATTTATCTTTTGTTTTTGTTTTTTGTTTGTTTGTTTGGTTGGTTTTTTTTAGAGATTTTTGCTATAGGGCACATACGCTAACCAGAGAGACAGAGACAGAAAGCAAGAAATCACCCCCCAGGGGGCATGGTCACGCCGCAATCCCTTCTCCTCCATTCTCCTCTCAGGATCTTGGGTGCATGCATGCACGCACACACGCACACACACAGAGTGAGTTTTAAGTTCAGGACTTAAACCACAGTGGACTACATGAGTCCAGTGATCTAATCATTACGCCAGCTGCTTGTCCCAAGTTCTCATTTATCTTTAACGATCCAGTAAGGTATATACTATTACTAACCCTCTTTGCAGAGAACATAGCAGAGTCAGAATTTGTATCCAAGTCCACCCAATTCCAAACCTGAGCTTTCAGCCACAACCCTACATTATGTATTTAAAGTTGCTTAGTTTATCAAAGGCAAAACAGACTAGACATGAAGTCTATCACATCCTAGACTGGTCTTTACTTCATCATACCACCTTCTTTTCATTAATGTTTTAAACCACAGTAACATTTCTGAAAACATTTAGACCAACTGAGAGCAATGATTGGCAAAATCTCCCTTCTTTATATTAATTCCTGATTCTATTACTTCTTTCAGAGAAGAATGTTTTCAAAGACTCCCACAATAAACATGGAGGAATACAGGTTCTCTAAGTAAGTTAAACAGCAGTTGTTTTTTTGTTTGTTTTGTTTTTTTTCTGGGATGAAAGGCAACCCATCCCCAGAGTAAGAAGCAACACTTACATAGATAATGGAGAGAACTCCATTATAATTTTTGGTTGAAATATTGAGGACAATATTTAGCTGTGAGACCAGCACTTGGAAGGCAGCAGCTGTTGTGAATCCGCCAACCAAAGGATCTGCCAAGTACCTCACTATGAAGCCAATCTGCAAACCTCCAAATATCAACTGGAATAAGAAGAAGGAAGGAAAAATTAAATGTTTGCAGGAGCAAAGAACAAACTGATTGGAAATATTAACAAATTAAGCTTAACACCAACTAAAACACTGGTAGTCTGCCTATAGCATAAAAAAATCCTATAGGAAATAAATCTGAATTTCTTAATGGCCTATTTTTTCCCTTACTCCCATTTTCTAAAATCCTAAAACCCATAGATATTATAAATCTTGAAGTATTTTTATATATGTACTAAGAAAAGCAAAAATCATGTCACTTATTTCTGTGACTTTCAGGTCCCATGACTGTGCACCGGAAAAATATTTTTCTCCTTTATGGAGAAAAAAATAATCTCATCCTCAGTTGAATCATTTTTTCCTGTTTCTGACTTTGATGAGAAGTGAGCCTTAATAAGTGGGGTCTTGCTGACTATTTTAGCATCTTACCTAAAACAATGTAATTTAGAAAATAGCTTTGGGTTCTAGCAAACTGATTTGTTTTGATTTTAGATGAATTTTTGAGTCCATATGCTTTAAAGTTAATTATTTCAAAGTAAAAACCACCCAGTCCATATTTTACGTAGTCCATTACCTGTATAATTCCGACCAAAAGAGTCAGGGTGCTCGCAATCAACACTCTGGCTGCATCTCTAGCCACAGAGTCTATCATGGTCGTATTTAACGCAGTGCCATTATTGCTGGATATGAGAAAGTGTTCATCAGGGGCCATGCTCAGAACAACAGATCCCACCATTAAACTGACCACAGGAAATGGTCCTGGGGAAGAAACACTGTCAGTTAACCAATTATTAATCACAAATATTTAGGATCGTTCTGTCTACACTGGATGAGAAAGATAAATGAAATAACTAGCTGTGACTCGGAAAATACTGTTTGTTCACCAAAGAAGCTATAAAGCGGATCAATAAGGCATTCAAAACCAAGAAGTGGGTGTGAGAGATATGTGCAAGGTGATCATGAAATAGCATTCAGGGTGTCCCATGAATACACTGGAAGGGTGCCTCACCTATCTGCGTGTGATCCTCAGGTGTGTGGGAAGTAATGGTGGGCTAAGAGTTGTCAGGAAAGGTTTCCTGGTAGAGATAGCATAGAAGTTGAGTTTTTTACTTGTTCCACTTAATTTTTATCTCAGATGAGCTCATTCACTTCCTAGAGTGTTCATTGTTCTGATCTCTGAGAGTCTGAGTACCTTGACCAATAACACAGGGTTTTTAAATTAGAATTAAGGAAGAGCAAAGAGGAATATCTATGTCTCTTTTCATTTGCAAGACAACTTTTTTTTTTTAATATCAAATTCTAATTGTAAGAACCTATGGTTGGAAGAAAAACAGAACTCCTTTTTTTCAGCAGCTGCTCCTTTTACTACTGATATTTTTACCCATCATGATAATCTGATTCTTTGATCATAGAAAGTTTTATGGGTGGAAAGATCCAGTACCAAACACAGTAACCTGGAATGTCTAAATGTATAACTTACCAGGGGCAAAAATCAGCTTCTATGTTCCTGACCTAGTGGAGAATTTGGTACAGACTGATTTCTCAAGGTCGGGAAGTTCTTTCAATCAATAACCTCTTCCTGATCTCCTCTCCTAGACGAGGCAATAAGCTACAGACTAGGAGATACAGTTAAGGACAGGGACATGGGTGGGGATAGAGTAGGTGGTGGAGGCTCATCCAGGTAGACATGTCTAGCCAGCAGATGGATGTAGGAGCAAAATTATCTCTAGTGTAAATGTCAAAGTCACAAAATAGCATTAAAACATTCTTTTTACTAGAACATTCTAGCAAAAAAAGAACTCATATTTTAGAAATGGTAGGAAAACCTATTATGAACCAAACCAAAAAGGAAAGCCAAGCTTAGTTCCTAACTTGTTTGGGGAAAATTTAGCCAGTTTTCCTGTATTGATGAATTAGCATAATTATGCTCTTTAATGGAATAACGAATATATATTTGACAACCATCATTTAGCAAGTACCAAGTTAATCTAGTAAAATAGTAGATTCAAAGATCTTGTGAGATTTTTCTTTCCATATCAATTTACATTTTGGAAGAGAATGCTTTCTGAATATAGAATGAAATTTATAATATTTTAAAAAAATCAAATATGTCAATCTAGCAGGTGGTGTGGTGGTTACACTGCTCCACAGTTTGAGTCCTGGATTCAGTGGCTTGAAAATCATGCCTGGCACATGTGTGTGCATATTCAAAATCCTGAGAGGAGAAGGGATTGCAGCATGACCACCCCCAAAGGGAGGTGATTTCTCACTTGTTCTGTTTCTCTCTGTCTCTTTCTGGTGAGTGTATACACTCTATAGCAAAAAAAAAAAAAAAAAAAAAAATTAAAAAAAAAAAAAAAAATTCTCTTTTATTGTCTCTGTCTCACTCTCCATCTATAGAAAAAAAAAAAAAAAAAAAAAAAAAACTTAAAAAAAATAAAATAAAATATATGTATAAATCTCAAATATGCCAACATTGAAGGTAAGCTCTAATTTTCAGATTTTCAAAATTCTCCTCTTAATTAAAAAAAAAAGTTATGTATAACACTAACTAATATCCTTGAACTGAAAAAGTAGCAGAGCACTGAGCCCAGTTTTCCTGAAAAATATTAACAAAGATATGGAAACATGATGTGTACAACATAGCAGAAACAGTTTAGACATGTGCAAATACAATTGTAAGATGTTTATAATTACCAACTGAGATATGTCTTGATGTTCCAAAGATAAAGTATGTCAAAATAGGGAAAAAGGCAGAGTAGAGACCATACCCAACAGGAACTGCAGCCAGTAGAGCATACGCCATCCCTGAAAGTACATCCAAAATGATAAAATTCACAAACAGGTTATGGGTATACTTTCTGTACACAAGAACAGACTCCTAAGAGAAATCTTCTCTTTATACCTTCAGTACATCAGCCCAATGCCCTTACTGTGCACACAGATTGGGATTATACTAGGGTCATATGCAGAACATTATCCCAATCATTAGGATAAATTACTGCATCTACCTTTCATGCTTAAGTGAATTTGCTCAGTTGATTAGTAATTCAGCCACCCACTGTTTAGATAAGTGGAGAAAAATGGTCAAGCCAGTTGTTGATTTATAACTTGGTCAGTCCAGTCCAAAGGCTCAGACCAGTTCTGCATGTGGACAATTTTGCCTGAGTTCCTCATTCCTTTGTGTTCTGAAGAACACAGTCATTGTTGTACTACTGTTACTTCTTTCTCACTGGGGGAATAAAAGCTAGATCCAAAGGAAAATACCAGCAAGTATGCATAGCAGCAGGCAAGACAATTCTTAACCCTGGTAAAGGAGACCAATTCTTCCAGTTGGCCATGCCAGCAGGCTCTGGGGCGATGACTGGCTACAGAGAAAGAAATATTTCAGTGTGCCTGTGAATTGGAAGAGAATAATGAATTCTTTTCTTTGGTTAAATATTTAGATATTTAAATATTTGATTCAATATTTATTTTGGTTAAATATTTATCCAGTTATCTTACTCCATATTATCTCCTCACTTTTCACTCACTCACTCACATTGAGAGAAAGTCAAGCCCTTTGACTTTCAAGTAATTAGTAAAGGATTACATTTATAATGTTTTTTAGAAGTGGCAACAGGGCCAGCCCTATGGTCTAGAGGTTAAGGGAGCCGGATCCCACATGGCTTGACTGTGTAGTCTGATTCCACATGGGCTGGTGGCTTCAGAAACATGCTGGCTGCATGTGCATGTGTGCTCCAAATCCCAACAGGATGAAGAGACAGAGAAAGGAAGGACTGTGGCATGACCATGCTCCACTGGCAGAACTTTCTTCCTCTCTCTCTGGCAAGCACAGGCATCCTCTGGTGAACTTAAAAATAAAGAATATTTTTTTTTAAAAGTGGTAACAACCTAAATGTCCTGGCTCACAGGAGCTCAAAATTATTTATTGATTGTTCCCTGACAGGAAAGTATCAATAGCTTACTAAATTGTACCTCATACATTATAATTCTGTGAAATAAAATTGATGTGGCGTATAGAAGTACATTTACTAATATGGAGACATGCAAAGTAAAAGAGAAAAAAAGTGAGAAATCAGGATTTAAAACTGATAGGTGCAACCAGCGGGTGGCACTGTGTTTTTTACAGAGCTGGACTCTCAGATGGCCAACCACAGTTCAAGTCCAGCAACTTAAAAGTCACATCAGGCACATGTGTGTGCATACCCAAAATCCCAGGAGAATGGAAGAAAAGGCATTGTCTTGACTGTGTAGTCTGATTCCTGGATCCAGCAGCATGAGAAAAACATGCTGGCTGCATGTGCATGTGTGCTCCAAATCCCAACAGGATGAAGAGACAGAGAAAGGAAGGACTGTGGCATGACCATGCTCCACTGGCAGAACTTTCTTCCTCTCTCTCTGGCAAGCACAGGCATCCTCTGGTGAACTTAAAAATAAAGAATATTTTTTTTTAAAAGTGGTAACAACCTAAATGTCCTGGCTCACAGGAGCTCAAAATTATTTATTGATTGTTCCCTGACAGGAAAGTATCAATAGCTTACTAAATTGTACCTCATACATTATAATTCTGTGAAATAAAATTGATGTGGCGTATAGAAGTACATTTACTAATATGGAGACATGCAAAGTAAAAGAGAAAAAAAGTGAGAAATCAGGATTTAAAACTGATAGGTGCAACCAGCGGGTGGCACTGTGTTTTTTACAGAGCTGGACTCTCAGATGGCCAACCACAGTTCAAGTCCAGCAACTTAAAAGTCACATCAGGCACATGTGTGTGCATACCCAAAATCCCAGGAGAATGGAAGAAAAGGGATTGCAGTATGGCCATCCCCCACAGGAAATAATTTCTCACTTTCCCTCTCACTTTCTCTTGTTTCTCTCTGGCAAGCACATGCACCCTATGGCAAAAATTAAAAAAAAAACAGTGCCCCCAATGAAAAAAATAAAAAAAAAAAAAAAAAAAACCAACCTGATAGGTATGTATGCATTTTTCTAAAATAAACATGTATCTTGTATACATTTTAAAAATCTGGAAAGATATTAAATACAATATGAAGTAATTCAGATATACAAAAAGATAATGAAAAACATAATATATGTCCACCATCCAACTTGAGAAAAAAATATTGTCAGTATTGTCAAAACTCTTGGTACAGATTTCCTCAATCACAACCCCTTTTCTTTCTCCACCTGAGAGGGTAATCACTGTCCTGTATTTGGTGATTATTCCTAGACATTTTGTTATATATATACACACACATATTTGTATGGCTAGTAGGATATTTATTAAAGTATTAATAGATTATATATATGAAAGGATCAGAGGAGACTTCTAGTTTGTAGAAAAGGTATTTTTTTCATGTTCCTAATATGTATTTTCTACAATACGTATTCATTCTACAACCATGGATCATGTACCTACTATGTGTCAGGCACTATTAATCTTTGTCCTTGAAGAGTTTGCATTCTAGAAAAATATGTATTATCGGTGCAATTGCTTTAATATGTAATTACAACAAGGAATTGAAATAATCAGTATTCTCAAGAATATGGAATGGAACATAAAGTTAACTCCACAAAAGGAGGTTAAGAAAAGAAAGAGCAGGAAATGAAAACATGTATGTTTTTCAAATTCTTCTCAAAATTCCATTTTTATAAACTAGGCTCTGCAGATTTATCTGATTGTTTTGTTTTTCCAAAGGGTGTGTATGCTCATCAAAGAGTAGAGAAAAGAGAGAAAGCACTTCTTCCTCCTCCAGTATTGCATGGTCACACTGAAATCCCTTTCTTCAATTCTCCATCCCTCAGAATGCTGGGAACACATGCATACACACCTTGTGTATTTTTCAAACCACTAGGCCTAGAATTTGAACTGTGGTCAGCAATGTGGGATTTGGCTCTCTGAAGGTATTGCTTAACCACTGTGCTACAGGGAGGGCCTTGCAGTTCTTAATATGCCTGCTATTCAGAGACAACTGCTATTCAAATACACTGCAAACATCTTTACTATAAAGGAACATGGTTCAAAATTCCAAAGTGGTATGATTTGTAAAGAAACTAAAACCATTGATTTACATTACAGCATCTTTGTGTTGGTACCAGTGCTATATAGGGTGGTAGCACAAACTGATAAAACAGGTGCTAATACATATTTGAAAAGGCCAAACCTTTCACCAGGTGAGGACAGACAAGACAGCCCCTAGCAGAAACTGAATCTACAAGGGCCTTCTCATGTTGGACTTCCTCGCCTCCAGAACCGTGAGAAGAAAAACTTCCGTGGTTTATTTTCAAAAACAAAACAAGCACGTAAATAAAAGTGGAAAGTAGGTGGCATAATTCCCATAGCTGTGGGTAAAGGAAGCACTAAAAGGGTTGCATCAATCTTTTGTTGCCTGAGGGAATTTTTTTTTTTTAAAGATCTCGTTTTCCTTAGCATCTCCCTGGCTTCTCAGTAACTTGAGCCTATCATCCCTGATTAATTTTCTGCCACTTCATGGTCAGCCCCCAGCCGGTGGTTATATCATGAATCTTGTCACCACTGAAAACTGCACTACCGCCTCTGAAATCTCAGTTTTGAGCCTTCCCCTGTCCAGTTACAGCCTACAAAACTTCCAGGCAATCTGGCAACTTTCCTTTGTCTTCACAAGGCTTCTAGTCCATTAAGTACTCCCCCTTCTTCTATTCTCAACATCCTTTAGTCTTCATTTCCATCCTTGCCCAGTACAGATTCCATCGAATTTTGTAAATATCAAACTTTTAAAAAAATTTGCCAGAGGCCAAATTCACTCATCAGAGAGAGACAGAGAGGGAAAGCAAGAAAGCACACACACACACACACACACACACACACACACACACACTCCGCCATGGGACATGTTACACTGCAATCTCTTCTCCTCCATCTCTCTCTCCTTTCAAGATTTTGGGCATGGACACACACATGCCTCCAGATCTGGGACTCAAATCATGGAGCTGGTCATGTGGGATCCAGCCACCTTAACCACCAGGTTATGGGATGACCTGCAAATGTTGTATTCTTAGATAATTGCTTCACTCTCTTGCTCTCTCTTTTACTTGTCTATCAGAACCCAAATCTGGTTGAAACCAAACATCTACCTTTCCTGTGTTGGCCTTCAAGCAGCTTACTAAACTGGTCTGGAAGCATCAGTCTTTGGGCTAACCAGTTTTATGCACAATTCATGATCACCAGTCCTAGATGGGCACTTAACACTACCTGGTAACCCAATGGCATGTCCTCAGGAAGTGTGGTTTTCCTTTCTTAGAGATAACTACTCAACCTCCCCTGCTTTCTTCAAAATGCCCATCCTTTTTCTCTACCAGATTTCAGAGACATAGCTTAAATTTCACTGAAAACATGGAATCCATAAGCTTCTCTTAAGCTGCTTTTTATTAAATTTGCAGACCTTTCTGTATCTGTACTGTTTGAGCTATCTTTCTTTGATAAGAGAGGAAATGCCTCTCCTGTGTTTTAGGAGTAATCTTCCCATTTTTGTCCTTTAATCCATCCATACTTACAGCTTTTCACTACTTTCTTTCCAATTGTTTCTCCTCTTCCTTTTATATCATAAACTTCTTTCTACTAGATCATTCCAGTTTACAAATGCGGTCTAGTATACTTTATATTATAATAATAGGAAAAACAATCCTCCTTTCACTCCACTCTGGTCCCTTATCTCCGTCTAATTTACAGTAAAACTTAATAAAAAAAAAAAAAGGGTTTTGCTATAAGGCATATGCACTCCAAAGAGAGAGAGAGAGGAAAAGTGAGAAATCATTCCCCAGGGGAATGGCTACACTGCAATCCCATCTCCTCCATTCTCCTCTCAGGATTTTGAGCATACATACATATATACATACCCAGTGTGACTTTCTTTTTTCTTTTTTAACTGCTGAGTCCAGGACTTGAACAGTGGTCAACCATGTGGGAGTCTAGCACATTAACTACCATTCCACCTGTTGGACTCTACAGTAAAACTGCTTAAAAGCAGTCTGGGGACAATAGGTCGTGTGGTGGGTAAGGTGCTAGACTCCAAATGGCCAACCATGGTTCAAGCCCCCAATCTGTCAGCTTGAAAATCACATCAGGTGTGTGTGCATGCGTGCCTAAAATCCCAGGAGGAGAATGGAGGAGAAGGGATTGTGACATGGCCTTTTCCCCGAGAGGGTGATTTTTCACTTCCACTTTCTCTGTCTCTCTCTCTGATGAGCGCATGCATCCTATGGCAAAAAGCTAAAGAAATTACTTTTTTAAATTTAAAAAGCAGTCTGTATTCCTTCAAGAGTATCCTTATAAAACAAACCAACAACACAAAAACCAACATTCCAAAATTCTATCTTAACTTCTGATACCACATTCCTCCCATTGTTCTTTTCCTCCAACTTTCTGGGCTCAGCATTCTTAGGCTCTTTGTTGCCTTCTCGTTATCTTTCTGACCTCTCTGTACTTCCTCTTCTCTTCCCTATTTGTTCTTTCTTCCTAGGAAATTACAGGCATTTCTTCCTCTAAGGTGAGAGGCTTCCTGGTTTCACGTCTGGCCCAGAGCTCTGCTCTGACCTTCCCACATATCATAGCTCCTCTGCTTGGCATCTCCACTTAGATGTTCCATATGTATCTCAACTTAGCATGGCCATAGGGAAGCTAGATTTCCACCCAACCCTTCTCCTCAGACCGTCTGGGACATTTCAGTGACATACCATCTGCCCAGTTACTAAAGTCAACAATTTTGGGATCTCCTGTGATTTTCATCTACACTCATCAGTGTATCAGTGATTCTTGCTGCAAGTACTTCAGATCTCATAGGTCCCTCCATATCCTGCCAGATCTGGCTTAAATTGACATGCCTGTCCTCAAGGCTGAGATTCAAGTACTGCAACTGAAGTGCCGAGGGCACGATATTTAAAGAGGCACTGTTTAGAGCGAGGGCCTCCCAATCCCAGCCCTGAGTAACCTTACCTCGTTGTTTAACTGCCCTCCATGGCGGCACTCCACTCAGACTAGAATTTACCCTGTTTCTCCCTTGAAAATATGAATCTTTGTTTTTGGCCTCAGGGCTTTTGCCCATTTACCTGCTACACATTTCTGGCTGTCTCCTTATCTTCTGCAAGGCCTTCTTTGACCATTGTATCTAAAATAGACTCATTTCCCACATTAATTCCTATTGTAGCTTTTTAAATTTTTTAAAAAATTATGACAATGTGTGTATGTGCATGAGAGAGAGACAGAAGAACTTTCAACAGGGTCTCATCATGCAGTGATCCTCTTTCCAGAGTCCTCCTGGTCCTCAAGATCCTGGGCACCCACAAGCGTGCATGCATTCTATAAATCAGAGATCCAAACTTGTGGCATTCCAGTGGCTTCCAGCCTTGCTAGTTACTGTGTACCAGTTCACCACAGCAGCTGGGCCTATTACAATGAATATTGCAAATTATAGCTTTTTCTCTATTCATAAACTTATTTAATTCCCATATTTACCACTTGAAATAAGTTCCAGTATGTGTGCCTGTTAGTAAACCACTGGATCCCCATGGCTAAATATCTAGCACTTAGAATTTGTTTATAGTTATCTATTTTTTAAAAGAATTATTTATTTAATTTTATTTATTCATTCATTTATTTTAATTCAACTAGAGAGAGACACAGAGAGAGAGGGAAAGTGAGAAAGCAAGCCACGAGGTTCAGGGAGGACTTGAACCATCGGCCGTGTAGGAGTATCCAGCACCTTAACCACCACGCCACCTGCTGGTCCCTTATAATTATCTATTAAATAAATGAATGATAAATACATATATGAATGAGCCGGATTAACCTCTTAGAAATTTACAAAGATAACTTTTTAGAGATAAATGTTTAGAAAAAGCATATTATCCATAAAGTAAGGAACTATACAATGTATAAATTAAGATTGTAGGAGGCCCAGCAGATGGCATAATGATTATGTTACTGGACTCCCACATGGTTGACCACAGTTTGAGTCCCAGATTCAGTGCCTTGAAACTCACCCTGGGTTCGTGTATGTGCGTGCCCAAAATCTGAAGAGAAGAATGGAGGAAAAGGGATTATGGTATGACCATCCCCCCAGGTGTGTGTGTGTATAATATCTTGCTTTCTGTCTCTCTGTATCTCCGGTGAGTGTATGAACACTATAGCAAAAAAAAAAAAAAAAATCTCTAAAGAAAGAAAAGAAAAAGAAAGAAATTAAGATTGTTAGGAATTAGACTCTGGGTTCAACACCCAGCTCTACCACTTACTAACTCCATGACCTTGAGAAACATTTTTAATAGAGTTCTCATCTATTATTGAAAAGGAGATAGCAATAGTACATTCTTCACAGGATTTTTGTGTGGATTAAATGAGATAACTGACCAAAACTCTTAGCACAGTGTCTGATATTTACTAAACAAAATTAATTTTTATAAAATACTTGGCTCTCAAAACCAG
>NW_006198219.1:2363845-2368726 GCF_000334495.1 Tupaia belangeri chinensis
TATATATATATATTTCATTTATAGGAATATATGATTCAGTAATAGGAATGCAATGGAGTCCTCTTCACTAAA
The DNA here is from genome assembly GCF_000334495.1 of Tupaia belangeri chinensis. Classification (NCBI taxonomy): domain Eukaryota; kingdom Metazoa; phylum Chordata; class Mammalia; order Scandentia; family Tupaiidae; genus Tupaia; species Tupaia belangeri. Next base: position 2,363,918 of record NW_006198219.1, read on the forward strand.
TATTTATGGAGCCATTTGCTATGTGGTCCTCTCTGTGCTAGGCACCTGATAAACAAACATGAATAACATAGAAAAGTCACGATGCATTTCTGCATAGGAAAACATAGAAAAAGGCATCATGACTTTTCCAATGACCTGATAGTTCCTATACCCAAGGAGTCACAGGGTAATGCCACCTCACAGCCATGCAAGCCTGTCTTGTGGAGCATCTGGCATTGTCTAACAGCCCTGTCTACCCTTTCTCACAACCTTCTTTATGACAGAGAACATGCTTGGTCAAGCTGAGACTCCACACTGCAACCATACAACATCCTCCTTTTTCTGTGGGAATCTACCTGGCCTGTTCTGAGTAATCTTGAGCTCCACAGCCAATGTTAGGTCACAGGGTTGCTCAACAGCCATTCCTAACTCCTGAAACAGTCTGTCTTCTAGCCACCTTTCTACGCACATCTCTGCCCCACCCTACTTCCCATCACTTGGGAAAGGCAGACTTAACCTTCAGGGAAATAGCTCTGACAACTTACCTCCCAGGCAGCCATCCCTGCTCCCCTAACACCGGGTCATACACCTCATTTGCATTCCTTAAGCAGGCCCTGATCGACACAGCCCTTACCACATTGAATTGTTATCATCTGTTTCTCTACTCATCTATTAATTCTTTGAAAGCAGCTAGTGTATATTATTCCTGCCCTCATACCTACTGCCTGGCCCATGTTAGGTGCTCAATAAAACTAGGATAAATAAATGAGATTTTTGCTTTCATGGTTCAAAGGCTTTGGGGAATTGGGCAGGGCAGTTTTCCCTGAGGGGCAGAAACAAGATATCTTGGTGAGGATGAGGAACAGAAGAGAATGTCCCTATTTCCCGAGTGCCAAGTAAGCCACAGACTCCTTAGATATGGGAATAATATGGCATAGGGATAGTTATACACACACACACACACACATACAACCACCTTTGCTATGATATTTTCCCCAGGAGATTCACATAAAAGAACAGATTTTTTTTAAAAAGTGCGGGGTGGGGGGATTCAGATTAAGATACTTTCCTCACTTTTCCTTAAGCTAATTTCAAAGTGCAGGTCAAGATCCATACATGGATATAAAATAATTTAATGGGCTTCAACCATAATTTTTAAAAAAAGAAACAGAATAGGGGCCAACAGGTGGTGTGGAGGTTAAGGCAACTGGATCTCACATGGTTGACTACGTGGTTCAAGTCCCCAACCAGCAACTTGAAAAACATGACCAGCGTGTGTGCACGTGTACCAAAAAATTCTTACAGGAGAATGGAAGAGACAGGATTGCGTCATACCTATCCCTTCCCCTTCTGCCCCCAGGGGATGATTTCTCATTTTCCCTCTCTGTCTCTCTCTGTCTCTGTCTCTCTCTCCCTCGCTGATGAGCATAGGTGTCCTCTAGCAAGTAAACAAACAAACAAGACTAGAATAAAACAGAAAAGAAAATATCAGAGTGTATCACTTGTAGTAGGATAAATACTATTTCACAAAACAATAGACATGTAACACGTATTTGTTACGATGAGTTGTGGTCAATAAAAGTTAGGTTTACTTAGTAGATGCCTCTGAGTTGCAGCTGTGCAACAAGAAAGGCAGGGGATTTCCCTGGAAAACTTTATAGAAGAGAAGAAAAGTGAAGCTCTCCACTAAAGGGCTCTAGAGGAAAGATGAAGGCTGTGAAAAGTGAGTGAGCAAGCATTTGGTAAAGATCCATGGTAGATGGTGTCAGGGGAGTGGTGGTTATGAACTACTGCTGGGCCCATAACCTTCAATCCCTTGAAAGCCAGTTCACTAACATCTTACCTTGCAGCGTGCCCACTAGCCCAGTACTAACTCCTGAAATGATGTCACTAAGCAGCCATTCCTTGATTCGGTATTTGGGGAGCCATTCCAAGACCGGCAGGAGCGTCTTCAGCACGGCAAAGGCTCTCTTTCTTGAACAACTGTCAAGAAGCAAGAAAACTGAGTTTCCAGTCCAGATTTTGTCACTGCAAATCACAAAGTTATGAACTGAACTGATCCGACATTTAAGCTATTTAGAAAAGAGGACAAATTTCATGGAAAATACTACCACTGAAGTGCTTGCCATGCTTTTGCCAAGAACTGCATCTATCCTTTTAAATGCACTGTACTAGAAAACACAGGATTAAGTGTCCCCTCCCCTCTCCCAACTTTTTAATCCTCTGAGAAAATATCCCTACACAAGAACCCATTTTCTGATCCAGTCAGAGATTGATCAGTGTGGAGTCTCTACATGAAGATTAATTTTTAGACTTCTAACCTAGGCGCCTTTTTTTTTTCTTAAAGAAAAATAAACATTCTGTGTATTTTGGCAATACATGCTTGGAGCCAGTTTTTTTTTTTTTTTTTTAAATCTTAACATGATGAAGGTATACCATATACCCTGCTACTTAATTTTTTTAATTCAACAATCTATAGATGTAAGACAAAAATATCAGCTGTATATGGACATTATTTGATTTCTGATCCAAATAATTTTTAAATGATGACGTTTAAGAGATGATTACAAATTTTAATGAAGACTCCATTTTCAACTTTAAAAAATTACTTTTTAGCTGTGATAATGGAATGTGGTTACATTTTTAAAGAGCCTTTAAAGATACGTATTAAAATAAAGATACGGGCAAAAAGATACACCATATGGAATTTGCTTCAAAGGAATACTGAAGAGGAGCAAGTGGGTGGCCATAGATGGAACAGGATTAACTTGGAGTTGGTCATTGTTGAAGTCAGTGATGAGTAGAAACACGGGGGTTTCATCACACTGCTACGCCTTCTTTTCTGTATATTAGAATGTCCTATATTAACAGACCTTTCTGAAGAGATAGTCTAGCAATTGTCAATAGTTCATTACTCACTAAATTTATGTTTGTGTTATCTTACGGATGGCACACTTGGGTTTAGAGACTCTGATAGTGGTTCTCCCAGAAGTCCCATTGTTTCCTGAAAGTATTTGGAACACAGGAGCCTTTGGAGCACTCCGGGTTCTCCATTATTCTCGCTGTCATTCCGGGTTTCCAACCAAATGTTCTGACTGCATTAGCTTCAGGTGTTGCAAGGATTCCTGGTCAGGTGAGGGGATTACTCTTTTTTTTTGGGGGGGGGTGTTTTTTGTTTGCTTTGTTATTTTGCTAAGGGAGCTAGAGAAAGAGAGAGAAAGAGGGAGAAATAATCCCCCAAGGGGGACGGCCATCTCCTAATCCCTTCTCCTTCATTCTCCGCTAGGAATTCCAAGCACGGACACACAGACGCCTGGCGTGTTTTTTAAGTCACAGGGTTCAGGACCGGAACCTCACAGCCGGCCCTATGGGATCTGGGCGCCATAATTATCACACTACCATCTGGTCCACCTGTCATCTCTTTTAAGAGTCCCTTTCTTCCCCCTTTCCTCAGCCTGGCAGTCACAAAAGAACGCATTAGGGACCAGTTCTACGCACTCCAGGTTTTTTCTAGAGACAAAAGACAAGTCCAGATTCCACTCTTCCCAAAGGTGGAAATTCTTTTCGGGCCCAGGGGAACGGTGACGTTGAGGACCAGGGACAGAGTTGGGCCTCTGGGAGAGGCAGCCGGCGTCCTAACCCCGAAGGCATCCCAAGCTGGGCCGAAGGTCACACCCTCCCGGCCCCGCTGCGTTGCTCCGGGCTCTGGGCCCGCCGGGGCCGCTACCTGCAGCCCTTGGCCAGGCTCTCCCGCAGGGTCTTGCGCTCCTGCAGGCGCCGCTCGTGCTGCTGCTGGAAGGCGAGCTCGCTGTAGACCGGCCGCGACACCACGTAGCTGCCCTTGTACTCCGGGAGCTGCAGCGGCTCCGACCCGCCGCCGGTCGCTGCCATGACCTGAGAACTGGAGGACAGCGAGGAGGGAGGAGACGCAGCGAGGGAGGATAATCAGAGGCAAAGAGGAAGGAACAGAAAGAGGCGTTCACTGCTTAGCCGCTTCCCGGCCCCACCGTTTGCACCGACCCCGGCGAGCCTGGACCGCGTCCTGGAGCCCTCCGCGCTCGCGATGCGCGCCCCACGGCGCACACCGCCAGCCTGCAGGGGGGCACCTGAGAACCTTCGGGTCCCGTGGCCTGCACCTGCCACCCGGGGCTCCCCAACTCTGAAGGAAGTGAGCCCTGTTTGGGGGGCTTCCCGAGCTCGCCGTTGTCCCCCGAGGAGACAGCCCGGGCGCTGTCCGCGTCCTGAAATTTCCCCAAATAAACATTGAGGCAGAGCCCCGCGCGTGTGCAAGGCGGGAAGGGGTTCTGCGGACACCGCTCCCTCCTTCCCCACGCCGGATCCAGCGCGCACTTCCAGGAGTGCTCTGGCAAGGAAGCGCGGGCCTTCGGGAGGGGCGTGGGACCCGTGAGGCGTGTTCTCCCGGTCCCGAGGCTGCAGCGCTGCAGCAAATTCCAGCAGCGGGTCGTAGCTTTCCTGAGGACAGCACTTTCAAACGGGGACGCTGGTCTCGTCCTCTGTCCTGTTTTCCCAGGTTCCTTCTCGTTCTCTGCTTCTCGGAAAGCAGGCCCCCTGCCCGCCCGCTCGGTGCGCCCTCCCTAGTCCCATCCCCAACTGCCGCTGCATCTCCGGAGTTGAGCCAGGGAGGGTGCAGGAGACTGCGTCTGCGGTAGCGAACTCACCTGCTTGGGCTCGTGCCCGGTCCGGAATGCCCCAGGGACCGCGGTTCCGCTGCCTTTATAGCACTCGCAGAAGGCAGTGAGACGTTTTATTTACGGAGCAACAGAGACACCTTGGTGAAAAGGAAGGACGCACAGGCTGAAGTCTTTCCCT
>NW_006198219.1:2368784-2398843 GCF_000334495.1 Tupaia belangeri chinensis
AGCCGGGAAGGCTGAGAATCTTACTGGCTGTCACCCGGGCTTACCCGGATCCTCACTCACCAGCAATTACTACCGCGGGCTGCGAGGTCAGGGGCGGGCTAGCACCTGGGGATTTGTTGCAGCAGGGCAGGGCTGGGCCTGGGAGAAGAGGTCAGCTACTGCTGGGAGCTCTGACTTTGACCACGAGGGAGTGTGGATCTGAAAGGTCCAGACTTTGGATTTCTAGTCTTTTAGGAGTTCTCAGTGGGTGTGGTTACAGAGCGTTCATGATTTTAGATACGGATTCTGTGCACTTCTCTTTCGGTTATACTTCACAACCGAGCGACAGGTGGCCCCTTTCTTATCTGACTGATGGTAACATTCTTTCTTATCCTTCATCTGGTCAATCAGGGGAGGAATAAAATGGGTTAAACAGAAATCAAGACTAAAAGAGGGAGAGGTTGAGTCAGATCTGCCCCCCACCCCCTTAAGTGTTTTTATCTTCTGTTGGGATGAATCTTGCTAAAACTGACCAATATTGAAGGCCAGAAGAAAGGGTTTAGCAAACCAGTACATTCTTGCCTGATTATCAGTGTTCTGTTGTAAATGCTAAGAGGCTCCAAAATACGGACCTTCTAGACACAAACCTTCAGTTATCCACTTGGAAAGTACAGATCGTGACAACGCTACAAGCTCCTGAAAAAAGAATTCGCGAAAGAACCCTAGGTAAATCTGAAATTGGATTCAACACAGGGTTAGCACTCATGTTTTTCTGATGAATGAATGGCTTTCCACAGATCTTCAAAAGCTTATTTGACCCAATGAGGTTAAGAAGCACTGAAGAAGGAGCCTAAAAAGAAAACCCAGGTCATGAACTTTAGAGTTCTTACTCACCTGCAGAGGAGAGGGAAGGAATCTTGCCCTGTATGTTTTATTTGCATATACTAGTGGTTCTTAACTAAGAGCCATTTTGCTCTCTCCCCTCTCCCCAGGGCAACGTCTGAAGACATTCTTGGTTGTCACACCTGGGGGAATGCTACTGATAAGAGGGACTTCTTTTTGGAGTCCAGGGATGTTGCTAAACATCCTACAGTGGAGTTCACCACCCTTCCAAGGTTTTGTATGTGACTCAAAACGTACATTTATAAGTAAACCACCATGTGTACAAAACATATGCATCTCCATATATTTAGATGTGTGTGCAAGTCTTGTAAGTAGCACATTATTCTTGAGTGTATAACTCAACTCCACTGAGATATTGTAGAAGCAAGGGTATTTTTTTAAAAAAGAATGATTTATTTAGTTTTATTTATCATTTTAAAATTTACAACAGGGCACATGCACCCACCAGAAAGACACAGAGAAAGTAAGAAAATAAGCCACCAGGTCCAGGACTTGAACCATGGCTAGCCCTGTGGGAGTGCAGTGCACTAATCACCATGCCACCTGCCAGCTCCACAAGGGTCTATTTTAAAATAGGGTTTGGGACCAGCTGGTAATGTGGTGGTTAAGGCAACTAGATCCCACATGGCCAACTGTGTGATTAAAGTCCTGGACCCAGAGGCTCTGAAAAACACTCTGGGCATATGTGTGTGCATGCCCAAAATCCCGACAGAAGGGATTGTGATGTGGCTATCCCCACTGTAGGGTGCTTTCTGACTTTCACTATCTTTCTCTCTCTGTCTTTTTTTTTTTTTTTTTTTTCACACTATAGGGCGCATGTGCTTGCCCGACATACAGAAAGAGACAGAGAGACAGAGAGACAGAAAGCGAGAAATCACTCCCCTGAGGGGATGGCAACGCCGCAATCTCTCCTCCTTCATTCTCCTCTTGGGATTTTGGGCACGCACGCACACATGCCTGGCATGAGTTTTAAGCCACCAGGTCCAAAACTCAACCACGGTGGGCTACATGGGAGTTCAGTGACATAGCCATTACGCTAACTGTTGGTCCCTCTCCTCTGCCTTTTTCGTTCTCTCTCTCTCTCTGACAAACACATACACCCTATAGCAAAAACAAACAAACAAACAAACAACAAAAACACCTCTCCCCCCCACCCCCCCCTTTTTTTAAAAGCTCTCTTTTTCATTCCTTTATGTTTTCAGACAGAATTCATCCAGCCAGGTCAGGCATCCACACAGCACACAGTTGTAACACAAATAGACTCAGAAGGGAGACAAGTTCTCACTGACTGCTGAGGCTATCAACAGTTCAAAAGAAAACAAAAATCCTTAAATCTGGAAAACAAAGCATAAAAGAAAATCAGTAATGTTTTAGTCAAAATTCATACAATTCTGTTTCACCAGTTCAGTCTCATGTTATTAGCCTCTTTTCTGTTGAATTTGCAGTGTTACTGTGGTCTGATCTTTCCATTTAAATCCTGGAAGTTCAGAAATATGATCTCAAAGTTATCAAAAACCTATATTCAAGGTGCTTATCAGAGTCTTTTTCATTAATTTTTTTATTGTAGCCTATTAAAAAATGTTTTAGAAAGAGCATCAGAATAGAGTAATTAACTATGGATGAGACTTAAAATGGCCATGGTTCAAGACCTGATTTTACATAACCCAAAATTGACAAATTTGGTCATTTCTGTGACAAACTACATTGGAACTATGTAGCATTACAAGTATGACTAATATACTATTACTTAACAGATATTTAAGAATCTCATACAAATTTGGAACACCCATTGACACAAATTTCTATACACTGGGGGCTAAGCACCATTTCATATTTGACAATGTTCCCCATATAATTTCCCCAACAATTAGTTTGTTACAGTCTATCTCTCCTTTTAGATTTGGTAGTCTTTCCTTTACATATTTGATGCTCTTGTGTCACATGCATTTATTTATAAGCACTGTATCTTCTTGATAAACTGGTCCTTTTACTACTACTTAATGCCCTTTTTTGGTCTCTTCTTACACTTTCTGTCTTAAAGTCTAATTTGTCTGAAATCAGTATTGCAACTCCAGCCCTTTTTTGGTTTCCACTTGCATGGAATTCCTTTTTCTAGCCCTTCATTTTTAGTCTATGTATGTTTTTATCCATGAGGTGTGTTTCCTGTAGGCAACAGAGAGAGGGTTTCTGTTTTTTAATCCACTCAGCCAGTCTGTGTCTCTTGATTGGAGAAGTTAATCCATTAACATTCAATGTTATTATTGATACTTCTGGACTTGTCTCTACCACTATGTTAGCCATTTTCTTGGTTGTTTTTCATTCTCTTATTTCTATCTGTCTCTCTTTAGTTTTTCTGGTATAGTACTCCCTTCAAAACTTTTTTTTCTATGTCATTACTTTTATTTTTAATGTCCAGAACTTGCAAGGCAAGGGCCAGAGCTTCCTTCCAGACATAAAAATTTTATAAATTCTCAATTGGCTGGTGTGGCCAATAGGGGTACTTCTTCTTGTCTAATGTGGTTTCTGGGAAGACTTCATTCAAGTCCTCAATGGTCATCTGATCTAATGGATTTATGTTCTTCATCTTCTCCAGCTGTTTCTGATATTCTTCAATCCTAGCCTTTGAGAGGGACACAAACTCAGCACAACTTTTCACATCTTCCTTTTCTTCAGCGTCTACCTCGACAGTGTATTTATCCTCCAGCACAGGAACCTTCAGGGCATTAAACTTCTCTAAGTTACCCACCAAGCCCGCCTTGGCCACGTTGGTCTTGTAGTATGCCCAGTCAATAGCTGGTGGGGTCTTGGGTAGTGCAGCCATCCTGGAGGTGAGGGTCTCGTTCCAAGTTTTCAGGGAGTTAGCAATAGCCTTTTGGTTTCGGGGTATTATTTACCCAAAAGCTACCCAGTCAATAGTTTTTAGGGCCAGTTTTTGCCCAGCCATCTTGTAATCCTTCACCGACCCCCTCTCTTCAAAACTTCTTGAAGAACTGGTCTGGTGTTGGTAAATTCTTTCAGGTTTTGTTTATCTGAGAGTATTTTTATCTTTCCTTCCCATTTGAAGGATAATCTTGCTGGGTATAGTAATCTTGGTAGGAATTGTTTTTCTTTTAACACATTGAATAGATCTTCCCATTCTTTCTTTGCTTGCATTGTTTCCACTGAGAAGTCTGATGTTATCCTGATGGGATAACCTTTGTAAGTAACTTGATGTTCCGCATTTGCCATTTTTAGTATCCTGTTTTTTATCTGTGATTTTGATCATTCTGGCTATAATGTGCCATGGAGAGGATCTTCTTGGGTTGATTCTATTTGGGATCCTTTATATTTCTTGGGTTTGAATGATTGATCTCATCTCTAGGTTTGGGAAGTTTTCTGTAAATATTTCATGGAATAAACCTTCTATGCCCTTATCAGACTCTTCACCTTCTGGAATACCTATTATCAAAAATTTGGGCATTTTGCAGTATCTAGTGTTTCTAGCATATTGTCCTCATTTTTTAAAGAGGTTTTTGCTATAGGGTGTGTGTGCTCACCAGAAAGAGTAGGAGACAGTGAGACAGAGAGCAAGAAATCACCCCCCCCCAGGGGGGATGGCCATGCTGCAATCCCTTCTCCTCTGTTCTCCTCTCAGGATCTTGGGGCATGCACGCACATGCACCGGTGTGAGTTTAAGCCACCAGGTCCGAGACTTGAACTGCGGTCGACTATGTGGGAGTCCAGCAACATAGCCATTACACTAACTGCTGGTCCCTTATTGTCCTCATTTTTTAAATTTATTTTTTCATTATTTTTGGTGGTTTTATCTGGTCAAAGATTTTGTCTTCTAGCTCAGAGATTCTGTCTTCTGTGTGGTCCAGTTAATGTTAGTACTTTCAAGGGAGGTCTTGATTTTCTTTATTACTGCCTTTATCTCTGGGAGTTCTGATTGATATTTTTTTAATGGTTTCTATCTCCTCCCTCAAATCCTGGAAAATCTTCCTTATTTCTGTCACCGTAAATATTCTGGACTCTGTTTCTCATATTCCTTCAAATTCCTTTGTGCTGCTCATAGTTGAAGAATAGTTGCTCTGTTCCATTGAAAAATAGGTATTTCTTTTGTTTCCCATACTTTCTGTGCCTCTGCACTGGTTTCTAGTCAGGTGGTATATTATATACTACTACCAGCTTTTCTGTTTTCAATTCTATAGTGTCAGGGTGAAGAAGAACTCTACTTCTCAGATGTGTTCTTGGTAGAGGACATTGTCTTCCAGTTACAGTGTATGTGTAGTCAGTCACCTTTAGGTATTACTCTTTTTCCCAGACTCTTGAGACCAGGTGCACCTGGGCTAACCTATGATGAACTGTGAGGCAGAAAGAAGCCTGGAGCTGTCTTCTGAGTTGGCTTCCCTCACCAAGTGCTGTTTCTCCCTCTAGACTTTTATTTACACACAAGCCTTATCTCTTTCAGTAGACAAAAACTTCATAAGGGCAAGCACTGTCTTCAAACTATTATTACCTCCTATTATGTTTTCTAAACAGACTTATCTATAGCCCAAACATACTTTCTTTTTCATCGTCAGAGTGCGTGTATACACGCACTCACCAGAGAGATTGAGTTGGGGGTGGTGGTGGGGGTGTCCCATGTGGGACGTGGTCATACCATAACCCCTTCTCTTCCATTTCTCCATCCTGTTATCTTGTTGTAATTTTGAGCCACAGGCACATGTGCCTAGTATATCTTTCAAGTTGCTGGGCTGCAATTTCAACCACAGTCAGTCATGTGGGACCCAGCTCCCTTAACCATTAGGCTACCAAGTGAGGTCTCCTAGTTTTGTTGTTGTTGTTTAATAAAAAATATATTATATATTGATCTACTACTTTTTTAAATCTCCAGCTAAGAGTATGTTATGGATATCTCTGCTGATGAGTACATATGTGGGCTTTTCAGCTCACATATATATAGCTCCATGATAACTCAATTAGATGACAATTCTTTATTGAATAAACCAGAGGCATTTTGTGCAAATAAAGAAATAACCCATTTCCCACTCTGGTAGGAATGTCTACCCCCTGTTACTTGCTATTTTGAACACTTTTAGTCTAGTCTAGTCAGCTGTTTGGGCCACTTTATGTCAGATGCTTTGATGGTGGTGGTGGTGGTGGTAGTTGATTCAGAGGATTAAGGAGTTGGGTACAGATGATGAAAGGACAGAGGAGAAATTATACTATCAATTAACACTAAGAGTCAAAGGTGTAATTTCCTTTGGAGAATAGACAAAACTCTGTCTCTTTATATGAGAATTTGGTAAAATGACCACACTATTAAGCCAGGTATGGTAGTGTGCTTTTTTAATCCAAGCTACTCAAGAGCCTGAGAAAAGAGGATTGTGAGTTGGAGGCCAGCTTGGTCAATATAGTAAGATCCTGTCTCTTTAACAAAAACAAAACACAAAAAAAGACGACATAAACACACTATCTTAAGTCCAAAGTTTATCTGGATAAACTCATTGCTTTTCTCTGTTAAATGCCTTTTCTGTAAGAAAAATAAATGGTGCATAGATAGAATGCCATCTCAGTTACAAGATTGTATAAGAATACAGAACTGCTTTTCTCAAAGGTAAAAGACAGTGTGTCTGAATTTGGCTGTCTTTAAAACAGAGAAGAGTAGGAGGTGATAACAGCTTGCTCTCCCCACCCAATTTACTCGTTATATTAAACACCTCAAACTACTCACTTAGGCTTTACAAATCAAGCTTCACCTGTTTCACATAAAGGTAGGTGGTTCTTATTTATTGGAATTTAATCACATCTAGGGCTTTTTCCCAAAGAGATAGATGTGTCACTTCAAAATAAATGCCAGGCACTATTATTACTGTTACAGTACTTACTTAGTAGCTAATATTGATTTTTTTTTTTTGAAAGAGATTTTTGTTATAGAGTGCATGCACTCACCAGAGAGATAGAGAAAATGGGTGTATGGTCACACCGCAACCCCTTCTCCTCTCTTCTCCTCTCAGGATTTTGAGCACGTATGCACATGAACACGATGTGAGTTTTAAGCCATCAAGTCCAGGACTCAAACTGCAGTCAACTACATGAGAGTCCAGCGATGTAACCATTATGTCATCTGCTGGTTATGCTAATACTGATTTAAAAGGTATTTTCTTATTTATCATTTAGGCATTTAGATACAAACTCTCCTGTTATTTTCTATGAACTAGCTCATTCATTCATTCCTTCATTCAAGGATGAATTAAGAATTTATTTGTACTGGCCATGGATGCAATAATGAACAAAAGAATGAACCCTGGTCTCATATCTGTGGGTGCAGCAGATATGCATAAAATGGTCACAAAATAATTATACTTTTTTATTTATTCTAAAATGTACATTTTCCACATTTTATTAGAATTCATCTTAAAAATTGATGATGTGCTTAAAAATTGATGATGACATAGTTCAGCATTTTTTTCTTTCTTAGTAATTAATAAAATTATGGTATTTTACAACTAAAGGCATACTAATCAATGGAATGCAAATATTTATATAAATTCACAAGCATATCTATGCTTTTGAGTGATTATGTATGCTGTAAGAATGATTTAATTGAGCATTAATTAGCATGCATGCTAATTTAATGAGAGAACAGTCAATCCTGATATATATATATATGTATATATACACATATATATATCTGTGTGTGTGTGTCACACACACAGATATATATATATATGTACATACACACACATATACATATATAGGTGGTCAGAAAAGTCATAGTATGCTTTTACTATTCAAAAATGTGTCATGACTTTTCAGACAATTCAATATGCATATGTATATATTTTTGACCAAAATAACCAATATTGGGACCAGCAGATGGTGTGATGGTTATGTGACTGGACTCCCATGTAATCAACCATGGTTCAAGTCCTGAACCTGGTGGGGTGGCTTCAAACTCACACTGGGCACATGTGTATGCATGCCAAAATCCCGAGAGGAGATGGAATTGCAGAATGGCCATCCCCCTGGGGAGTGACTTCTTGCTTTCTGTCTCTCTATCTCTTTTTTTCTCTCTGGTGAGCACATGTGCCTTATAGCAAAAATCTCTAAGAAAAAGAAAAGGAACCAATATTGTGTAAATTTCTTTTTCTTTTTTTTTTTTTGAAATAATTGTACAAGTCCTCTAATCAGACAAATTGTAGAAGAATGGAAGCATGAAAGTAATGTCAAAACATTTGTTTTCAGAAACAACCAGATTTAGGTGCTTGTCACTTTCTACCTTTGATTATAATGTTCACATCTTATTAATTAATTTTTATGTAAAATTGAATTGATTCACATTTTTTAGGAAGTATTTGGATGCCACAGTTATCCACATTTAAAACTAAAATACTGCTCACATCTCAGATTGGAATTGGTGACCAATAGAATCCCTGGGGAGAAAAAAAAAAAAAGCCAGGAAAGAGATGATTTTCCTCAAGATAATTTAACTCTAATCCTGAACTTTTGTATTTATTTTTTATGCTTGTTAATTTCCCCAAGACAGGAGATTCTAAATTCCTGCCATATTCACACCAGTAAATATAAACTTTCTCTTAATTTTTTTTTTTTTTGGAGAGATTTTCACTGTAGGGCACGTGCGCTCGCCAGACAGACAGAGAGAGACATAGAGACAGAAAGCGAGAAATCACCCCCCAGGGGGGATGGTCACGCCGCAATCCCTTCTCCTCCATTCTCCTCTCGGGATCTTGGGCACGCACGCACACGCGCCCGGCGTGAGTTTTTTAAGCCACCGGGTCCGGGACGCGAACCGCGGTCGACTATGTGGGAGTCCAGCAACATAGCCATTACGCTAACTGCTGGTTCCAACTTTCTCTTAATTTTTAAAATCTCTTCGTCTCTGAACAAAATACCGGGTTTATTTTCAGTAATCATAGACTTTCTGCATTCCATTGTTTTCTGTTTCATGTGTGTTACTTTTTTCTCTCTCCAGTTACAAGATGTGCTTTTTAAAGACATAAATGATATATGCCTTTTCTTTATTTACTGTAAGGCATGTTTATAATAGCCTACTCAGAAAATATATCTCATTACCCGGATAATCACTGTTAAGGTTTTTCTTATTTTCTTTTTATCTTTTATTCCTAGGAGCAGATATGTATACAGTTCAGCTAAGTAAGATTGCAATGCTAGTGTGTGTGTATTTTTTCTGTATTTCTACACAATAAATTGACAAATTATGGAAATGTATTGGATAATTACTTTCTAGATGTTGATTGGCTGATATTTTAATGATGGGATATTGAGAAATCATTGAGTAGGAATGAAATTAATGTAAAAAGATGAGAATCCATTCTTTAAGTGTTTTTAAAGAAGTCTATGTAAACCTTATGTTTATAGTCCATTCAATTCAAAATTCAACTTTTAATGCCAATAAAAATACAATTTGAGACCAGAAGATGGCATAATGATTACGTCGCTGGACTTTCACATAATCGACCACAGTTCAAGTCTCGGATCTGGTGGCTTAAAACAGGCTGGGCACATGTGTGTATGCCCAAAATCCTGAGAGGAGACGGTTGAGGCATGGCCATCCCCCTTGGGGGAGGTGTGAATTCTCACATTCTCTCTCTTGTGTCTCCAGCGAACGTGCATGCCCTAGCAAAAATCTCATCATAATAATAATAATAATAATAATAATAATACAATTCAATAAATTTCTGGGGCAGTAGAGAAAACCCTGAACTCTTTAATAATAATCTAAATTTGATATGTAGTTTAGTAAATTTGTCTCTTGCTAGCATGAAATAATGGCATGGTTTTCTAAACAAAGAGTAATTTTTTAAAAAATTTAAAGAATTATTTTATTTAACTTTATTCATTTATTTTAATTTGACCAGAGAGAGAAAGTGAGAAAGCAAGCTGACAGTCCAGGACTCAAACCACTGTTGGCCATGTGGGAGTCCAGCGCCCTTAACCATTATGCCACCTGCCGGTCCCTGAACAGAGTAATTTGAGGATCCTTGCAAGTTTCTTATATTTACATGAATTTAATTTTTAAAGTTATCTATGCATAGCTTATCCCATGAACTTTTAAAGTTATCCATGTATAGCTTATCCCATGGTTTGTCAATGAATGGAGAAAAGGGAAACTTGAGGATTGTTTCAAGTGAACACTGATGTGCTGTGCTATTATGAGTTGAATGTCTAAGTATTCCATTCACTTACTTAATACTTCATTTATACATTTATTTATTCAGTTGATGAGTATTTACTGAGCCCACTACTTGTGTCAACACGGTCTTTATTGTCGACGATACAACCATGAACAAGTTTGACAAAGTTCCTCCTCTATAAAGGCTTACATTCTGTTGGAAACAGCAACTATCAGCAAATAAGTAAATAAATTGGGTAATATTCTATTACAATGAAAAGCAATGGAAGAAGTAAATGAAATGCTGTCTTGTAGAATTATTGGAGGAGAGGGAGGACTGCCTTAAAGGTGATAGTCAGAAAAGGCTTTCTCTTCTGAGGAGGTAATATTTAAAGAGAGGTTTGAAGGGTGAGAAAGAGACACCTTCTTGGAAAAGGAAACAGAAAATGCAAACACTCTGAGTCCACAGGTGGTGTGGTGGTTAAGGTGCTGGACTCCCACATGGCCAAACAAGATTCAAGGCCCTACACCTTGCAGCTTAATTTCTCACTTCCCCGACCCCTTCTCTCTGGTGAGCACATGTACCCTATAGCAAATTAAAATAATAGTAATAATAAATTTAAAATAAATCATTCTTTAAAAACAAAACTTTGAGTCAAGAAAAAGCTTGATGTACTTGAGGAGCAAAAAAAAAAAAAAAAAAAGGGATAGTGTGACTGAAACCTGCATATATCACCCATCAGGCATCAGGGACCGCAAACTAGAAACCTTCTGTATGCATGTGACTATTAAAGCTAGGCTTTAGGAAGGGGAAGTAGGGGCAAGCAGATGGCATAGTGGTTAAGGCATTGGACTTCCACATGGTCAACAGTGGTTCAAGTCCCAGACCTGGAAGTTTGAAACTCCTGATGTACACATGTGTGTGTGTGCTCAGAATCCCAAGAGGAGAATGGAGGAGAAAGGATTGCAGTGTGGCCATTCTCTTGGGTGATTTCTTACTTTCTGCCTCTCCAACAAGCGCACACACCCTATAGAAAATAATCTCTAAAAAAAAATTAGGAAGGGGGTGTAGACAAATGAATGGCCAGCACCCAGCCCTTGGGCTATCCAACATTTAGAGGTCATTTACTGGAGGAGGAAGAGAGGCCTTTTTTCTTCTGTAAAATGCAGATAAACCCTTGAACTTGGATGGGGGGCAGGGGACACCTTTAAGATACTTTGAACTTTTTGGAGAAATGTTTTCTGAATGACATTTTCTTGGTACCCATATCTTTCAATGATACATAAAAGGGATTAGAAAACTTAATTTGTAAAATGTATTAAATTATTTCTGATTATTGCCTATATGATTAATAACTTCACTTTTTAGGTATGAGTGGCACTTTAGTCTCAGTAAACTCTCCCTAGCAGTCATGATACCTCATATGGCTTCAATGGAGACTGATTCTGGGTGGTCATACTAGGGTCTTCAAAAAGCTCATGGGAAATTCATATTATGAAAAAGCTATGGATAGAATCAGTCCGGAGGCTACGGCTGGCGACCAGCTGCCCGAGGAGGAGGTAAAAACAAGCTGCCAGAGGAGAAGCTAAAAAGATGTTATCTGTGCGTGATACTGAGGCCGTGGCCCGCGCCCTCCCTCGGTGGGCTGGACTGGTCTCCAAAAATGCTTTAGGATCATCTTTCATTGCCACAAGGAATCTTCATGTCTCTACTCCTCATCTTCAAAAGACTGGCACTACTGAGATGTCTTCTAATCTTGAAGAGAAAATTCTTGGAGCTGATACCTCTGTTGACCTTGAAGAGACTGGGCGTGTCCTAAGTATTGGTGATGGTATTACCCAAGTGCATGGACTCAGGAATGTTCAGGCAGAAGAAATGGTAGTTTTCTTCAGGCTTAAAGGATATATCTCTGAACTTGGGACCTGAAAATGTTGGCGTTGTCATGTTTGGAAATGATAAACTAATTAAGGAAGGAGATATCATGAAGAGGACAGGAGCCATTGGTGAGGAGCTGTGGGGTCATGTAGTAGACATTCCAGTTGTTGAAGAGCTGTTGGGTCATGTAGTAGATGCCCTTAGTAATGCCACTGATGGAAAGGATCCAATTGGTTCCAAGACCCACAGGCGAGTTGGCCTAAAAGCCCCTGGATTACTCGAATCTCTGTGCGAGAACCAATGCAGATTGGCATTAAAGCTGTGGATAGATTGGTACCAATTGGTCATGGCCAGCATGAGCTGATTATTGATGACAGACAAACTGGGAAAACCTCAATTGCTATTGACATGATCATTAACCAGAAACATTTCAATGATGGAACTGATGAAAAGAAAAAGGTGTACTGTATTTATGTTGCTATTGGTCAAAAGAGATCCACTGTTGCACAGTTGGTGAAGAGACAAATACAGATGCCATGAAATACACCACTGTGGTGTCAGCTACAGCTTCTGATGCTGCCCCACTTCAGTACCTGGCAATCACACTTTGATCATCTATGATGACTTATCCAAACAGACTGTTGCTTATCATCAGATGTCTCTTTTGCTCCGCTGACCTCCTGATCAAAAGGCTTATCCTGGCGATGTGTGCTACTTACACTCTCGGCTGCTGGAAAGAGCAACCAAAATGAAAGATTCTTTTGGTGGTGGCTCCTTGACTGCTTTACCAGTCATTGAGACACAGGCTGGTGATGTGTCTGCATACATTCCCATGAATGTCATTCCCATCACTGATGGACAGATCTTCTTGAAAACAGAATTGTTCTATAAAGGTATCGGCCTGCCATTAATGTTGATTTGTCTGTGTCCCGTGCCAGATCTGCTGCCTAACCCCGGGCCATGAAGCAGGTGTCAGGTACCATGAAGCTCGAATTGGCTCAGTATTGGAAGGTTGCTGCTTTTGTCCAGTTCGGTTCTGATCTTGATGCTGCCACTCAACAGCTCTTGAGTCGTGGTGTACGTCTGACTGAGTTGCTGAAGCAAGGACAGTGTTTTCCCATGGCCATTGGAGAACGAGTGGCTGTTATCTATGCTGGTGTAAGAGGGTATCTTGATAAACTGGAGCCCAGCAAAATCACAAAATTTGAGAATGCTTTCTTGTCTCATGCCATCAGCCAGCACCAAGCCCTGTTGGGCAATATCAGGGTTGATGGAAAGATCTCAAAAGAGTCAGATGCAAAACTGAAAGAGATTGTAACAAACTTCCTGGCTGGATTTGAAGCTTAAATTCATGGATTTACATCAAATACTTGTTTGGTTTTGTCATTGTTTCTTCTAGTAAATCAGCTCAATTTGTAAAAGGATTACTCTCATATTCCTGATGTACAGAAATCTTACATTAAAAATAAAAGTTCCATATTGTGTGGAATGCTTTAGGATCATCTTTCATTGCCACAAGGAATCTTCATGTCTCTACTCCTCATCTTCAAAAGACTGGCACTACTGAGATGTCTTCTAATCTTGAAGAGAAAATTCTTGGAGCTGATACCTCTGTTGACCTTGAAGAGACTGGGCGTGTCCTAAGTATTGGTGATGGTATTACCCAAGTGCATGGACTCAGGAATGTTCAGGCAGAAGAAATGGTAGTTTTCTTCAGGCTTAAAGGATATATCTCTGAACTTGGGACCTGAAAATGTTGGCGTTGTCATGTTTGGAAATGATAAACTAATTAAGGAAGGAGATATCATGAAGAGGACAGGAGCCATTGGTGAGGAGCTGTGGGGTCATGTAGTAGACATTCCAGTTGTTGAAGAGCTGTTGGGTCATGTAGTAGATGCCCTTAGTAATGCCACTGATGGAAAGGATCCAATTGGTTCCAAGACCCACAGGCGAGTTGGCCTAAAAGCCCCTGGATTACTCGAATCTTTGTGCGAGAACCAATGCAGATTGGCATTAAAGCTGTGGATAGATTGGTACCAATTGGTCATGGCCAGCATGAGCTGATTATTGATGACAGACAAACTGGGAAAACCTCAATTGCTATTGACATGATCATTAACCAGAAACATTTCAATGATGGAACTGATGAAAAGAAAAAGGTGTACTGTATTTATGTTGCTATTGGTCAAAAGAGATCCACTGTTGCACAGTTGGTGAAGAGACAAATACAGATGCCATGAAATACACCACTGTGGTGTCAGCTACAGCTTCTGATGCTGCCCCACTTCAGTACCTGGCAATCACACTTTGATCATCTATGATGACTTATCCAAACAGACTGTTGCTTATCATCAGATGTCTCTTTTGCTCCGCTGACCTCCTGATCAAAAGGCTTATCCTGGCGATGTGTGCTACTTACACTCTCGGCTGCTGGAAAGAGCAACCAAAATGAAAGATTCTTTTGGTGGTGGCTCCTTGACTGCTTTACCAGTCATTGAGACACAGGCTGGTGATGTGTCTGCATACATTCCCATGAATGTCATTCCCATCACTGATGGACAGATCTTCTTGAAAACAGAATTGTTCTATAAAGGTATCGGCCTGCCATTAATGTTGATTTGTCTGTGTCCCGTGCCAGATCTGCTGCCTAACCCCGGGCCATGAAGCAGGTGTCAGGTACCATGAAGCTCGAATTGGCTCAGTATTGGAAGGTTGCTGCTTTTGTCCAGTTCGGTTCTGATCTTGATGCTGCCACTCAACAGCTCTTGAGTCGTGGTGTACGTCTGACTGAGTTGCTGAAGCAAGGACAGTGTTTTCCCATGGCCATTGGAGAACGAGTGGCTGTTATCTATGCTGGTGTAAGAGGGTATCTTGATAAACTGGAGCCCAGCAAAATCACAAAATTTGAGAATGCTTTCTTGTCTCATGCCATCAGCCAGCACCAAGCCCTGTTGGGCAATATCAGGGTTGATGGAAAGATCTCAAAAGAGTCAGATGCAAAACTGAAAGAGATTGTAACAAACTTCCTGGCTGGATTTGAAGCTTAAATTCATGGATTTACATCAAATACTTGTTTGGTTTTGTCATTGTTTCTTCTAGTAAATCAGCTCAATTTGTAAAAGGATTACTCTCATATTCCTGATGTACAGAAATCTTACATTAAAAATAAAAGTTCCATATTGTGTGGTGCTTAAAAAAAAGCTACGCATAGATTTCAAAATTGTTTTGCATCAAAATAAACTTATATTTTAATTATTTTTCCACAAGCATTTTTGAAGTTTGTTTATAGTACTTTTGGGGGAGAACAAGAGCATATAATCTGAGTCCATCCCCCAACCCCCACTAACTGACAGCTACATAACTTTATAAAGAATGTTTTGATTTGTTTTGTTTTAATTGCCAAAGAGTGTGTGCACTAACCAGAGAGGCAGGGGGGCAGGGGGGGGGGGGGGTGGGGAAGATAAAGCAGCCCCTTTCCACCCTCTTACAGAGGGGTTGGGGGCTCCCTAATTCATGTCTTTTGATATTGTATTGAAAAGTATGGAACACACAAAGAATGGGATTCTACCAGATAATAATAGTGTGGAACAATATATGTGGACATGGAAAGAAACTCAAGCTACATTGAGATAAAAAAAAAAAAAAGGCAAGGTATAAGAAAGATGTAAAATAAACTCATATTTGCAAAAGGAAAAGAAATCTGTATGTGTACGTTTTATTACTCAGAGCCTGTGTGAGAAAGAGACATGTACCCAGATGGAGTTGATGACGAGACTGTTGACAAAAGTCATGTGGGCAGGGTCAAGGAAAACCAGTAAGACTTGGTGAAGCACTTTAAGGCTAGCTGAAGGGAGTTGACCCCTGACCACTGTTACAGAAGAAAGCTCTCAGTAACCCTAGCCTGAAGGATGAAAGAAGGGAATTGTTAATTTACCAGGATTCAAAGTGCCTGGAAAGTTGGGGCCTCCACTAGAGGACTGGAAATTGCTATTTCTGCACCCAAGAAGGAAGGAGCAGGGGGAATAAACGCCCCGGCTTCCCCCCCCCCATTTGATCTCTGGTGCTTTTCTCCCTCTCCATGCCTCCATTGCCCAAGTACTACTGAAAGAAGTGAGAGAGCTAAGGTGTTGTTAAAATGCCTGTAAGACCCACCTACTGGGCACAGAGCAGAGTAGGAAGAACAGAAAGGAAGAGCGAATGCTGTAAAGACTCACAAGAAACTAGTTTCTGATATAAAGGGCACTTAAAATTTTTTTTTAAGAAAAAGTCTTTTTTTTTCCATAGTTTTTTTTTTTTTTTTCATTACTAGAAAGTACATGTATTCACTAGAGAGAGAAAGAGAAACACACCCTAATGGGATATAGTCACCCTACAATTCCCTATCTTCCATCTCTCCATTCTGTCAGGATTTTGAGCATACATGCACATGTACCCACAGTGTTTTTCAAGCCTCCAGGCCTGGAATTTGATCTGACTCTTTTAACCATTAAGCCACAGGACTGGCACTATGCTGTATTTTATTTAAGTTTATTTATTTTATTCATGATAGAGTGACAGAGGGCATCTGCACACACAAGAGAGTCAGAGGGAGAAAGAGAGAGAGCAGCCTTGACAGCTTTATCATGCAGAATACCCTGTTCCTAGCCCTCTAGCTTGTCAGGATCTTGGGCACTCCCATGCCAGCATGTTTCAGGTCCACTAAGCCTGGGGATTGGGTTGCTGTCCACGTGTCCTCCAGCACTGTATCAGTATGTTACTGATTGTGCCACCAAGAGGGCCATACACTTTATTATTTAGAACAGCTTCAGATTTATAGAAAACTTGAGAAGATAGTATAGAGAACTCCCATATAACCCATACATAGTTTCCCATAATGTCAAAATCCTTTTTTTTTTTCTTTTTTTAAAGAGAGGGTTTTTTTTTGCTATACGGTGCATACACTCACTGGAAAAACAGAGACAGAAAGTGAGAAATAATCCCCTAAGGGGGATAGCCACACCACAGTCCCTTCTCCTCCATTCTCCTCTCAGGATTATGGGCATGCACACCCAAGTGCCTAGCATGAGTTTTAAGCCACCAGGTCTGGGACTCAAATGGTGGTCAACTATGTGGGAGTCCAGTGACATAACCATTATGTCATCTGGTGATCTCAGCATCTTAAATTTGTATGGTACATTTGCCACAATTAATAAAACAATATAGACTCACCATTATTAACTAAAAGTCCATGTTTGTTTTTTTTTCCTATTTCCTTACTTTTTACCTAATGTCATATTTGTGTTAAAGGAGCCTCATCTAGGATACTACATTACATTTGGTCATCATGTTTCCTTAGGATTGGTTGTAATATTTTCCCTGGTTATGATAATGTCTTATACTTTTCTTGTTTTTGATGACCTTGACAACTTTGAGAAGTATTGGCCAGGTATTTTGTACTTGTACTTTGAACTGGAATTTGTCTGGAATTTGACTAAACTGATGTTATGATTTTGGGAGAAGAAAGCCACAGAGGTAAAATGCCATTTTTATGACAGGGCCTCAAGGGTATGTAGTCAACAGAAGTTATCAGTATTGATATTGAACTTGACCACATGGCTAAGACAGTGTGTATTAGTTCTCTTCACTCTAAAGTGACTCTCTTCTCCCCCAATCCTCTTCTCATTCCATATTTTTTGAAGAAGTCACTATATGCAGCTCACACTCAAGGATTAGAGAGTTAAACTCCATGTCCTTGGGGGTTAGGATATCTACATAAATTATTACATTATTATCTACATAAAATATCTATCATAAATTATTTGGAATTCTTCTGTAATGGAGATTGAATTCTTCTGTAAGCGATTTCTCATTTCTCCCCATTTATTCATTTATTCAATTATTTGTTTCTGTTATTATAGATTCATTTATTTTATGCTCCACATTATAACCTGATACTACTTTATTTATAGTTTTATTAATTTGTTCCAGCTTTGGCTAACAGCACTTATTTAAGTTGGTTCTTGAGCCCCTTTGACATAGCCCCACCAGTGTAGGTTGGTTTTTGTTGTTGTTTTTGGAGCAATTTCTTACTTTCTGCCATTATAAAATTCTCTAGGCTTATCTTGTATATTTCTCATGCCAGTCCTTGAATCAGCCATTTCTCCCAGGAATCTTGGTTCCTTTCAATGTTGAATGGTATCAGAAACCAAAATCTGGGTGACAGATGTGCTCATTGCTATTGAGGTGCCCTTGCTGTAGACACTGTCAGCTGATACAGCAAAGAAATATGTGTGTATATTAACCAATGTATAGATACATATCTATAATATTTCCACATGTAACTGTTACATATAGAAGTGTCTTTTATAAAATTCATGATAGAGAGTGTGTGCACACATGACAGAGGAGGAGAGAGAGAGAAAGAGAAGCACCTTCAACAGGTCTCTCATCGTCCAGCTGTCTCCTTTCCCCAGCCTTTCAGCCCATCACAATGCTGGCATGCATGCATGCACTCAGCATGTTTTTAAGCTAACTGATAGATCTGAGTTTGTTGTTAGTCATGTGGTTTCTAGCATTGCAGTTTAGTTTGCTACCAACTGTACCACCAGGCTGGGCCTAAAAATATCTTAGTATTTTTATTAAGCTAAACTTAAGTTCATACTAATGAAGAGACATTTTTATTGGTCAATACTTTTTACTGTTTGAGTTTTTCTTAAAGCTAGATTCAGGTGTCGGGACCAGCAGACAGCATAACGGTTACATCACTGGACTCCCACGTAGTTGACCACAGTTTGAGTCCTGGATCTGGCAGCTTAAAACTCACACTGGGCATGTATACTCGTATGCCGAAAATCTTGAGAGGAGAATGATGGAGAAGGGATTGTGGTGTGGCCATTGGGGGATAATTTTTCACTTCCTGTCTTTCTCTGTCTCTCTGGCAAGTGCACGCACCCTATAGCAAAAATCTCTCTCTCTAAAAAAAGCAAACAACTAGATTCATGTAGGGCCAGCAGGTAGTATGGTGCTTAAGGTGCTGGACTGTCATGTAGCCAACTGTGGTTCGACTCCTAGACCTAATGACTTACTTTCTCACTTTCCCTTTCTCTCTATCTCTGCAAATTATTTTTTTAAAAAAAATACTAAACAAGAACCACCAGTTGGCATAACGGCTATATTGCTGGACTCCCATACTCCCATGTAGTCGACCAAAGTTCGAGTCCTGGACATGGTGGCTTAAACTCACACCGGGCGAGTGTGCATGTGTGCCCAGGATCCTGAGAGGAGAATGGAGGAGAAGGGATTGTGGTGTGGCCATCCCCTTGAGGGGTGATTTCTTGCTTTTTGTCTCTCTGCCCCTCTCTCTCTTTCTAGTGAGCGCATGCGCCCTATAGCAAAAACCTCTAAAAAAAAAATAGAATAAATTTTACATATATGTGTCTTGATAATTGTGGATTACTAGATGAGAAAACCAGTTCTGTCAAAAAGATGTGTATATTTCAAAAGTTTGTGAACAAAGTTTTAAATGTGTTAGCAGAACTAGATAATTAAAGTAACTCATTTGAGGGGCTGGATGGCAGTACAGTGGTGAACACAACGTTATGTGAGGTTGATCCACAAGGGAAGGTCCTCATTGTCTGTCTGGAGACTTTCCTGAGTATGCCAGGCACATATGTACCCATGATCTGGAGCTGGCTGAAGCTGAGGGTGGATCATGGTATCAAGACCCCAGTGGGATTGCTGTCTCTCTACCTCTGCATCTCTCTCTTGCTCATGGAATAAACAACAAAAATAAAGAATATTTGGACCAGCAGATGGCATAATGGTTACATCACTGGACTTCCACTTAGTTGACTACGGTTTGAGTCCTGGACTCAGTGACTTAGAACTCACGCTGGGTGTATGTGCATACATGTCCAAGAATCTGAGAGGAGAATGGAGAAGGGATGGTGGTGTGGCCACCTCCCTGGGGGGCAATTTCTCGCTTTCTGTCTCTCTGTCTCTCATGTGCCCTATATCAAAAATCTCTCTCTCTCAAAAAAAAAGAATATTTATAAAAGAAAAGTCACATGTAATTAAAAAATGTTTTGCTATAAAGAACATGTCTCACTGGAGAGACACAGAGAGAGGTAAGGTGAGAAAGTACCCCCCCCCCCAAGGGGGATGGCTATGCCACCATCTCTATTGTGATTTTGAAAGTGAGAAAATACTCATTCTCCTCTTGTGATTTTGGGCACACAACGTACAAGCACCCAGCATGTTTTCTAAACCACTGGGTCTGGGACTTGAACTGTGCAGTTGTCCATGTGGGATCCAGCTGCCTTAAACACCATGATCCCCTGTGCATTGTTATGTTGCATGAGCACTTTTATATGATAAAAATGGAATTTATTATCTTCTTCCAATCCCAGCTTTGAACCTATTCTTCTTGATGAATAGCATCCCATCCATTTAGGTCAAGCCAGAAATTTCAGAGCTGTCCCTCATTCCTTCTCATTTGTTATCTTTCACTCATTTTCTTGTTAAGTCCATTTTTTGAATGGCTCTCCAGTTCCTCTGCTTCCTCGTCACTGCTACTACCTGGGCTCAGGCCAGGATTATGTCAAGGTGGCAGTAGCCTTCTAGCAGGTCTCCTTCCCTCTCTTCTTACTCTACCTACAAGGCATTCTCCAAAGTTGCCCAAGGAAGTTTTAGGAACACAGACCTGATCAGGCCCCTCCTTAGTTTAAGACGTCTTCCTCATCACACTGCTTCTGTGCACCCATTCTACTGAGTGAGCTCTTCCATCTCTGGACCTGGGTACCTGCTTCCTCCTCTGCCTGTAACTCTTGACCCCCTTTTCCATCCTAGCTTCTGTCTTGGTTTAGCTGTTCCTTCCAGGTGACTTCCGTAATAGCAAAGGTGAGATTAGATGTCCTTAGCATTCTTACTACATGTGCACTATACAGAAGGGTACTTGTCTGGATCCATTATTGGCTATAAACCTCTCAAGGAAAAGGACTTTATTAGCGTAGTATAATGGCGTCAGACTGTCTGCGTTTCAGTCATTTTCTACCTGTGCTACCTTGGGCAAGTTAGTAAGCGTATTTTTGACTCAATTTCATCATCTTTAAAACATGATTATGGGGCCAGCAGGTGGTGTGGTAGTTAAGGGTACTGGACTCCCACATAACTGACTATGGTTTGAGTCCCAGACCTGGCAGTTTGCTCTCTCACTTTCTCTCTCTCACTCTGTCAAAATTAAAATAAATAAATAAATAAATAAATAAATAAATAAATAAGAATAAATAAAGTTAGATAAAATAATTCTCTAAAATGATTATGTCAGAATAGTATCTACCTCATTATTGATGTGAGAATTAAATACAATGCTTGGCATATAGTAAGTACTTGGTAAATGTTAGCTATTATAACTGAGTTTTGGAGCCCTGGGGAGCTGTTTAAGTCAGATCTTGGTATATTTTGAGCTTCATTCCAAAAAAAGGTACATGAGTGCATGTATATATGTTATTTGATGTTGCCAGGAATAGCTAATTTTATCTGTCAAAAATTTCTTCCCAGCACGCTCTTTTGAGTCATGGATTTTGGCTTTTAAGTAAGCTAAAGGTTGTTAATTGGGAGAATGGCCAGGAAAACTTAGCCACAGCTTTTGAATCACATGTTGAACAAATCTGGCATCATAAGTGTCAAGCTGCCTTCTGTCTCTAATCATTTTTCTTTCTAATTTAGTTTCTCCCACCCCAAGAGATTATAATTTATTTTCATTGCAGAGTCCATAGAAGATGTCACAGATGTAAAGGCAATTATTTTCAAGTAGATGGGACCCGTATTTGCTGAACGTAGCAACTGGCTTCCTCCCAAGTGCTAAGTGGTAGCAATCCTTTCCCCAGATTGAAGACATGTCACTGATCTGAGGAGGCTGGCAAAAGTCTCAGCTAAGAAAAATCTTTCTTCTCATTATACCACTGATTTTTTTCTTCTTTTTTGGGTAAGGTTTTTGCCATAGGGTGCGTGGGCTTGCCAGAGAGAGGGAAAGTGAGAAAATACTCCCTGCCCCTACTACCCCCACCACCCGGGAATATGACCACGCCACAATCCTTTCTCCTTTCTCCTCTTGGGATTTGGGGCATGCATGCACACATGCCTGGAGTGATTTTCAAGCCTCCTGGTCTGGGACTCAATTGTAGTTGACTATGTTGGAGTCCAGCATGTTAACCGCCATGCCATCTGCCAAACCCTGAAATTCTTTTTTTTTTTTTTTTTAAATTCATGATAGAGTATGTGCCAGTGCATGAAAGAGTGAAAAAGAGGGAGAGAGTGCCCTTCCCCATAGGGCCTTGTCATGCCACAATCCTTCTTCTTCCATTTCTCCATTTCGTCAGCTTTCTGGATAGGTGCACATGTGACAGGTGTGTTGCTTCCAGGGCAATTGGAAGCTGGCTATGTGGGACCTGGTGTTTTCTGCACAGCACTTAACAACTGAGCTACTGGCTGGCCCACACCTCTGAAATTCTTTAAAAAACAAAGATAAGAGGCAGCATCTTACTTATGAAATCTCTAAGAGCATATGGGTCTGTGGTCAGGGCCTTGAAATGTTGAAACTATATTGTATTTCAAAATAAATTTTCCCTCAGGGAATTTCACTTTTCTGAACTTTTGTTTCTTTTCATCTCCTCATTCCTTAATATACAACCCTCCTACCCTTTAACCTTCTTCTTTACATCCTCCATTCAGCTCTTTCACTCATATTTTCTATGTGAGTATGTTCTATGGTTTCCTAAGGTTAGAGATTTATCCCTGCCTTTAAATTGCTATAAAAAGAGGTGAATCTGAAAATGACTTATTGTCAACCCTTACATTCTTGTCTTGTAAAACCATAAAATATGTACGAAGAGAAAAATCGCAAGTATAGAAGACGACAACAGGAGCACCACTGTTCACCTCTCCTATGTCCGATGAAATTCTACATCTCAAGTCTTAGGTCACAAACTCCTTTTCCTCCAGAAAGTTTCACCAGCACCTCCCTTGTAAAATCACTCTTTCTCTTGAGATCTTTGTTTCTCTCTATATATATTTATTTTTATTTTTATTTTTTGAGAGAGAGAGATTTTGTTATTGGGTGCATGTGCTTGCTGAAAAAATAGAGAGACTGAAAGTGAGAAATCACCCCCAGGGGTTGTGGTCATGCCACAATCTTTTGTCCTCCAGTCTCCTCTCAGGTTTTGGGCACACATGTACACACACCAGTTTCAGGACTTGAACCATAGTTGGCCATGTGGGAGTCCAGCAATATAACCACTACACCATCTGCTGGTCCTGATCTTACTATATTTTTAATTTCTTCTCCAAACTTAACATCTTGTAGCTTTGCCAGCTCATCTGTGTTTATGTGAAGCCCCATAAATACGTTTCTTTCCCTTTTTTTGGAGAGGTTTTCGCTATAGGGCACGTGCACTCGCCAGACAGACAGAGAGAGACATAGAGACAGAAAGCGAGAAATCACCCCCCAGGGGGAATGGCCACTCCGCAATCCCTTCTCCTCCATTCTCCTCTCGGGATCTTGGGCACGCACGCACATGCGCCCGGCGTGAGTTTTAAGCCACAGGGTCCGGGACGTGAACCGCGGTGGACTCCGTGGGAGTCCAGCAACATAGCCATTGCGCTAACTGCTGGTTCCCCATAAATATGTTTCTTGAAGACTAAAGCTTATCTCTGGCCTTGAACAAGTTTCCTATCTTCTCTCACAAGTATAATTCACAAGTATAATAAAGTAATAGCCATTCATTTCATCAGCATGGTGATTGAACGCAATGATAGAACTTTATGGACTATAGTAAAAAGCTCAGTAGAGTTAATTCCTCACTCTTTTTCCCTGCTGTAGTCTCCCCCACGGTGCCCATCGATGTCCAATGGGAAGCAGCACAGAGGGTGATTCAGAGTATGGACTCTGGGTTTGATTTCCTGCCCAACCACTCCCTGAAGAATTCAGGAAACATACATGATCTCTCTGTCTCATTTTCCTTGTTTGCCAGTTGGGGATAGTACAAGTATCTATTTCATAGAGTTCCTGCAATAATTAAATTGCAAAGAGTGAGTAAAGCCATTAGAACTTAGCTCAGGGTGAGTACTCAAGGAATGTTGGCTGTCATTATCACAATGCTCAGTGTATAGTAAGCACCTAAAAATACTTAAAATGAATTGAAAACACTCGTAGTACAATTGTTTTAATAAACAGATCAGTGGGGATAAACTTTGTAGGCAACCACAGTTGCCATGGCTAAAACTCATACTGTGTGTGTGTGTGTGTGTGTGTGTGTGCCCAAAATCCTGAGAGGAAAATGGAGGAGAAGGGATTATGTTGTGATCATCTTCCCTCACCCCCTAGAGGTCATTTCTCACTTTCTGTCTCTCTGTCTCTCTGGTAGGCACACATGCCCTATAAAAATCTCTCTCTAAAATATCTCTCAATAATCTACACTGTGTTTCTAGAAAAGTATATAACTCAAATCCATCAGCTGGTTCCTTGATTGGTATGTCTATATCTCTACATATTCCTGCATCCTGGGTTATTTTTTTCTTAACTTTGTGAGATGAAGATTTAGCTGTTGATTATGTTCCCGCCATTACCAAACCTCTGCACACATTCCACTTCTCCATCCTCCAAATTCTGGATCCTAATTTTGTTATATTAATTATTATAAATAATTATTTTTGTTTTCTGTTCAAAATGAAGCAGCGTGGTAAGCCACTGTGACTTTTTATTACCTAGACATTTGAGTGTGTGTCTTCCCTTGAGTTTCTAATTGTCTTTTGTTTGTTTGTTTGTGTCTTCATTCTGTGTTATTTACCGTTTTCTATGATCACGCATGCTTATCAGCATTGAACCCCAAACTCTCTCTAGTGTATATCTAAGCACCCTTTCAGTTTGTTCATTCACATCAGGTATCCAAATGACTTCGTCATCTAGAAGCCTTACCCAGAGTCATCTGAACTGCTTTATAGCTAATAATCTCACCTTACCAATATTTGTGGCTTCCCTGTACCTCCTTCCCTGTGTGGTTCTCCCTTTTTCAGGTTACTGCCTTCCTGTTTCTTCATTTAGTATTCCTTTAAGTGGAGCACACCCTCTGTTCACTAGCTTAGAAAGGGTGTGTGGGAGGTAAAATGAGAATTTGCAAGACTAAAAAATGTCTTTGTTCTTCACTCACACTTGATTTGTTACTTGACTAGCTCTGGAATACCAGGTTGGAAATAATTTTCCCTCAGAATTGTGAAGGCGTTGGTTTATTATCTTCCAGAGTTCCTGTTGAGAAATCTGAACTTATTTGCTTACCTTTTGTATGTTGTGTTTTCTAGAAATTTGTAGAATCTTTTCTTTGAATTCAGTTCACTGGTGTGCGTCTATGCTTTGGTTTGAATGTTTCCCCTCCAAAATTTAAGTGTTGAAACTTAATGGTCAATGTGATGGTATTATGAAGTAGTGTCTTTAAGAAATGATTAGGTGGTGAAGGCTCCTTTTCTTGTGAATGGCAATGGGTGCCCTTAGAAAAGGTCTCGATGGAGGAAGTTTGTCCCTTTTTGTCCTTTCTGCCTTCTGCCATGTGAGAACACACTGCTCATCCCCTCTGGAGGGGTGGATGAAATCAGCACTCATCAGAAAACCAAACCTGTTTATGCCCTTTTCTTGGACTTCACAACCTCTAGAACTGTGAGAAAATAAATTTCTGCTTTTTATAAATTACCCAGCATCAGATATTCTGTTTCAGCCACTGGGCTAAATCTTCCTTTAAAAACAAACGAGAGGAGCAGTGTGAAGAAGAGGCGAGAGCGACCCCTGGACCGACCAAAGCCTGCGCGCCATCCCCCGCGTCCAGCGCCTACGTCCCGCCATCGTTGCCACCATGCCCAAGAGAAAGGCTGAAGGGGATGCTAAAGGAGAGAAAGCCAAGGTGAAGGACGAACCACAGACAAGATCTGCAAGGTTGTCTGAGAAACCTGCTCCTCAAAGCCAGAGCCCGAGCCTAAAAAGGCCCCTGCAAAGAAGGGAGAGAAGGTACCCAAAGGAAAAAAGGGGAAAGCTGATGCTGGCAAGGATGGGAATCACCCTGCAGAAAATGGAGGTGCCAAAACAGACCAGGCACAGAAAGCTGAAGGTGCTGAGATGCCGAGTGAAGTGTGTGCATTTTTTATAACTGTGTATTTCTGGTGACTGTACAGTTTGAAATACTATTTTTTATCAAGTTTTATAAAAATGCCGAATTTTGTTTTACCTTTTTTTTAAGCTATGTTGTTAGCAAACAGAACACTTCATTGCTGTTTTTTGGGGAAGGGGCATTTGTCACTAATAGAATGTCTCTGAAGCTGGATTGATTTGGATAACATCTTTCCCTTCTAGTTTTGAGAGACTTCCTCTTGGCTCCTGAGAGGAGGGATTCCCTGACACACAACCGCCTTGACACAGATGCGTTGGGGTGTGGAAAACTTAACATTTGCTTTTATGTCCTCTTTCTCTCTGCCTTCAGCATAGACTTAACTCCCTTTAACCAGAGACCTGTGAGGACGTGACCACAGGAAATTGGTTATGCCAGTATGTCAGGCAATCCGGACTTTCCAATGACATTGAGATGGCATCCTTCAAAAGAGCAGCAGTTCCTTTTCTGTATTGTTGGATCTTCAGGTTGATATTCTGCCATTTTCATTTCCTGAAAGTCAGGATTGGCTCGTGAAAAGTTGCTAAACAACATGCTAAATGTGAAATGTCAATGCTCACTCTAAACTCTCCCTGTTCAGAGCATCAAATGAAGACTTCATTGGGTTTTCTAGTGGCTTTCTGATTTCGGTAGTCCATTGAAGAAGAGAGTTTGAAAGTTGTTGCATACTGTTAACGATTGCCTGCCCACGTCCTGCCTGAAGTACCATGATTGTTTATGAAAAGTATCTTTAATAAAGCTGGATACAGTTTGGCTTGGAAAAAAACAAAAACAAAAACAAACGAGAAACAAACAAAATTAAGGGCTCTTTTTTATTTTCTGGAAAACATTTTTGTCATTCTCAATTCTGATTTCATAAGTACATTGAAATAAGAATTTATGACCTCTCTGAAGACATTGAAATTGTCATTCTATCTGCACACTTTTTATTTTCACCACAATTTTTTTCTCTCTCTAGGCTTGCCTCAGATCTCTTCATGTTTGATTGTCTACTCCTATTTAAAAGTGGAGACCTCAGGAGCTTCTTGGAAACTCTGAGTGAGTGGGTGAGGCTTGCTCATGGTAAGACTTCCTGTAAGAAGAGCTGCATGGGCCTTTTGTTGGGGAACCCCTGATGTCAACATCCATGGGAGAACCTTTAAGTCTTTCCTTTTGGAATGGATGAATTCCCACCTAGAAAAGATTGACTTGGTGTTCAGCCTGGAAGTAAAAATCTGGCTGCCATCATTCCAGATTGAGGAAGAAGTTCTACATTTAGTATGCAAATATAATTTACTTAACTCTCACACTTCCTATTTGTTAAAACAGATTCTCTGCTTAACCTCTTCATAGAGTAACCTGCCTGCTGCTGGAACAAGAAAGGCCAAGCCCTCAGCTGTTTAGAGGAAGAGAGGAGCTCCTCGAACATCTTTCAACTAATCTTCCTTATTCCAGGGTACTATGCTTTGCTCCTCCCCTTCCAGGAGCAGTGGTGCCATCAGTGCCTGAACCTTGACTATTTGGTCAGAATTCAATTTTTCTTCAGTTCTACTAAGCTAGTGCCACTTATTCATCTGCTTTGCAGGTTCTAAAAAACTGATGTAGTTTTTAATTTTTTTTTAAACTCATGTTCACTTTTTCCTTGTAGTTTTTTTTAATTAAAATTTTAAATTATTATTCATATATTAAAATTTAGATTGTGAAGAGACTTTACCCAACATGATATATACCCCAGTCCAGCCCAGTTGAGACTATTGTACACATTCTCATCAACAGATAAAAAACCTTATCTGTGTCCCACAAGTGTCTCACCTCTCCATTTTCCCCCCAAATTCCCTTTCCTTAGCTCTTCCCCTCCCACACTTTCTTTCCACTTGTCTTTAGTGTCCATTACAATTTTTGATGCTTTTATGTTCTCCAGTCTTTCAGTCTCTACCATAGAGTGCAGACCATCAATATATGTTAAGTGAAGACATACAATGTCTCTCTTTCATAGCCTGACTTGCTTCACTCAATAACAAATCTTCCATATTTGTCCACTTTCTATCAGATTCATTTTTTATGGCTGAATAGTATTCCATGGAGTATATGTGCCATAATTTTTCAATCTATTCATCTATTTGTGGACATTTGGGTTGGTTCCATGTCTTAGCAATCGTGAATAATGCTGCAATGAAAATAGTTGTGCAAGTGCTTTTCTGACTGAGTGCTCTCCTGTCCTTTGGGTAGATACTCAGGAGTGGAATTGCTAGATCATATGGTAGTTCTATTTGAAGGTCTTTGAGGAACCTCCATATCATTCTCCACAGTGACTGGACAAAAGTACATTCCCACCAACAGCATAGGAGTGTCCCCCTTTCACTACACCTTCTCCAGCACTTAATGTTACTTATTTTTTTAATCTCTGCCATTCTAACTGGGGTTAGCTGGTATCTCACTGTGGTTTTAATCTGTATCACCCTTACAATAAGGAATGTTGAGCATTTTTTCATATGCTTTTTGGCTGTTCCTTTGTCTTCCCTTGAGAGTTGTTTACTCAGCTCATTTCCCCATCTTTTAGTTGTCTTAATCATTTTCTTCTGAATAAGCTGCTTGAGTTCTCTGTGTATTCTGGTTATCAGTCCCTTATCTAAGGCACCATTAACAAAAATTGTCTCCCATTCTGAGAGTTGTCGATTCACACTAATTACAGTGTTGTTTGCTGTGCAAAAATTCTTTAATCTGATATAATCCCATCTGTCTATTTTGGGGATTATTGCCTATGCTTTGGGAGTCTTGCTTAAGAAGTCTTTGCTTGGGACCAGCAGTTAGTGTAATGGCTATGTCACTGGACTCCCACATAGTCGACCACGGTTCGAGTCCTGGACCCGGTGGCTTAAACTCACACCAGGCGTGTGTGCGTGCATGCCCAAGATCCTGAGAGGAGAATGGAGGAGAAGAGATTGTGGCATGGCCATCCCCCCTTGGGTGTGATTTCTCGCTTTCTATCTCTCTGTCTCTCTCTGTCTGTCTGGCGAGCGTACACACCCTATAGCAAAAACCTCTCTAAAAAAAGAAAAAGAAATAAAAGGAGTCTTTGCTTACCCCAATGTCTCCCAGAGTTTCCCCAGTGTTTTCCACCAATAGTTTTATAGTTTGTGGTCTTAGGTTTAGATCTTTGTTCCACTTTGATTTGATTTTTTAAATGGGGACAGATAAGGGTTCAGATTCACCTTTCTGCAGGTGGATACCCAGTTTTTCCAGCACCATTTGTTAAAAGAGGCTTTTCTTTTCCCACTGGATTGACTGGTACCTTTTGTCAAAGATGAGTTGACTGTATGTTTTGGAGTTTATCTACAGAGTCTACTCTGTTCATTGGTCTTCATGTCTGTATTTGTGCCAATACCATGATGTTTTGATTATCAAAGCTTTGTAATATATTTTGGGGGTCAGGAAGTGAGATGCTACCTACTCCAGTCTTCTTGCACAGGATGGCTTTAGCAAAACGTTGTCTTTTATGGTTCCACACAAATTCTATGATTGTCTTTTCTAGATCTGTGAAGAATATCTCTTGTAATTTTATAGGGATTGCATTATACATGTAGATTAATTTGGGTGGAATTGCCAGTTTGATTATATTGATTCTGGCAATCCAGGAGCATGGGATGTCCTTCCACTTTTTAGTGTCCTTTTCAATTTCCTTTTTAAGGTTTTCATAGTTTTCCTTGTAGAGGTCTTTGACTTCCTTGATTAGTTTTATTTCTAAATATGTTATGCTTCTTATGGCTATGGTAAATGGAATTACTTTCTTCAGTTCTGTCTTTGTCTGCTTGTTGTTTGTGTATAGAAATGTTATAGATTTTTGTAAGTTAATTTTGTATCCTGCCACTTTACTGTATGCATTTATTACTTCGAGAAGTTTTTTCGTGGATACTATTGGGTCTTCTATGTATACGATCATGTCATCTGCAAGCAGAGATGCAAACAGCTGCAAACAGCTCTTCTTTCACTATTGGAA
>NW_006198219.1:2400566-2402474 GCF_000334495.1 Tupaia belangeri chinensis
AAACAGCTCTTCTTCCCCTATTGGAATGCCTTTTATTTCCTTCTCTTGTCTGATCACATTGGCTAGAACTTCCAGTGCTATATTGAATAGGAGTGGAGAAAGTGGGCAGCCTTGTCTTGTACCTGTTTTTAGTAGAAAAGCTGAAAGCTTTCAGTGTAATGTTCAGTATAATGTTAGCTGTAGGGTTTTTTTTATTTTTTATTTTTTATAAATGGCTTTAAAGCAACAACAACAAAAACCCTTTACTGTAGTTTTAGTGTGGTATACAAGAGAGGGAAAGTGTGTTTCATTTGGCCATCTTATTTGCAGTTCTACATTCTTTAGGTAAAAATTCTATTTCTGATGTTTTCTAGCATTTGTAGAGTTTTGAGGCTCTCTTCTTTTGAAAAAAAAAAAAAACACACAGGAAGCAGACTATGGGCATGCTGAGCTTGGAGTGCTTATTCTCTTTCCATTCTGAAATGTACAACTGTTTCTGCTTCCTGCACACGAGTCCAATTAAAAATAACATTAAAAATTCTCTAAATCGAGAGCCAAGAAAGAGTTATGGAAATCTGATTACTAAAGCATTTTCAGATGTATTTAGCATTCAAATAACTTGCCCACTATGGTAGACAGAATAATCACCTCCCAAAGATGTCCACATCCTAATTCCCCAGAACATGGCGTCTTATGAGACAAAGGGCAACAAAGGGAGCAGATGGAATTAAGGTAGCTAACCAGCTGACTTTATGACAGGGAGATTATTCTGGATTTCTGCATGGACCTAATGTCATCACAATGGTCTTTAAATGTGGAAGAGGAAACAGAACCGTGATATGATGTCAGAAATAATCACACCATGCTGGTTTTGCAGATGGAAAGGGACTGTGGACCAAGGAATGCAAGCAGCCTCTAGAAACTGAAACATAAAGAAAGTTTCTTTTCTAGAGGCTCTGTTGACACTTCCACTTTAGCCCAGTAAGATCCATTATGAATTTCTGACCTCTAGAGCTGTATGATAAATTTGTGTTGTTTTGAGCCATTAAGTTTGTGGTAATACATGATAGAACCAGTAAGAAACTACTACTCAGGCTGTCCTCACATTGCAGTAGTTAAGCACCACAGTAGGAGCTGGATCTCATGTGGTCAACAGTTCTAACTCCAGCACCAGCTGCTAGAAAACCACTCTGGGCTTGTATGTGTGTGTCCAAAATCCTTATGGAATGGAGAAATGGAGGAGAAGAGATCGTGGCATGACCATGCCCCACAGAAGGTTCTCTTTCTCTCTTTAGAAAGTGCACGTATCCTCTGGCAATGATTTTAAAAGAAATTTAAAAGGGAAAGTGGGATTCATATTATTTTAAAATTTGAACTTTTCAGTGAGTTGATTACATTAAATATGCCCTCTCATTCATTCCCTAGAGGCAGATGTCTATGGCAGTAATAAAGTTTAAGCTTCAGGGCTTGCAACATACAGGTCCCTTTGCATACTGGAGTTGCAGAGTGTACTAGATAAAAAGGTCAAGCCAAGATGCAATCAGGAAACACTCCTAATAAATTATCCCAAGAGAGCTTAGAAGAAAGGGATCTGAATCTCCAGAGTGCCAGTTAATATGTTGTGATTTTTCTTATTATTCCGAATAAATTCTCATGTGCATACTTAATTTTGCTTTGGTAATATCTTATAATTTTTCACATAGAAAACTCTCAAACTGCATGTATTCCAGACCCCTGCAAACCTGCATCTGCCCCTTCCACTAGTGCTGTTAAGTCTTTTCAAAGAAGAAAAGGCAAAAAAAAGTACATATGAAAGTGAAAGGTATATGTGAAAATGTCAACAGAGCTGGTTTCTTCAGGCGCCTCTAGGAAACTTGTTAATTTTCCAATTTCCAGTTTCTAGAAAGTTGGTATATATATATATATATA
>NW_006198219.1:2402548-2403708 GCF_000334495.1 Tupaia belangeri chinensis
GAGTTGTAGCTAAAGTTCAAGTGGCTAATAAAACAGCCCAGACCCAGGCCCTTCTGCAATATCACATCTGCCCATAGAATTTGAAGGGAAATATGTCAGTAACCAGAATAGGAACTTATGAATATTTTAAGAAGATTGGTCAATCAATATGCTATCTGGGCCTACCCTGTGGTGCAGTGGTAACACAAATGCCCTGTAAGACTGGAAGCCACAAACCCACTGCAGGTTCAGGTTCCTGGGTCAGCCTGAAAACATGCTAGGTATGCTCAAGATTCTGAGTAGCTGGAGGGCTAGGGAAACGGGACCACAGCATGATATAAGACCATTGGAGTTGCTTCTCTTGCTATCTCACGTGTGTGCATTATGCATTCTCTACCATTAGCAAAAATGGTATCTGATCCTGTTGTAATCGTAAGACAAGACATGGTCTAAAGACAGGGAAAGAAATCACGTGAAAAGAATGTGATGTACCAGAAGTGAACTGATTTCAATCCCAAAGGATAAACATTTATGGCACACCTACACACATTTTGGGATAGGAGAGCAGGAGTGGCAGGGGAACAGCTGCCCATCTTTGTTAGAAAGACCTCCACAAGGAAAACCATGAGAAGCTAAAAAAAGAAATTTAAAATGACACAAAAAAGTGGAAGGACATCCCATGTTCCTGGATTGGAAGAATTAATATAATCAAAATGGCAATTCTACCCAAATTAATCTACATATTTAATGCAATGCCAATCAAAGTACCAGACACATTCTTCACAGATCTAGAAAAGACAATCATAAAATTCATGTGGAATCATAAAAGACCCCGTATTGCCAAAGCAATTCTACACAAGAAGAGTGGAGTGGGCGGTATCTCACTTCCTGACCCAAAAATGTACTACAAAGATGTGGTAATCAAAACATCATGGTACTGGCACAGAAACAGATATGTGGACCAACGGAACAGAATAGAGTCCCCAGAAATAAATTCCCAAACATACAGTCAACTGATTTTTTTTTTTTGAGAGATTTTTGCTATAGGGCGCATGCGCTCGCCAGACAGAGAGAGACAGACATAGAGACAGAAAGCGAGAAATCACCCCCCAGGGGCGGATGGTCACACTGCAATCCCTTCTCCTCCATTCTCCTCTCGGGATCTTGGGCATGCACGCACA
>NW_006198219.1:2404477-2408785 GCF_000334495.1 Tupaia belangeri chinensis
TACCACCTAACCCCAGTCAGAATGTCTAAGATTAAGAAAACAAAAAATGCTAAGTGCTGGTAGGAATGTAAATTAGTCCAGCCACTATGGAGAACTATTTGGAAATTCCTCAAAAATCTACAAATAGAACTACCATATGATCCAGCAACCCCACTCCTTGGTATCTACCCAAAGGACAGAAGAATTCTTCACTGGAAAAGTGTTTGCACATCAATGTTTATTGCCACACCATTTACAATTGCTAATACATGGAACCAACCCAAATGCCTCCAAACAGATGAATGGATTGAAAAACTGTGGCACATATACTCTATGGAATACTATTCAGCCATAAAAACCAACAAAACCCTGGCTTTTGACAGAAAGTGGAAGAATATGGAAGATTTACTGTTGAGTGAAGCAAACCAGGCTGTGAAGGAGAGACATTGTATGTCCCCACTTAATCTATATCAAATGTCCACACTCTATGACTGAAACTGATTGACAAAAGGATGTACAAACACAAGAGATGGGTGTGAATGCCAGACGTTGTGTGTGTGGAGGACTGGGGCCTGGGGAAGGACATTTGGAGGAGGGATATGGAGGCAGAGCATTGACGGGATGGGGAGGTGTGGTGTGATCTGTTAAAGATATTTTTATCAACTGTACTGGGGAGAAATGTTCACATATTGAAATGTTCGCTTTGTGAGCTAAATAATGTGATTGAATGTATAAAAAATTTAAGAAAAAGAAAGAAGAACAAACTAAAAAAAAATAAAGAAAGTACACTTAAGAACAAACTAAAAAGAAAAAAAAAAGTCACCTAAACTGCTGCATTGTCTCATCATTGTACAATTTTGTTACACAAAATTGAGGTCCACCTTTTTTTCTCAAAAAAATTTTGTGGTAAATTACACATAACACAAAATTTACTATCTTAACCATTTTTAAGTGTATAGTTCAGTATTATTAACTATATTCATCAACCATCACTATCCATCTCCAAAACTTTTTCACTTTTAAGACTTATTTAAGGGGAGGCCGACAGAGGGGAATGGTTGTTAAAGGTGCTGGCCTCCCACATGACTGAGCATGGTTTGAGCTCCTGACCTGGTGGCTTACTTTCTCACTTTCTCTCTTTCTCTCTGGTCATATTAAATAATAATAATAATAATAAATAAACTTAAAATAATTATTTAAAAAAGCCCCACAAGTTTGTTTAAAAAAAGAAGACTTATTTAAGGGGCCAGATTGTGGCACAGTGGTAATATAA
The DNA here is from genome assembly GCF_000334495.1 of Tupaia belangeri chinensis. Taxonomy (NCBI): domain Eukaryota; kingdom Metazoa; phylum Chordata; class Mammalia; order Scandentia; family Tupaiidae; genus Tupaia; species Tupaia belangeri. The sequence continues at coordinate 2,405,730 of NW_006198219.1, forward strand.
TTGAACTCACATGGGCAAAGTCCTAGGCTCATGTCCTACGACCTCCCTAAGCACACTGGGTGCATGTGTGTGTACTTACAATTTGGGCTGGCTAAGTCTGAGGGTGGATTGCATTGTGAAGACTGTGGCATGGGTGCCTCCTTCTCTCTCTGTCTCTCATAGAAGAAATAGTAAACTTTTAAAAAGACTCATTTTTGTAAACTCTATTTGATTACTATGATTCTATTTTTTAAATAGAAGCAATTTGCCATTGGGCATCAGCTTTTGCATAATGCTCAGAGTAACGAACAGAATTTGCTGAAAGGTTTTTTGTTTTGTTTTGGTTTTTTGTTTTTTGTTTTTTGTGTTTGTTTCTTTTGTTTGTTTGTTTGTTTTAGCTCTTTTAATCCTATCAGCAAGCCTGTGAGGTAGAGTTTTAGGGATTCTGGAGATGACGAAACTGAGACTTAGAATGTATAATAAAGAAGGTGGAATTTTACCCCATCCATGTACATATCTACTCTGCTCTATTTCTTTCAGAGCATTTTTAAAAAATATCTCATTTTTTTAAAAGATTTATTTATTTATTCATTCATTCATTTTAATTTGACCAGAGAGAGAAACACAGAGAGAGAGGAAAGTGAGAAAGCAAGCCACCAGGTCCAGGACTTGAACCGTGGTCAACCATGTGGGAGCGTCCAGCACCTTAACCAACCATGCCACCTGCTGGTCCCCAGAGCATTTTTTTTTTAAGAGAAATTTTCAATGTAGGGCATGTGCACTTGCCGGAGAGACAGAGAGATCCAGAGAGACAGAAAGCGAGAAATCCCCCTGCCCTCCAAGGAGGATGGACATGCTGCAATCCTTTCTTCATCCTCCTCTCAGAATTTTGGGCATACACACACATACAGTTGGCATAAGTTTCAAATCACCAGGCCCAGGTCTTGAACTGTGATCAGCCATGTGGGAGTCCAGCAGCTTAACTACCATACCACTTGCTGGGTCCCCTTCCAGAGCATTTTCTGCCAATAAGGATTCTCATGAAATGTCAGCAACAGGGATAAATTAAATATACTAGGTCGTAAAACAGTGGGTCTCATAACCCCCTTTCTGCTCTCATAAACCGAATGGTCATGGTATAGTCTCATTCCTAATACTCATTTTCTGGCTCAGTAATTCTCAATGATGGTCATGATGGAAGGGGCTTATGAGCAGTGAAAAAAAGAGTTTGAAAAACCCTGACCCTTCAGGTGATGATTCTATGACTGATTAGAGGTGGGTTGTGGAACTCTGTTGTAGAAGAACATTGATCTTGGTAGAGGGCAGTGGAGGAAGCTAGTCACAACACAGTATGTATCAAAAATGAGCCTAAGGACCAGCAGGTAGTGTGTGGTTAAGGCACTGGACACCTACACGGCCGACTGCAGTTCCAGTCGCAGACCTGGTGACTTGGAAATTATGTTGGGCATGTATGTGTGTGTGCATGCCTAAAATCCCGAGATGAGAATGGAGGAGAGAGAACTGTGGTGTGACCATCTTCCCAGGGATGTGATTTCTCACTTTCTCTGTCTCTCTCTAGTGAGTGCACATGACCTATGGCAAAAACCAAAAATAAAATTAAATAAAAAATGAGTAAGATCTCATTTTTGTAAATATTTGTGTGTATATGTGTACATTTAAAAAATTAACCAAACTGATAACTGCATTTTTCTATTTTTACATTTTCTACATTTACTATGTATCAATTTAATTTCAAGAGGAAAAAAAAAAAAGCAACAAGCTTGTAAGAGATTTTGAGGAAATAAACCTTACTGAAGGGTTTCCAGGCAGCCCTTGGCTGAGAAGTGGTACTCTAGGAGTCTTTTGTGCTCCAGGAAATAGGCAGTTCTTGGAAGAGACAGAACTGCTTTACCATAGGTAGTACTTCAGGGAGAACAAAGATTTCCAAAGGAGCAGTAGACTCTCCAAATAAGCGTGGCTAACCAGCTTGCTGGAGAAACAGAGAAAGAGAAAGTGAGAAATCACTTCCCCCACGGGGGATGACCATGCCGCAATCCCTTCTCCTCTATTTTCCTCTTGGGATTTTGGACACACACACACACACACACACACACACACGCACATGTACATAGCATGCTTTAAGCCACCAGGTCTGGGACTCGAACCATGATCGACTATGTAGGAGTCCAGCAACAAAACCATTATGCCATCTGTTGGTCCTGCCACTTGGTCCAGACTTAACTTAGACCTCAGCTGGCCATTTGAGAATCCAGTGCCTTTTAATCACCATACTACCTGCGGGCCCTGCCATGTGGCATTCTTGTCTTTAGCCACCTATGTATAAGATGAGAAATGTCCTTATGCTGTGTATGAAAAAGGGGGTATTATCACAGATGAGGGAAGAAAGAAAGGTTCTTTGGGGGACAACAACTAGTATTCTTTGCCACAAGTATGTATCGCAGGATTTCTCAACCTCAGTGGCACTGACATTTTAGATAAGATGATTCTGTGTTGTGGGGAGCTATCTGTGCATTGTATGTAGGATGAGTTCAGCAGCACGCCTGGCCTTTTTACACCAGTGACATCGAGACATGACTACATGTTCTTTGAAGATGTCCTCCCACTATCTGCTGAGCATCACTGATTTACTGCCGGAACTGTTATTAACTGGGAAGGAGACAAAAACAAACCATAAATGAGGTAAGTTCAGGACTGGTATGTACTACAATGAAAATAAAATAGGGCAAGACAGATAGGGCTGGAATGCAGGACTCAGAATGCAAGTACGGTTGGCAGGGCAGGTGGACTGAGATAGGCTGAAGAGTAAGTGGGAGCCTAGTGAGGTCTGAGAGGTTTAATCTGAAGTGCAATGGGGAAAAACTGGAAGACTAAACAGGGAATGGCATGATCTATTTTATTTTGGATCAGGTGTCTGCTGAGAACATGTATGTAAGAGTATTTCTTTTTTTTATTTTTAGAGGTTTTTGCCTCAGGGCTTCTGTGCTCATGGGGGTGGAGGTAGGGTGGGGAGGAGACAGAAAAAGTGAGAGGGAAAGTGAAAATACCCCCCCCCCCCC
>NW_006198219.1:2409528-2428203 GCF_000334495.1 Tupaia belangeri chinensis
GGCAACAGAGAATCCCCCCCCCCCCCCGGGCGAAGGTCATACTGCAGTTCCTTCTCCTCCATTCTCCTCCCAGGATCCTGGGCATGCATGCACACATGCCCAGCGTGAGTTTTTAAGTCACTGGGTCTGGGACACAAACTGCAGTGGGCCATGTGGGAGTCCAGTGACATAACCACTATGCCATCTGCTGGCCTGTATGTATGAATTGTTAAGATGCAGGGAAACCAGTAGGGGCTTGTCATGGTAGTTGAAATGAGACATGATGACAATTTGGAGGCTGGCAGTAGGAATGGACAAATAAAGATAGAGAAAAATAGCTAAGAGAGGAGATGGCTAAGACCTTCTTGGATGTATTCCGATGGATAACGGGGAAGACCAAGTGGTGTTAAAGGGCATCTTGAAATTCAGTCCAGACTATTACAGATTTGTATGTTCTTCTGTTTCCTTCGGCCACATTAATGAATTACACATTATTGATGTCTTTGGACAACAAATTTGTTCTTACAGTTCTGGAGGCCGTAACTATTATCAGTTTTGCTGGCACCTGCAGGGCTGTGTTTCCACAGGGCGGGGGAGGCTCTGATAGAGAATCTGTTCCTTGCCTTTCCAGCACTTTATGGTGGCCAGCATTCCTTCTCAAGTGCTGCCTCACGCAGTCACTGTCTCTGTGATCACATGGCCACCTCCTCTTCTGTGTGGTAGTCTCTCTGCCTGCGGATAGCTTTGACTGCATTTAAGCCTCAGCCATATTACCAGGAAAATCTCTCCATCTGAAGCTCTTCTACTTAATCACCTTTTTTTTTTTTTTTTTTAAGAAGTTTTTGCCTTAGGCATGTGTACTTCCAGAGATAGACAGACAGTGAAAGGGAAAATGAGAAATCCCCCCTTCCAGGGGGATGGCCATGCTTCATTCTCTTCTCCTCCCACGATGTTGGACATGTACTCACACATGCCTGGCATGATTTTGAAGCCATCAGGTCCAGGACTCGAACCGTGGTGTGCCATGTGGGAGTCCAGTGAAATAACCACTAGGCCAATTGCTGATCCCCTTAATCACATCTTTTGTCATAGAAAATAATGTCCCAGGGATGTGGAATTCCATGTCTTTTGTGAAGCCGTCATTCAGTCTACTACAGTTGGTGAAGTGTTTGAAGTTACTTTGGCTGTAGAAGAGGGGGTAAATAGTTCTATGTCTGTTTAGAGATAAAGGTGGAAAACACCACTGTGAAGGGAATAATGCCATTTAGTCAATTAAGAAATAAATGCTTCTAAAAGAAAACAGAAAATTTTCATAAATGAATTTTCAAGATTTTTAAAAGGCCATGCTAAGGAATAAAAAATAAAAATAAAAAAAACAAACCCAAAAAACCAACTGGAGGGCTCATGGACTTTAGACACAGCATTCCAGATGTTAAAGCCAGTGTTAAAAGGACTCTTACAATCACATATTGGAGGATGGGCACTCCCATGTGCAGTGAGTCGGTCAGCAGGGCCAGGCATGGGTTATTCAGCTGTGGCAGTAGACAGATTGCAGGGATGGCGGGGAGGTACAGACATGGGAATGGAACTGTAGACCAACCTGAAGATACGGCAAGACAACAGGTGTGGGTGCATCCAGGTGGCTGTGGCTGGAAGGCTGAGTGACAATGTAGGAAAACAGAGACCAGCACCAACATTAGAAATGGGTAATATTTGGAGATGCAGGCAGGCTGGTGGACATCAGGACAGTATCTTATGAAGTAGTTAAACTTCAGGCTCTAGAATGGGGCTCAAGGGCACGACCCTGTCGTTGGAAGAGAGCATGAGTCCCCAAAGTACTAGTACAGCCAAAAAAAGAACGTAGGCCCTAAGAACAAAGCCGGAATCCAGTTATCAGTGCTGTAATCCAAGATAGAGCTGGACAAGCCATCAGGATGACTCACGCAAAATTGAGTACTTAACTAGATTTTTCTTTCAAAGTTTGTATTTCTTCCATTACACATACATACTCCACCACTACCAAGATCCTTATGCTGGATCCACCTATAGGCTCAGCCAGCCTGGATCATGGGCATGCATGTCCACAGCTGGCAGGCTCAGGGAGGTCCTGGTACACAAACTCAAGACCTTTTCTATGTGGGCCCAGTTGTGCTACCACTGCGCCCATCCAGACCCTGCTAGAACTCCTTAAGTGCTCTTTCCTAGAGGCCAGAACATGAAAGCAGATTGGCAGGTAGAGAGAAAGCCTGACAAAACTAGTTCTGATGGCAAAAGGCAAGAGTAACACTCCTGTGTTTGAATCTGTAATATGGCCTAAGACACAAAGTTGTCGTTACTGACACTGGGAAGGAAAATAATTTAATGTGCATCATAACTAAATTTATGGAATAAATATTTGCTTATATAATAGGACTTGCTAAACAGTGCCATTGGTAAGGAGATATTCTGATAAAGCAGTAAAGCACACAGACTCCAGAGCCAAACTCTGGTTCAAACCCTGGCCATATTTCCTGTTTGGCAAATTATAGCTAGTCTGTGCAGGCAGTGTTTCCTGTTTGGCAAATTATAGCTAGTCTGTACATGAAGTATGGCGGTATTTCCTGTTTGGCAAATTGTAGCTAGTCTGTGCATGAAGACTAGTGTCGAATCTGGGAAACCAGGACAACTGAATTCTAGGCTTCGGTCCCGGCCCTGAATCTAACTATCCACGTTCTCTCAGGAAGATTGTTCAAACACTTGAGGCCTCAGGTTACAGATCTATAAAATTTAGAGGGTTGAGGTCTAAGATCCATTAAATATAAACGTAAAAAAAAAATCTGCCAGATGGTAGATGTGCTCACCAGCAAGAGACACACATGAGAGAGAGATACAGAGAAAGATACAGAGAAAAGCACCCCCCAATGGGGCATGGTCATGCCACAGTTTCTTTTCCATTTCTCCATCCTGCCAGAATTCTGAGCACACATGCACATGGGGCTGGGATTTGCACTGTGGTTAGTCATGTGGGGATCCAGCTCCCTTAGGCCACGGGGCTGGCCCTAAATGTAAATGTCAAAATTTTTGTTGTTGCTTCAAAGAACACTCAAGATCTCCCTCTTCCTACATAATCTGAACAACTCTGAGAGTCACTGTGGATAAATAACTGGTGAAAGCGGGATCAGATTTTTGGTTTGCCGATTATAGAGTTGTTTATTTTCTACTTTTCTGTATGTTATTCTGACGCTAGATTTGACTTCTGTATTGTAGGCCAGGATCCCAAACACACAACACCATGTATCTTCCCAATGTAGCTCTCGTTTTAATATTTCTAAGTCAATGTATTGAGCCGTCATTTGTTTAGTTCTTATTTCAGCACTCCCTTTCCTTGTTATTTATGGTGTTGTCAGCCCATATGGTCTCTCATTTCTTACTCATGTTAAATGTCTCTTTCATGTCTGTTTTCTAGCAGTAATTCATGATTTATATCTGGAATAATTCTTTTTTTTTTTAGTTTTTTGTCATAGGGTGTGTGCACTTGCCAGAGAGAGACAGAGAGACAGAGAGAGGGAAAGTGAGAAATCAAGCTCCAGGAGGGATACCCACATCACAATCCCTTCTTCTCCATTCTCCTCTTGGGATTTTGGGCACATATGTACATGTGCCTGGCATGATTTTCAAGCTGTCAGGTCCAGGACTTGAACTGTAGTTGCCCATGTAGGAATCTAGTGCTTTAACCACCATACCACCTGCCGGTCCCTGGAATAAAAATTTTTTTAAAGAATTTGCTCATTTACATAAAAGCAGTGAAGGTACTTAATGAGAATAGGACAGTGTGGAATGGGGGAGGTGAAGAGAAGAGGATAGAGAAAGATAGCAAGTGAACAATAGAGAGGCAGGACGTTAGTGAGAAACAGATAGGGCTTATTAACTGTTGATGATGACGTGTATAGTATTCTCAACTGGATTGGTCTGAGAAGTATTTCATGATGGGCAAAGTATTTTTACAAGCAAAATGAGAAATAGCGATTGACTGTTTTAAAAAATAATTATAATAATAATAATAATGATTGGGGAAAACATAGAAAAGATATCAAATGTTGAAGCGGGGAGATTAATGTCTCTGTACTGACTGACATGCATGGCAATCCCTTTTGAAAAAGCAATGTAATACACTGTAAAGTTATATGTAATCCAATGTAATATAAAGAAGATTATGATGATACAAAATTTAAAAAAAAGAATTTGCTCATTTAATCTACTTTACAATGAGAAATATTAAACATGCATAAAGTTGGTGGTAAAATTATAATACACAGAGAATGAAATAAAGACCAGAGAAGTAAAACTGCCAGTAATTATTTCAAACTTTATTATTTAAATTTTTTTTTTTTTTTTTTTTTTTTTTTTTAGTTTTTGCTATGGAATGCATCTACTTGCTGGAGAAAAAGAGAGGGAGAGAGAAGGAAAGTGAGAAATCACTCCCCAGAGGGGATGGCCATGCTGCAATCCTTTTTCCTCCACTCTCCTCTGAGGATCTTGGGCATGCACACACAGGCATTTGGAGTGGTTTTTAAGCCTCATGGTCCAGGATTCAAACTGTAAAGTCAGCCATGTGAGATCTAGTCACCTGAACCACAAGATCACCAGCTGATCCTCCACTTTCTTTTATAATTAGGTCTTTATAAGACAAGGAAGAACATTTTCATGTCTAAACATTGGAACAACCTAAGTCATATTAATATTATAGTCACTACTATCCTCTACAGAAAAGTCTACAGGAGTATTTGAATGGAAAAATGCACTTAATATTTAGCTTTAAAAACATAGAAACATCTCCAAGAAACTGTGACACCAGGTATGTGTATTTGAGGTAATATCTGTATAATCAATAATTCTCACAACCAAGAGAAACACTGTTTTTTGGATATGTTATACATTAACTTTTTAAGAATTCCACATTATTATAAAATAAGTTCATTTCAGTGCTATGGCAGTATGCACATCAATGTAAACTCATTCCTAGATGAACTTGAAAAGGTAGAATGCTCACTGTTATTAATATAACTGTCAACAAAAAACCAGTTCAACAGGTGCAGAAGCACAGTAACAAAAATATAATTAACAATATAGCTATCTTATTAAAGTAAAAACCAAGGTCGTTGTTTTCATTCTTTGTTCTTTCTGGCTATTTCTTATAAATACAGTAGTTAGTTCTAATCATTTATCCCTATTTAATTGCCCCATGAACAAATACTATACTGATATTCAAATATATCATCATCCCATTAAATAGATTATTATTATTATTACTGAAAAATCATCAAAGCTTTCAAGGCTATTAATGGTTTCATGCAATCTGAAAAATCTAACTTCCAAAGTAACTGGCTAATAAATTTCTCCTTTGTTAGAAAATAGTCACCACACACCAGTGTTGTTACCAGTGTGTAAATACGGTATTTAACATGCTTATATTTTTTGTAAGAGCTGGAATACAGACTTTACAATATATCTGAAACATCATCAAATATTTTAATAATGCCATTAAGATACAACCTATGTGTGGCATTAAAATAAAATTCTTAGCCAGTCAATCTATTTTTCTGAACTGAATTTTAAATTTTCTAAAGGCTAACACAATAACAAATTTGTCATCTTGACACGGGGTATTGTGATCTTCTTTTATAAAGTTCATAGGCCTTTTTTACTGTCTTTTCTTAAACGATCCTGTAAGAAAGAAACATGACTTATGTAGTACAACAGAGTGAGAAAGACTAATATATATGACAAGAATTAAAAAAAAATTCTCTTTGTACAATTAGTTTAAAAAGTTAAAAAAAAAATTGCCAGAGGGTATATGTGATCACTAGGGAGACAGAAACAGGCAGACAGAGAGAGAGAGAGAGAGAAAGAGCGAGAGAGAGAAGGAAAGTGAGAAAGCACCCCCATGGGGGGGATGGTCATGTTGCAATCCCTTCTTCTCCATTTCTCCCTCTTTTTCTGGGGGTGGAGGGGTTTTTGCTATAGGGCATGTGCGCTCGCAGAAAGAGAGAGACAGAGAGACAGAAAGCAAGAAATCACCCCCAAGGGGGATGGCCACGCTGCAATCCCTTCTCTATGTTCCTCTCAGGATCTTGGGCATGCATGCACATGAGCCAGGTGTGAATTTAAGCCACCGGGTCTGGGACTTGAACCACGGTCGACTAAATGGGAGTACAATGACATAGCCATTACACCATCTGCTGGTCCCTATTTCTCTCTCTTTTAAGGGACTTTGGGCATACGTGCACATATGCCTTTTATGTTTCTCAAGTACCAGGTCCTGGACACGAACCGTGTGGTTGGCTATGTGGGATCTAGTGGCCTTAACCACCACACTATGGTCCAACATTCTTAATTATAAGAATCATCAGGGGCTAGACAATAGTATATTGGTAAAATGTGACACACTACAAGACTGATCCACATGAGAAGGTTTACATCCAAGACTCCCTGAGCATTGCAGGCATGAGTGTGCCCATGAAATGGGGTTGGCTGACTCTGAGGGTGGATTGTAGAATGAAGCTCCTACTGGGGGTACACATGCTCTCTTTCTTATGTACATATTCTGTTTGTCTCACTCAAGGAAGAAATTAAATAAACTTTGAAGAAAACAATCAAATGTAAAAATATGAGAAAATCTCAGATTTTAAAATCGGTAAAGCTTGTGTTTTGTTTGAAGAAATATTTTAGGGAGAAAAAATAATTATCTTGCTAAGTTTATTATTTCCCTGCCTTAATCTATTTTGCTTTAGTTTCATGTTATATACTAGGACAACATTTCTAAGATTCCTCCATTGCAAACACACTTAAGATTATTGGCAAGGAAAGAATGAAAGGAAGCAAAAAACCCAGTTGGTGTGACTTTTTTCCCCCGTCCTTCAGATATTTATCAATAGAACTGGGTTCTCAAATTATACTCTGATGGCCACATTAGAATGACTAAAATACATCACTTAAAACTGGAAGAAAACAGACTAGAAAATAATCTCAAGAGATCACTAGCACTAAGAAAGTAAATGTCTACATCAAGAAATACCAATCTCGGGAACCAGCAGTTAGCATAATGGCTATGTCGCTGGACTCCCACGTAGTCGACCATGGTTCACGTCCCAGACCCGGTGGCTTAAAACTCACACCAGGCGCGTGTGCATGCGTGCCCAAGATCCTGAGAAGAGAATGGAGGAAAAGGGATTGTGGCGTGACCATCCCCCTTGGGGGGGGTGATTTCTCGCTTTCTGTCTCTATGTCTCTCTCTCTGTCTTTGTCTCTCTCTCTCTGTCTTTCTGGCGAGCGCATGCGCCCTATAGCGAAAACCTCTCCAAAAAAAAAGAGAAATACCAATCTCAAAAAAAACACAGTCTCAGAGTTGTAGAGTGTTACAAAGGAAGTTCATCAAGCTTTCGTTCAGGCTGAATATTAATGCTTTCAGAGCAATTTGGTAACATTGACTTTATGCAACTACATAAAGATTAGAGAAAGTATTCTGGGGACCAGCAGTTAGCGTACTGGCTATGTGGCTGAACTCCCATGTAGTCGACCGCAGTTCACGTCCCAGACCTGGTGGCTTAAACTTATGCTGGGTGCGTGTGCATGCGTGCCCAAGATCCCGAGAGGAGAATGGAGGAGAAGGGATTGCGGCATGGCCATCCCTCCTGGGTGGTGATTTCTCGCTTTCTGTCTCTCTGTCTCTCTCTGTCTGTCTGGTGAGTGCACATACCCTATAGCAAAAACCTCTCCAAAAAAAAAAAAAAAGAAAAAGTATTCTGATTTCACATATTTCTCCATATCTGACCACTTCAGATAAAAATCAAAGCTTTAGTAGAGGTATTGCTATGGACAAGTCCCTTAAATGAAGGGGATTTTCCAAAACAAAAATGGAAAACTGGCAGATTCTGATAGGTTTCTTTTGCAATAACACCTAGTTAATTCTGTTTTTTGTTTTTTGTTTTTCTTTTTTTTTTTTTTTGTTTTCTATAGGACAGACAGAGCAAATAAGAAAGGCAAAGATTATTCGTTTGGAAGGGGCCAATTTTTTCTTTCCTTTTTTAAGTTTGCTATAGGGTATGTACAGATGCCAGAGAGAGATGAGGGTTGGGGAGGGGGGAGGGTGAGAAATCATCTCCCAAGGGGGATGGCAATGGGACAATCTTTTCTCCACTCTTCTTTTGGGATGTTGTGCACACTTGCACAAGTGCCCCATGTGTTTTTTATGCTGCTGGGTCTGTAATTCAAATCATGCAGTTGGTCATGTAGAATCCAGTCACCTAAACCACCATGCCATGGGCTGGCCAAAAGGGATTGTTCTCTAATACCTGCTTAATGCCCATAGGAAGGAGGAGACCAGATGGGAAAGTATAAATGGATTCAAAGATGCAAAACAGGATTTGTTTATGGTAAAAAACAAACAAACAAAACAAAACCCAGCTATCCTTTCTTTTGTTTATCTTTCCTTAATATTTGAACAATCCTTCATTTTTTTTTTTTTTTTTTGGAGAGGTTTTTGCTATAGGGCTCAGGCACTTACCAGAGAGAGAGAGAAAGAAAGTGAGAAATCACCCCCCGGGGGGTATGGCCATGCTGCAATTCCTTCTCCATTTTCCTCTTGGGATCTTGGGCATGCACGCACACGTGCCCAGTTTGAGTGTTAAGCCACCGGGGTCCAGGATGCGAACCGTGGTCGACTACATGGGAGTTCAGCGACATAGCCATTATACTAACTGCTGGTCCCCTGACATAGCTTTTTAATATAGATGGTCTATAACTATCTTTTGCTTCTCAAGCAGGGGTTAGAAAGCTAACACTAAAGTTCCTAACTTTTAAGAAAATGGTTATCATTTAATGACACCTGCATTTCAGAGTCTTATATAGTTCTTACACTGCACAAGGGGGGGGGGCTGAGTAAGTAGATAAGAAAAAATGTTAACTAATCAGGACACAACTAATAGCACCTATGACAGTAGAGAGCTTTTCTTAATTGTGTTTTCTTACAGGATCTGGTTTAATGTTCATAAGGTATTAAGACCCTCATTTAAGAAAAGAAGTAGCTGAGGTGCAGGCATGTCAAATAATTCACCCAAGGATTACAGAACTGGTAAACTAAGGGACTGAGATTTTTTTTTTTTAATTTTGAGATATTTTTACTATAGGGCATGTGTAATCACCAGAGAGGCAGAGAGAAATAAAGAGACAGAAAGCAAGAAATCACCCCCCCCCCCAAGACAGGTTGGCTATGTCGGAATCCCTTCTCTTCCATTCTCCTCTCAGGATTTTGGGCATGCACTCACATGCGCCTGGCGTGAATTTAAGCCATAGGGTCTGAGACTTGAACTGCATACGACTATGTGGGAGTCCAGCAATGTAACCATTACACCATCTGCTGGCCCTGGAGCTGAAGTATCTCCCCTTCACATGTATTTATTATAGGTGTATACACCTATATTTATAGGTATTAGAGGGTAGACACGCCAATCAGGGTGATGAGGCACCTCAGGGATTAGCAACAGCAGAAAACCACCACTCATCATTGGACTGGAGAAATAAGGGGAGTTACAGTAAAGCAGTCCAGGAGTGAGGACCAGCCAAAAGTTACCCAATGGGAACTGGGACTGTTGAGGGAAGGAGATGGAGCCATGAAGAGATAGCACCTAAAGCAGAAAGAGTAGGAGAGAGTAGAAATCCTTTTTTTTTTTTTTTCTCTTTCTACTGCTTTCAGTCTTCTAATAATTCCTCCCATTCGCTAAACTTGCCTAGAAGTCAGAAAGCAAGGGAGCCTGGGAAATATACCTCCCTGAGACAGAGTAAAGCAACAATGGAGGAGAGTGGATTTGAGGACGTATAGTCCAATGAGAGCATATGCTGCAGAACCTATTGGCTAATGATAGAGTCTGGGGAAAAAAACTGCCAGATTTTGAATCCCAACCTTGACTTTGGGTAAATTATATAACATCGCTGGGTCTCAGTTTTCTTGTCCACAAAAACAGGTATATTAAAATATCTTAATATTGAGTTGTTATGGGGAATAAACACAATAACATTTATGAAGCCATTAGCCAAGGGCTTGGTTCAGAGCACACTGTTAATAAATGTCTGCTACTAAGTACTGCAAAACCTGGATACTAGCAGAAATTAGATGAAAGCTCAAGTGTGCTATAATATGCAACTCTCAGTCTGGCACTTGGGATACTGGGATGGGATCCTTTTCCAAAGAAACAGGTATAACAACTATTTTCTTGGGAAAGAATTATTCATAAAAGCTTTCTACATCCTTTGCCAAGGATGCAGAAGTTCTAAGCAGAAGGCAACTTTGTTGGGGGAAGGAAATCGGTTAAGGAGACTCTGTTATATGCATTCTTCAGAGGTTGGTTGAGAAGAAACACTCGCTGTTAACACAATGGAGATATTCATTAATGGATACTGGCCATAAAAATTTGAGGGCATGATCATGATTTTCCTTTCTCATTCTAGGATTACAAACATTTCTGACACTCTGGCAAAACCCACTGGTGTAAATTCTCACCCTGGTTGAATATACCCTGACCTCACAAATGGGAGAAACTGTTGGATTTCTAGACTAGAGGCCTCTGAAGTGACTCTCTTCACTTCCCAGGGTACATGGATCTTGAAAGATGCCAGAAAGTTATTCTTAATGTGCCCTGATGAGGTCAGCAATGTCAAGATCTCTACTTTGGATATAGAGAAAGGTGGTCTTGCTGAAAATCTACGTGTTCTAGACTATGTGTCCTGGGATTGGAGCACACAGGGTATTTATCCTCTTCTAGGCTGCTCTTCTCTTCCTGGCTATTATCACAGTAAGCTAGTTAATCACACTTGTATCCAACCGGGAATATCAAATTACAGATGTACTTTACATTGCTGCTTCTGCTTTCTTTTTCTTTCTTTTTAAGTTTTCAGAGGGCATATATACTTACCAAAACACAGAGACAAAGAGAAAATGAGAGGGAGAAAGTTCCCTGAAATGGGGCATGGTCATGTCACAATATCTTCTCCATTTCTCCATCCTGTCAGAACTTCTGCATGCGCACATAAGTGCCTGGCATCTTTTTCAAGCCACTGGGGCTGAGATTTGAACCATGGTCAGGCATGTGGGATCTGCCTCCCTAACCACTAGGCAATGGGGCTGGCCCTGGCTGGCTTCTTAACTGGCTCTACACTAAGACTGAGCAGCTGGTTGAGAAAAAGTCATTCTTTCAGCAAAACTTGTACAGAGGAAGTAATACTGATAATGTTACTAATTATGAATATAGCTATTATTTTTTGAGTGTCTACTCTCAGCCAGGTACAGTGATAAGTACACTAGATATTTTATTTAGTTTTCCCAACAACCCAGTGAGACAGGGCATTTTTATTGTTCCTATTTTACAGAAGAAGAAAGTGAGCTTTAGAGGGAGATCAAAGTTAGTATGAGACCATATATAGGTAATTCCAGGTCTGTCTGACTCCAAAATCTGTAAGTATAGTGCCTGTCTGCCTCAGGCCAGGCACAGGACTAGGCCCTGGGTATACAATGACTACAGAAATGCAGTGAAATGAGTATAGTGAAAGAGAGCTCGAATTACTAAAAATCCCTGAATGAAAGTCTGTCACATTGAAAGGCTGTCAAATTTGAAGACTGGCCCAATCTGTCAGTCTTGGTGGAATTTAGGAGAGAGGGCCAAGACTGCCTCTGGAATGGTCGTTTCCCACAATTCTCTAGAATCAAAGTGTTGCTGGGAAATTAATTTGGGTTAGTGGCTGGCAGCTGACAAGGTAGGAAAAGAACATTTGGGACCAACTTCATCTGAACTAGAGAGGAAGGAAAAAGAAACCCTATGGTTCAGGTCTGACTTTTTAGTTTTAACTTAACAAAAAGTTGTTGTTGTTTTTTTTTTTAATCTCCATCTTTCAAATCATACTTATAGATAAATCATGTTTGAATGCCAAAATATTTGTCCTAAGATGTCTAAAACATTAGGATAGAAGGAATAGTGTAATGTGGACATTTTTTGTTTTCATTTTGGCACAAATACAGCAAACATTCCAAACAGCAAAACATGAATTTTGTAGAATGAGTTTGCTTTTTTTTGGTATCAGGTACCTGTACTTGCCAGGGAGGGAAAGAGAGAGAAAGAGAAGGCACCCCCAAGGGGGTGGCCATGCTGCAATTCCTTCTCCATCATTCTCCTCTTAAGATTTTGGGCATGTGCACACATAAGCCTAGTATATTTTTTAAGTTGCCAGGTCCGGGATTTGAACTGCAGTTGACTATGTGGAATCCAGCCACCTTAACTACCATGCCACCTGGGTGGCTCAAACTAGTCTGTTTTTAAAGCTGCCATTTTTGTTGTTCAATTCTTTTGCTTAAAACTTCACTAAGAGACCAGCAGGTGGCATAGTGGTTAAGGTGCTGGACTTCCATAGGGACTACCACAGTTTGAGTCCCAGACCTGGTGGCTTGCTTTCTCACTTTCTCTCTCTGGTGAGCATACATGCCCTATCGCAAACTTAAATAATAATAACAAATAAATAAAATTTTAAAAAAAACTTCACATAAAATGAAATGTTATGGGAACCAGCAGTTAGCATAATGGCTATGTCGCTGGACTCCCACGTAGTTGACCGCGGTTCGTGTCCCGGACCCGGTGGCTTAAAACTCACGCCGGGCGCGTGTGCGTGCGTGCCCAAGATCCCGAGAGGAGAATGGAGGAGAAGGGATTGCGGCGTGACCATCCTCCCTGGGGGGTGATTTCTCGCTTTCTGTCTCTATGTCTCTCTCTGTCTGTCTGGCAAGCGCACGCGCCCTACAGTGAAAATCTCTCCAAAAAAAAAAAAAATGAAATGTTATAATTTAGCATGTTATAATTCTTTGTTATGATTATGTTGTATTTTTCAGCAATGTCCTTACCTTTACCCTCTAGGTAAAAAACTGACTTCTTTAATCATTAACAAAGTCAGTTGTGTGTAAGTACATTGGCTTGATTTAGAAAAGGCAAAAAACCTTAATAGTTTATTTAGATAATCTCTATTTCAAAAACTTGGGCCCAGAGCCGGCAGGTGGCATGGTGGCTAAGGCACTGCACTCCCACATGGCTGATTGCAGTTTGAGTTCCAAACCTGGCAGCTTGCTGTCTGTCTCACTTTTCCTTTCTCTCTCTGATAAAATTTTTAAAATAGTGATAATAATATGAGATCACTGGAAAAGTCATACATGAAGCATTTTAGCATAGAAAAACATGTCATGACATTTCTGATGATCCAATAAGTAAAATTCAATAAATAATTCTTAAAAAAATATTGGGGTGAGGGCTGGTAGGTGGTATGGTGGTTAAAGGCATTGGATTCCAGCATGGCTGACTGCCGTTTGAGTCCTGGACCTGGCGGCTTGCTTTTTCACTTTCCCCTTCTCTTTCTCTCTGTCTCTGTGTGGCCAGATTAAATAATAATAATAATAATAATAACAACAACAACAACAACAAATGGAACTAAATAAGTAAATAATTCTTTAAAAAAAATTGGGCCCATAAGGTGCATGTTACCCACCTGAAGTTGAGAGTGTTCTCTCAGGAGTTGATCATACTCTTCTGAAAGTCTCTCTGACTGTATCTTCATTGTCATCACATCATTTTGTGCCTTAGAAAGGGCTAGAAAATATTGAATAGAATTTTATTTTTATTTAAAAATTATTTCAAGTTTTCAGAAAAGTTGTAAGTCTCACATAGAAAACTCTCATGTAGTCTACTTACATTCACCAACTGTTAATGCTGTGCTACATTTGTTACTGTATTCTTTCTTCACATACACACTACTGCTTTCTTGAATCACCTGAGACTAGACTGCAGATCTTATGCCCTGTTCTTTAATACTGCATTGTGTATTTCCTAAGACCTAAATAGCCCCTGATATATATAGCCAGTGTAGTTACCAAATTAAGATCGATACAATGCTGTTAACCTCATCTACCATCCATATTCTAATTTTGGCAATTTTCCTGTTATTTCTTTTTTAGCATTTTTTCCCACTTCTCTTTCAGGATACTCCTGTGTTACACATTACATTTAGTATCATGTCTCTCTAGTTCCCTTTCATCCGGAATAGTTCCTCAACCTTCCTTTCCCCATCTTTTGGATACTGATATTCTGTGACTTAAAGAATCCAGGCCACTTTTTATGTAGAATGTCCATTTCAATTTGGTCTGATGTTTCCTTATGATTTAGTCCAGGTCATGCATCTCACTTACATATGAATATAATGTAAATGATGCTAAATGCTTGTCACGGTAACTAGAGGCCTTCTTTAGCCCTTATCGGTTTTCCTATTTTTCTTTTTTTAATAGTTACTATTCTCCCTCTTGTAGCTCAGGAAGCAATATATGGAAAGACAGTTTAGACTACGGAAACATCCTGCCCCGTCAAGACTTCCTCCCCTAGCATTGACTAATAATTTTTATCTAAGCCTATTTTTATTAAAACAGGTGTAAAATGAAGATTCTCAACTTCACAATTCTTTTCTTTTTGGAGAGGTTTTCGCTATAGGGCGTGTGCGTTTGCCAGAAAGACAGAGAGAGCCAAAGAGACAGAAAGTGAGAAATCAGCACTCCCAGGGGAGATGGCCACACCACAATCCCTTCTCCTCTATTCTCCTCTCAGGATCTTGGGCATGCACACACACGCACCGGCATGAGATTAAGCTACTGGGTCCAGGACTTGAACCATGGTCGACTACATGGGAGTCCACCGACACAATCATTACACCAGCTGCTGGTCTCTCAACTTCACAATTCTATTCACATTTATCAGTCAGCATTTTACCATAAGGAAGAGTCTTCCTTTCTTCTCCATCTATCTAACCATCTGTCTACCCATTCATCCATCCACCCATTTATTATGAGTATGAACTCACAGGCTCCTGTTTTTTCAAAGATTTTTCAATCAATTACTATATTTAGTTATTTTCCCAGTCAAATAATCCCAATTTCTTTACTTTCTTGCACAAGATGCTACAGGTTCATCCCAAACCTTCCCTGACTCAGTCAGGACTTAGGCATTATAGAAAAGAATTTATCAGAAGGGCTTATTTCTGGAAAAAACTGACGGAAAAAAATTTTAATTACTTTTGTTAAAAGGATAACTATATATTTTTAAGAACAAAGACAATACTCTCTGCTTCTTTTTTATCTTTTTTTTTTTTTTTCAGGTTTTTGCCATAGAGCATGTGCACTTTCTGGAGAGAGAGAGACAGACAGACAGACAGTGAGAGGAAAAGTGAGAAATCACTCCTTGGGGGATGGACATACTACAATCCCTTCTCTTCCATTCTCTTAAGATTTTGGACATGTAAGCACACATACCTGGCATGATTTTCAAACCACCGTATCTGGGACTTGAACCATGGTCACCCATGTGGGAGTCCAATGGCTTAATTACCACCTCCCCTGTTGACACAACTACATTTTTTAAAAATAGATTTTTGATATAGGGTCAGTGTGCTTGCCAGAGAGACAGAAAGTAAGAAATCGCCACCCAGGGGAGATGGCCAATGCTGCAAGCCCTTCTTCATTCTCCTCCAGGGATTTTGGGCATGCATGCACAGTGCCCAGTGTAAGTTTCAATCTGCCAGGTCTGGGACTGGATCCATCTGCTGGCCCCCCAAAACTTTAAAAAAAATAATTATTTTATTTAAATGTATATATATTTTTATACACACACAACATACACACACATATGTGTGTGTGTGTGTGTGTATGGTGTGTGTGTGTGTGTGTGTGTGTGTATTTGACCAGAGATGGAGGACAGAGTGAGCAAGAGAGACAAAGACAGAAAGTGAGAAAGCAAGCTGCCAGGACCAGGATTCAAACCAAGGTTGGCTATGTGGGAGTCTAGAGCCCTTAATCACCATGACAACTCTTTTTTTAAAGTTGAAAAGTATAGGGGTAGATAGTGGCATTTAAAGGTTTTACCTCAAGATAATAACACTCAAAAATGGCTAAATATTGGTGTTTGTTTACCAAGAAGCTATAGTCATAAGTCAGCAGATCCATGTCCTTAGAAGTTATAAAATAATATACATGACAGCATATTATGGAAAAGATGCTAATGAGCAAACTATGTAGAGGGGAAGAATAGCACAAGATGGATTGGAAAAAATAAATAATCACACTTGATATTTTTCCATATAAAGCGCTTTTAGAATTCATTTTTCCAGGGACCAGCAGATGGAGTAATGGTTACATCGCTGGACTCCCATGTAGTCAACTGTGGTTTGAGTCATGGACCTGGTAGCTTAAAATCATGCCAGGTGTGTGTGCACACATTTCCAAGATCCTGAGAGGAGAATGGAGGGGAAGGGATTGTAGCCTGACCACCCCCTGGGGGTGATTTCTCACTTTCTGTCTCTGTCTTTCCAGTGAGCACATGTGCCCTATAGCAAAAACCTCTCTCAAAAAAATAAGAATTCATTTTTTAAGAATTTAGGAATCCTGAACTTGCTCTACATATAATTCTGCATCTATAGCATTTATAAGTTCTGCATTTGTAAACTTTTAGGACAGTGTAGGAAAGAAAAGTAGGATTTAAAAATTTAAATTGCACAATGAACTGAAATTATGGGTTCTAATGTTAAAAATAATAACTTATTTTTAAATTTCTAACATGAATAAATTACTTAGGATGTTTAATACATGGTAAACATAAAGAAATTAGCTCTTTGATTAAAGAAGGTAGAAAGCAATTTAGGAGTTTCTTCTGGTTACTACTGGCATGAAGCTATAATAAAACAAATACTGTTTTTCTGCCGCTTATCCAACCAAGAAATGAACTGTTTCATATTTTGCTTTGTATTTAAGTAAATATTAATAAACCTAATGATTATTAGCTTGCTGAATTCATTCCAATTAGGGGAGGCTGATATTGTTCAGAAGATCTGAGGCTATTTCCCAGACCTTTATCTCATTTTCCTAAGATTATAATATTGTGTTTTGGATGCCTTCCACCTCTTTCTGGAACTGCCTCTATCACTAAGGGATAACATAAACGTGTTATCTGACATAGGAAGATGATTTTTAAGTTTTGAGCCATATTCTTTTGGAAACAGCATATATAGGGAAAATTTTTGGACATGGAAACTTGACGTGATACACCTAAGCTACTGTTTCAATTTTCTTATCTGCAAAAATGGGTTGATATCACTTGCTAGTACCTTCCATGGAAATGTTGAGATATTGTTTGAGAATACTGGCCAGATTCAATTAGAATGGTCATGAGGAAGTTTTTAAGGCTATGCATCACTTATTAATGTAGAAAATAACCCAATTCATGTTACAGTGACACTTAGTAAGCCAAAATATTTATGCAAAATGTTTGTGTGAAATGACATATACACAGGCCATGAATAGCTGCAGTCTTCTGGGAGCCAAACTTCCATGTGTGGAGCTATCTGCACAGTGGGAGAAGCATGTGAGACTAAAGTACTGGGTAAATATTGGGTTGTTGGGAAAGTCATGATGCATTTTTGCAATGAAAAACATGGAAAAATACATCATGATTTTCCCAATGACCTAATACATTTAACTACAATTTCTACCAGATAATAGACATCACTAGCTAAGCTCTGCCAGGAAATGGAAGAGACATTTTTTAGAGGCAGTGATATGACAGCTAAAGTTGGGCTGTTATACAACAGCTATAAAGATTGAGCTAGAGGAAAAAGTATTTTATGTGAACAATTTCTATACATCCAGTGCTGATTTCTTTTAACTTTTTTTGGTTCTGTTTTTGAGAGCCTGAAAGTGTGATATGCTGGGGTATTCAGTACTTAACCCTCATCTTGATTTATTCCTTTGCCAGGGATCAATTACCAGTCTGTTTATCCACAATAATTGCTTCTAAGAGTCTTGTAAAGTAGACAAACTTCTGTTTAGTAAGGAACATTAACTGGTTTTATTGTATTATAGTTATTTTTGTATATACTGATAACTGTCAGGTTGGAGTAGGTAAGGTCATTGTTTTATTCATCACTTCAATCATCACCTACCCTCTCTTAATCTCACATTCATCTGTTGATAGATTGATTCTACTTCCTTTCCTCTCCAATCCATCTACTCTACTTCATCTCTACCACCAGTGTCCTCATCTCTAACTTAGATTTACTTTTATTTATTTATTTTTTTAGTGGTTTTTGCCTTAGGACATGTGTGCTCACTGAGGAGAGAAGGTGGGAGAGAGAGAGAGAAACAGAGACAGTGAGAGGGAAAGTGAGAAATCACTCTCTGGGGGATGGCCATGCCACAATCCCTTCTCCTCCATTCTCTTTCTGGGATCTTGGGCATGCACACACATGTGCCTGGCATGAGTTTCAAGCCACTAGGTCCAGGACTTGAACCATGGTCAGCCATGTGGGAGTCCAGCAATGTAACTGGTACAGATTTTTGAAATGAATTCACCTAGTTGCTTGGCTACTCTAATTCACTGTCCACAGTGCTGTCAAAGTGATTGCTCTCGTGACTAAATATACTCCAACAGTGCCCCCCCAACTGTTAACTTATAAGCTTGGCATATAAAGTCCTTTTTGACGGCCCCTGGTAGGCTTTTAAGCCTGCTGATCGACCCTCTCTACTGTCCTCCAATCTTATCTTATGCTCCAGTTGCACTGATCTCCTTGTACTACCTCCAAAGTGCCACACTCTTT
>NW_006198219.1:2428234-2468252 GCF_000334495.1 Tupaia belangeri chinensis
TCACACGCTGCTGCTCATTTTATTAAAACACCCTCTCTCCCTTAACTTCCTTGCCTCACTAATTCTCTCATTTCATATGGGTACTGTAATCCTTCAAATGTCAATAAATCATACTTAAATCTCCAGTGGTGCCTTCCATTGCATCTTGAGCTTACCTTGATCACCAAACTTACATGCGGAAGAACAAGTATGTCCTCCCTAGACTATGCACTGCTCCAGAAACAGAGATGTCTTGTCTCTCTGTCTGACCCACACATTGCCTAGCACATGGCAGGTACTTAAAATATGCTTCTTGAAGGAAAGAAAGAATGGAGAAATAAAGAGGCATCTAAAAACTTACTTCTGTGGAACCACTTATTTCCTTAAAATGATAAACTTTAGTCACGTGACGGGAATCTTGATCATAACAAGATAAAAACAACTATATTGGGGACCAGCAGATGGTGTAATGGTTACATCACTAGATTCCCACACAGTTAACCATGTTTTGAGTCCCAGACTCAGTAGCTTAAGCTCATAATGGGCGCATGTACATGCATGCCCGAGATCTCGAAAGGAGAATAGAGAAGATATTGTGGTGCAGCCATCCTCCTGGGGATTATTTCTTGCTTTCTGTCTCTCTTTCTTTGTCTTTATGGTGAGGTCACACACTAGAGCAAGAATCTCTCTCTCAAAAAAAAAAAAAAAAAAAAGAAAAGAAAAAAAGAAAAAGAAAATTAATTAAAAATTCCTTTTGTACAAAATTTTCTGATGTTTTAAGATCATGTGTTACAGTATGCTACTATATTTTTTTCAAAGTGATAATATATTTTAAAGAATTATTATTTATAATAATTATAATTATTGATAATTAATATTTAATCCTTAGAAATTAATTTAATATTTATAATATAAATAATTATACTGATAATATTTATTAATTACTATTATTTTTAAAATTTGCTATATGCTTACCAAGAAGAGAGACAAAGAGAGAGGGAAAGTGAGAAAGTTGCATTATTATTACCTCAAAATGGTAATATTAAAAAAAGTCAGTAAGGGGGCCAGCACAGTGGTTAAAGGTGCTGGATTTCCACATGGCCAATTGGGGTTCAAGTCCTGGATCTGGCAGCTTGCTTTCTTACTCTCTGTCTCCGGTGAGTGCACATGCCTTATAGCAATTAAATAATAATAATAATAATAATAATAAACAAAATTAAACAAGCAATTATTTTTAAAAAAAGTCAATGAATGGTGATAAGGTGTATATGGGAAAAGCAGATTATAAATAAAAAAATAGATAGCCAAAAAACATGAATTCCATACATTTCAAAGATATCAAAGTACAAGAAAACTTCTATACATCTTATGTATAAAGACTTAAATTACTTAAGAGGAGAGGTGAGCATCAATATGGTTATAAATATTTTTACTACATTTAAAATTAGAGTGTATAAAAATAGTTTTTATAAAATCATACGTTATGGTCAAAATGTACAACACATATAGAAGGTGTGTGAAAATGAAGCTCCTTAACAAAAGCAAAGTCAAACATTTACTGCTTGTCAAAAATACGAGGAAGATGATTTTTCTCTTGTTATCTAGCTGCTGAGTCCAAGCATATACACTAAACATCCCTAGTTTTTAAGGTAGAGTTGTCACATGAAATGAAAACTGCCCTAAGGTGAGGGTTTTATCTGTTCAACAACTTACGTAATGTCTACTGTGTGACAGGCATTTTTCTAAGTGCCGAGAACACAATGAAAAGATAGCTAAGGGTTTTGCTCTCATTTTCTGGTTGGGGAAGATACACAATAAAGATGACCATCTGACTAACAGACAATAGAAAGCACCACACAGAAAGTTAAAGTAGGATAGTGAGATGTAGAATGACCAGGCAGCTTTATCAGATTGAGTAGTCAGGAAAAGTTTATCTACAGAGGTGAAATTGAAGGTAATATCAGTTTTATCTGCCTAAGTGATGGCACACAGTAATAACAAGCACGCTTAGGGTCCAGATCTCATTTTCCAAACACCGTCCTCCACTTACAGAAACAAAGGCTCACTGGAAAAAAGGCCAATGGCCAATTCAAGGACTAAAGGATCAAAAGTACAAGATGAGCCTGGGACATCTTGCTGTGCCAAAAAGTGAGTATTTATAGAATAACAGAGACATGTCCAAAGGACACAGAATCCCACTTGAAAAGATTCCCCCTAGTCAAAACTTGCACAATAAAATATAATGCTCATAATGAATTATAACCACTCAATA
Organism: Tupaia belangeri chinensis; assembly: GCF_000334495.1. Lineage (NCBI taxonomy): Eukaryota > Metazoa > Chordata > Mammalia > Scandentia > Tupaiidae > Tupaia > Tupaia belangeri. The sequence goes on from NW_006198219.1 coordinate 2,430,486, forward strand.
CATTAAGCAAATAACTGAGGGAAAAGGGAAAGTTCCTTCTTATGATAGAATGATGGTATCTAACAAATCCAGGAAGAAGATGGGTAATTTAAAAGCATCACGTCTTAGGAAATATCAAAATAGGGACTAGCAGGTGGAGTAAAGGCTATGTTGCTGAACTCCCATGTAGTTGACCGTGGTTTGAATCCCAGACCTGGTGGCTTAACACTCACTCCAGGCGTGTGTACATGCATGCCCAAGATCCCGAGAGGAGAATAGAGGAGAAGGACTGCAGTGTGGCCATACATTCTGGGGGGCGATTTCTAACTTTCTGTCTCTCTGTCTCTCTCTGTCTTTCTAGTGAGCACATGTGACCTATAGCGAAAATCTCTCCAAAAAAAATTTAAAATAATAAGCAAGAATTATTTATTTATTTATAGATAGAGATTTTTTGCTTTAGGGCACATGCAGAGAGACAGAGAGCAAGTAATCACTCCCAGGGGGGATGGCCATCCTACAATCCCTTCTCTTCCATTCTCCTTTCAGGATCTTGGACATGCACGCCCACGCATCCAGTGTGAGTTTAAGCCACTGGGTCTGGGACTCGAACCAGGGTCGACTATGTGGGAGTCCAGTGGCATAACCATTATACCATCTGCTGGTCCCTCAAGAATAATATTAAAAGAGTGAGAAAAATGGATAAGGTTAGTGTAAAATGTTATTTGGGGGACTGAATAAAGAGTATAGGGGATATTGGTAATATTTTTGTAACTTTTCTGTAAGTTTAAAATTATGTTTGAATAAAATGTTGTAAGAAAAACAGAAATTTTGCTATGTAGTAGAGCAGAGAAATAGCACAGTAACTAGAAGGAAGAAGAAGGATGAGCAAAGTTTTGTTTTTATTTTTTTGGATAGGTGATCCCAGAGGATGTTTGTAGGATGACAGGAAGTGAAGGGGTAACTGCAGAAATAAAGTGGTATATTCATTCTACTCACAGAATTTCATGCCTAAAGTCAAACATGTGCTCACAGATATGTATATATCAGCTGAACTCGCTATTCAAAGTAGTTAGATTAATTAAGATATTTTGTGAATCAATAAAATGTGGGGTGGAGAAAAGGAATGGAAAGGAACTGCAGATATCAGAGATAGTGTGGGAGGAGGATGGGAAATGACAGGGTGAGGAATAGTGGGGGAAATACACACACACACACACACACACACACACACACGTATGAAACAAGAAATGGAAAATTATTTGTTGATGATAACACGTGTGATTAAGCCACTATACAGTGTACAGTGGATGGGAAATTGCCTATTGTACATTGTGATAATGTTCAGTGAATGAATGTAAAATCAATTTAAAAAAAAGATAGTGGGGTTGAGATCTAAAACACTATCATAAAGATTGAAACTTAAACCAATTGTAACCTAAGGATGGGCAAAGGTTTGATCCCAGCTTTTTGTCTCTAGGGAGGGGCTGCAGTGGGTGATAACAATTTTCAGGGTTGGAACATGTAATTTTTGTCTGAATTTTTTTTTTTTTGAGAGGATTTTGCTATAGGGCACGTGCGCTCACCAAAAAGACAGAGAGACAGAAAGTGAGAAATCACCCCCTAGGGGGGATGGCCACACCACAATCCCTTCTCCTCCATTCACCTCTTGGGATCTTGGGCACCCTCACACACATGCCCGGCGTGAGTTTAAGCCATCGGGTCTGGGACTCGAACCACAGTCGACTACATGAGAGTCCAGCGACATAGCCATTACACTAACTGCTGGTCCCTGATTTTTTTTTTTTAATTTCCAGTGTGTATGTGTACTTTCTAGAGAAAAAGAGAGAGAGAGAGACACACATAGAGATAAAGCACCTCCCAATGGGGCATAGTCATGCTGGAATCCTTTTTCCTTCATTTCTCTCTCTAGTCAGGATTTTGGGCAGGAACAGACATGCACCAAGTTGTTTTTCAAGCTGCTGGGGATAGGATTGAACCACGGTTAGGACCCACCTCCTTTAACCACTATGCTATAAGGCCATCCTATGTCTGATTAATTCTTTGTGTCCAATGAAACAGTATAAATTTAGAATTTTGAAGTGAACTGAGAAGTTCTAAAATAGTGTTGGAGAGTAGAAAACTGAAGATGTCAAAGTACTATAGGACTGTTCTGTAGTATTGAGGATCCACTTGAATTTCATGACCATTTAGTTAAAGTAGCCGGGTCTTTTTAAGGGCTAGGGAGGCTCTTGAGGAAGTTGAAGAGAGAGTGGGGAAAGAGAAGTAGTAGTTTGCAAGAGTATAATTATGATGAATCATAAAATCTAAACTGGATAGGGAGGAGAGAGGGGGGTATTAGTCAGGTTTGAGGGGTGATATTCATTATTATTTATTGTATTCCAGGTCGGGAATATGAGGTGAATGTTGGGGACACATAAATGTCTTAGATGTGGTCTTTGCTTTCAAAGAACTTACAATCTAGTAAGAAAGATAAATAAAAAGATACTCTCTCCAGAATACCCTATCTAAATAACTATACAGGAAAATGGAGGCACACGAGGAGGACACCCAACCAGCCTAAAAGTCAAATTCTCAGGGAAGCTTCCTAGACCTGGCAACAGAACCATGAGCATCTGCTACCTAGAAGAGTGAAGGAAGGGGAGCCTCCTAGACAGGAAGACGTGCAGTACTGGCCAAAGGTGCAAAGTAATGACACACCAGTGTAGGAGAACTGCACGCTATTGGGTCACTGGGAAAGTCATGATGTATTTCTCTATGTTTTTCTATGCAAAAATGAGTCATGACTTTTCTGACATCCAACATGATGGTAATAAAGTAGGAGATGCAAATTTAAATTGGGCAAGGCTGGGGACGATACTGGGAGTGGAGGTGGGCAGAGTACAGAAGACTGTATTTGCCATCTTGAATAGTTGTAAAGGTGACACGAGCCAAAGAAGAGTTGTTAAGTAGTGCAGAGGCATGACTGTGGTTTTAAAAAAACTGCTATCATGGCAATGGGAAGAGGCCACATGAATGGCAGAAAGGCTAAACGGGAACATGCCTTAGCAGACTGCATGCTCTGCAGACATTTTTGGAATGGGAACAAAGCTGCACACGTAATTATACCAAAGGGCAAACATTAATGAGTAAAATGAAATATAGCTCTATTTTGCTCATGCAAAGAAGAGAATTGTGCGTGAATTTCTCAGTCTCCCTCCCTATAACTAGGTCTGCGTGCTCATACTTCTGGGGAACTGTAAAAATGACTGAGCTCACGGGTAAAATGATTTTGGGTTTTAGAAAAGACAGATTTTAGGCTCACTCTGTAGTAAAGCACATGCTGCAGCTTCTACAGCAAACACTAATCCCTACTATTGGTGTCCAGCACTTCTAAACACTAGGTCATGAAAACATCTTGGACCAATCTAAACTATTCATACTTCCAAGATACTCATAAAAAGAACAGGGCCATCTTTATATTTTGATTTTATAAACTGATCCTAGACTTAATTAGAAAATGAACAATTTAAACATCTCACATTGTGTATTTTACTACTCTTAAGTCTTTGACAGATCTTCTCTCTTCTAATTCAAAAGGTTTGTAGAAGATTTTCCCTTATATTTCATTACCTTTTTGTTATGATATAGGGAAAAGGTACTACTGAGTAGATTTGGAAAGTAAGGCACTGCTATAGAAAAATTTTACCTACATCTAAGGAAAATGTTTTAAATTAATTTGCCAAAAATTGTTTTAGGTTAATTTAGTCTACTTTTCATTTTCCTCCAGCCATTCCCTATTTAAAGTGCAACTTTTCAGATAGAAATAATAATACTCAACAATTTATTGAATCTGAACATAAATTGTACTGTGTTCTGCCCTCAGAGTGCACAACAGCTCCACAAAGTACTATGGTGTTCTATCCTTGGTTTGTGTACATTACTTAGGCTACAGGAATACCACTCACTGCCCACCTCCGCTTCTGAAACCCTTCTCATCCCCGAGGCTTTGCCAGTAGTCAACACCTTCCCTGTGCTACCACAGCCATTTGTGTTAGACCTTATTTTAGCTTTTGTTACCCTTTGCCTTACATTGTTGTTATCAGTGAATTTACTTTCTCAATAGACATCCTTGAGATGACAATGTATTCATCTTGGCATCCTTCACAACATCCTGCACAATCTAGCCTTGTACATGGCTGGTGCAAGTAACAGTTCATGAATGAAACTGAGCAAAGATTCCATCTTGCTGAAGTTCCTTTACTATGAAACCAAGATGTGGCTACCTGCAGGATTCCAAGTCCTGAGAACTGATCCCACAAAAACTATTGAGGAGTACTTGGTTCATGAAAGTTGTAGGGACATGCCATGAGGCAGAAGAATATGCTACTGATCCAATGTAGAGGGGAAAGGGTGACAGTTCTTTTTTAAAAAATCTATGTGAAGACTTATTGAAATAAAATACAAATCTTCAGAAGCATCGGGTAGGCTGGGCCCACAGACTACTGGTTAAAGGAGTCAGATCTCACATGGCTGATCATGGTTCAAATCCTAGCTTCAGTAGCTTAAAATACACTCTGGGCACATGTGCATGTGTGCCCCAAATCCCAGTACGATGGAGGAATGGAGAAAGGATTACACCATGACCATATTCCACCATGGGGGTGCCATACACCCACCCCTCAGTAAGTGCAAACACTACCTGGAATTTAAAAAAAGGAAGTGGGTAAATGTATTTGTCTTTGACAGTAATCTCTTGTGAACAACTAAGAATAAAGTGAAACAAAAGATAAAGGGTGGAAATGACGGAAAACAGTGTCAGGCTTCTTTTGAAGAAATGATCAAGTTGTGGCAATCAATGCAGCATGCCAGGGAGAGGGAAGTGAGCCCAGCTGGATGCCTGTGTTTGCTTCTCCAGTTTCAGTTTCTTCATATACCTTCACCTCCTCTAACTCTTATTAGCTATGTGCTTCTCACATATTCTGTTCCTTTTTGCAATTTCAAAATATCTTTCAAAGAGTAAAATTTAAGAAGAAAATTTTACTTCCATTTGTAATTACACACAACATCTTATATGTATCTTCTAGCTCATCAATAAGCATTAATATTATTTATATATACTGACAATAGGTAGCTCCTTGAAATTCTGGGACTCTTTGCTACTAATGAAATGATTAAGAATTAAATGATCAGAGGTGAACAGTCACCAGGTAAAACTTCAGATGATTTTTGTCAGTCTAATCCTCAAATGTTGATTTGAGCCAGAGTTCTATTTTCAGACCTCTTCTTTCTCTTTTAGCATGGTCTTCCTAGACATGGCTCTCAACTTCTTCATTTAATTATCAGCTCTAAATATATAATGGCTTAGAGTTTACCTTGAGACTGTCATTCTTCTGAACTCTCAAACTCCTATTTACAACAGTTCTATGAGCATTTTTAGTAGGATATCCTGATGGCTTTTGAAACTTAGCATATTTATAGTCAAACTCATATTTTTGCTTCCCCTGTCACCAAATAAAAGAAAGCACCCCACTTTCCTTGTGTTCCTACTTTGGTTAAATGCATTATCTATCTAGTCAACCAGAAATGTGGAATCATCCTAACTTCTACTTTCCCCTATTCCCCAAATCTTGTCAATTCTACCTCTATGTATCTCTTAAAATAAAATTTCATATCCCTGAGGATAGAGAAAATATTCCACAAGTTTCCTGAAGGCAAAACAAAACAAGACTAGTCACATAGAAAAAGGATCAGGAACTAGGATGACTCTAGCCATGCTCAATAGAAATAAGAGAGCAAGAAGATAATGGGGCATAACCTTCAACTACATAAATCTGGAAACAAATCTGGAATCAAGTGCCAGAAGAATACAGTTTCTTCTGCAAAGAGGGCCTCAAGAGATGGCTGTTTTCCATTGTACCACTGGTATTATTATTTGACTTTTAAAATTATGTACATGTAAAACTTAGATAAAGTTAAAAAAACAGGTACTCTAGGTGAATATTCTCTTTTATAAAGTCTTCCAGTAATTATATATTTGCTTATACAATTAAGCAAAGGATAACAGAGCTGCAAAGTGCTCTAGAGACTTAATCCCATTTTTAATTTTCATAACATAATAATTATAATGAAAAGTACATTCTGACTTCTTTACTAAAGTCATTTCTCCCTGCTGTAAAGTTTTGTTATTCCATATCAATGTTTCCAACAGATATTCTAAACAAACAACCACACTCTAACACTAATGAGAAATGGTTATGTTTATTGGCCTATGTACTCTCTTCTTCCCAATGTCCCACCCAAGGGAGTTAAACCATTTAAGATTGTGGTCCCATTCCACCTAATACACTTGGGTTGTAAGCTAACAGATGGATAAAACATGCCAGGTCCTGTCCTAATGATTCTAAGATTACATAAAACATTTTTCTGAAGTGAAGAATATGGTCTAATTAGCCATCTGCTGAACTTAATATGACCAAAAACAACAAACTAATTTTAGTGATATAATTGTATGTTAAAGATATCTAAATTCATGAAAATTTATAACTGTAAAACATGCTTAGGTTAGATATTGGGAACTTAGTTTTAGATGGATATATGGTTTATTTGTAAGGAACTAGAAACCCCATAGGTTTGTATTTGTATACAATGTTTTTGTAGGAATTTGAATTTTAGGTATACAGAGTAGCAATGTCCCTGTAATATTGTATCTTTTCTTGATCTTCAATTTCTCTTAAAAAGTAAGTCAACTATTTTTACTCCCTGGTCTCCATGGTGGTATAACTTATTACTGGCAATACAAGATAAAAATTTTGGGGAGGAGTTAACATACCAACATCTTCAAAGGTTAAAGTTGGTCTGTAAAAGCACATTTTTTAGTTCTTTTCAAAGTCAGGGTGATAAGAAAGCATCTAGGAAGAGAGTTGAATTATCAATATTTTAAATAGGGGACTAGATGGTTCTGTCTCCTGGTTCAAATCTTAGGTCTCTTTTGTCAGTACTTAGATCACATAATAAGCCTTTACACTCAGTTTCTGTTATGTTTCTATACTTTGTTTAGGTAATTTATTCAAAATGTGCTTTATCATTAACAGATATACTTTTTAAGGAAGGTGTTAATTATGCTCTGTGTTAAATGATTTTGCAATGAATGAATTCTTAGAAAAGTTCTTTAAAAAATGCTGATGCCATTATAAATCTGAGGTGTGTCCTGGTGTGTTCAGGGAAGCTATGCTCTAAATTCCATCTTCTAGACTCCTGAAATACTCAGACAAGTAGAGCAGAGATTTTGTCACAGAATGACAAGAAACCACTGCAGAGGCACAAGAAATATGAGAAACCAAGGAAACATCTCTCCTGTAAGGGAAATGTATAACTGTAAAACATGCTTAGGTTACATATTGGGAACTTAGATTTAGATGGATAAATGGTTTATTTGTAAGGAACTAGAAACCCCATAGTTTTGTATTTGTATTTGTTTGTCTTTTCTATTGGAAAGAACAATCCTTCATCATCCACAGACAGGACAGTAGAACTCGAGGAAACGTCTGCTAGAGAATTCAGAATATTCATAGTGACAAAACTAAATGAGATCCAAGAGGTGAGAGACAATGAACTCCAGAAGATGCAGGAGAAAAGAGACAATAAGTTTCAAGAGGTGAGCAAATTCTTACACGATTTGAAAGAGGAAATACACACCATAAAAAAAGAATCAAATGGAGCTATTAGAGATGAAGGCTACAATTCAGAAAATCGAAAGCAGATTAGTTCATGCAGAAGATCGAATCTCGGATGTTGAAGGGAAAACCTCTGATCTATAAAAAACAACCAGGGGAAAAAAAAAACCCTGAGAAAATAACCCATAAAAATGAGAATACTATACAAGAAATACTAGACACCATCAAGCACCCAAACATCCAGATAATTGGTATCACAAAGGTGAAGAAATAAATAAGGGCATTGATAATCTATTTCATGAAATCCTAGAAGGAAACTTTCCAAATCTAGAGGCATTGAAATATCCAGAACCAAGAAATACCAAGGACCCTAATAGAATCAACCCAAGATCTTCTCCAAGGCACAACACAGCCAGATTGGCAAAATCCACAAAGACAAGATACTAAAATTGGCAAGAGAGGAACGTCAGGTTACTTACAAAGGGTTCCCATCAGGCTAACATCAGACCTCTCATCAGATACAATGCGAGCAAGGAAAGAATGGGAAAATATATTCAAAGTGGTAAGTGAAAAACAGTTTCAACCAAAAATACTATACCTGTCAAGATTATCCTTCATATGGAAAGAAAGGATAAAATCATTCTCAGAATAACAAGACCTGAAAGAATTTGCCAATACCAGACTTACTCTTCAAGAAGTTCTCAAAGGAGTACTCTATTGGGAAAACTAAAGGTACACGTACAGAAATAAGAGAACAAAAAGCAACCAAGAAAATGACCAACATAACGCTAGGGACAAGAACTATCGATAATAATGTTGAATGCTAACTTCCAGGATTTAAACAGAAAGATCAGACCACATTAATACTGCAAATTCAACAAAACAGAGATTGAACATAAGACTGAACTGGTGAAATAGAATTTTATGACTTTTGAGTAAAACATTACTAATTTTTTTTATTACTATGTTTTTCCCAATTTAAGGATTTTGCTTTCTTTTGAGCTGTTGATAGGTTCAGCAATTTGTTAAAATATTTTTTCTTCTTGTTTCTTTAAATGAAGACATAAACTTGTCTTCCTTCCTGACCCCTCTGGAATTGGAAAGTATTTGGGAAAGTATTTCTTATTTTGTGGCAGAAGGGTTATTTGCATAAGTTCAATAATACCTGTTGCACTGAATCAGAAATTGGAAATACTCATTGGACATGGCTTTGACTGGAATGTCATATCTGAAGATTAATTTAAAAAAAAAACAACTAAGGAATATGGAACTAAGGTAAATCTCAAGTAAGCCAAAAAAGCTCTTGGAAAGATGGCCTGGCACCATAAACAGTTCTGCCTGACAGAGAGGATTAGAGAAGCTACATGACAGAATTTGTACCATAAAATATCTGGACTTTTCCAGCCCAGCACTGTAATCAGTAGAGGTTGCAAAAGAGCAATCACAACCAGAAGATTATCTTGACGATGACTTTGAAGGAAGAAAAAAGAGATTGATCTTTGCTAGCATATAGTATATCACAGAATACTTGGTAGGCATGGCTGAATTGAGAAGGTTTATGTGTGAATTGTGTGCTGGACAATTGCTTTTCAACAGTTTGAGCAGTTGACATGAAAATATTTTCTCAAAATATTTAAAACCATACCATCTCTGTTGTTATAGAGTCACAAACAAAATTATAACAAATATTTTGAACATTATCTTTAAAATTCAGGTTTTTTGAAATTTTGAAAGTTGTTTATTAGCTGTCAAGAACTATGGAGTATGAGCAAAAATTTTTTGATATGTAAAGTAAATGTTTGTGAGAAAATGTAAACATAAATAAATAAATAAATAAATAAATAATAAATGCTGACAAATGAAAGAACTAATAAGTCAGGGTCATGGACTATGCCTCAATCATTTCTTTCTATTCACTTTCCCCCCTTTTTCCTTTATGTAGGAGACTTCTACTCAATTATATCATAAGCCTGGCCCTCCTAAGATTTCTTCTTTTAACATAGCATGTTATAGATGTATTCATCCTCTTAACTGAATAAAAAACAGACATTCCCACATGCAGCTCAATCACTTTTTAAATCATATTTATTTTTACCAATGCCTGCATGCATGTAATGACCGAATGGCATGCATACCTATTTATAAGAACAAACGTTTATAAGTACTAATAGTTATCCTGGAAGAGTCCTTAGATGTCAGTCTCCTTGGCTATCAAAAGGTTTTCTACTACCTATGACGTCTCTTTCTTTCTTTCTATCTTTCTTTCCTTCTTTCTTTCTTTCTTTTTCTTTCTTCCTTTCTTCCTTCCTTTTTTATTTTCAGAGAGATTTTTACTATAGGGCGTGCGTGCTCGCCAGAGATAAAAGGCAAGAAATCACCCCACTCCAGGGAGGATGGCCATGCCACAATCCCTTCTCCTCCATTCTCCTCTTGGGATTCTGGGCATGCATGGACATGTGCCTGGCATGAGTTTTAAGTTGCTGGGTCCAGGACTCAAACCACGGTCAACTACATAGGGGTCTTGTGACAACCATTACACCATTTGCTAGTCCCTACAAGCTCTATTTCTAATATGAGAGCTTGTGAACTCTCTAAATTCTTCAAAGCTTAAGTTCTCATTTTTCATGGCAGTGCCCTTTCCCAATTACTTCACACACTGGGAAATCAGAGTTATTGTTAAATGGATTATTAAAATCATAGATCAAGTTCTTACACCTGGCTAAGTTAGTCCTGAGTATAAATTAGGTGCTTTGGGATATGCACACTCTTTTTTTGTATCACTAAGGTGATATTACTGCACTGAAGCACAGGTGATAGTTCGCTATGGTCAAAATCTCAGCTGGTGGTTAAAAACCGATGGAGTGTTTGCCACTACGATATGTGTTCTTAGTAACTGCCTTCAGAAATTACTATTGTAATTTGGAGCTAACCAGTGTAAGTAAATATTTGTATGTACATGTTATTTCCACTAGTATACTTGGGAGAAAATAATCTCACTTGGACCTAAGAAACACCAAGGGTAAGAAAATTCATATGGAAAACACCCTCTTTACCTCTGCTTTTTACTCAATTTTCAAATACAAAGGATCCTTCTGAAATCTTCTTAGGCATTATAAATTTAATACCTTCAGTTTGTAGAAATCAATGAATATGGTTGAGTGGTACCGTGTTCAAACAACTGTGCTACTGATGTCTACTAAATATTGAACTATTAATATTGCACTATTGATGTAATATCTTAGTTTTCGGAGTAATGAGTTTGGCTGGTATAAAGAGAACTTAGTCAAGGAAATACCTTCTTTGGAAATGGAAGTTTGATCTCAAGGTCATTAAGAATGTAGCTAAAAAAGTAACTCATGGGTGAATAAAATGTGTTCATAAAATAGTACATGTCTTGTGGGAATCCAACAGGACAGACTCAAACAGGTAAAATCTGCTTTTAGCTCAACACCAACCAAGTAGCTCTGCAGTCTGTACTTCAAACACAGAAGCTGGTATCTCTTGCTATCAGATTATAAACACAATGCCAGTATTATCAAAGCACTCATTTTCTCTAAATATCTGATTTATCTTTTAAAAAAAAGCTCATATAATATTGAATCTAGATTTATGTCAAACTTACGAAGCCAGAGCTCAAAATATCTCAGATTTGGAATTTTTCAAAGGCAAAGGAAGAAGCAGCAAAACTGACTAGTGTGGGAAGCCGCCCATATCAAAATGGCTGCCATGACCTTCACATAACAAAAATGGCCGGTGCGACCTTGACACGTACACCAGGAACACAGAACTTCCCGGTTCAGACAAACTGACAGGTCCTCAATTAGGTCCGCTGTAAACCCCGCCTACTTTCTCCTGCCTTGTGTATATAAGAAAGTGCTCTGGCCCTCAATAAACGAGCGAAACCTTCATACCATCAAGAGCTGTGACACTGTGTGAGCTGTGACACTTCTTTCGCTCCCATGCTGAGACGATGCGCCGGTTCCAGACCTCCGCCCCCTCGCTCGGGTTCTCTGCCCAATACGTCCCGCAGGCCAGGACAGACTAGGGTTAAGAGAGGTGCAGCTTGGCACATAACCTATTCTTGTCTTTTATTTTTGCACGCCCACTTGCTTACAGCATAAAAAAAGAGATCCTTGGAAGATATGGGAGAAAAAAAAGAAGGCAAGATTTTGAAACTTTTTTTTACTAATTAAAATTATTTTTGGACAGAGGTCCTTGTAGTCTTCAAAAGGATTAGCAGCAACATTTTATGCTGGGAAGAAAAGAACACTGGTTTCCTTCTGAGATGTCTGTTGTCGAGCGTAGGTGACTATTGAACTCACTTTTATACAAATGTTAAAAATGTCTTGATCATGCTCCAAATCCTTTGGAATTACAGTACCAATTGAAACAAGATTCTTGAATTGGGAGCTATGCTACACCAAGTACATAATATACCACTTTCTCTAACAGGGAATTTATAGACTTTATTTCTTTTCTTTAACTTTAAATTAGAAGATTAGAGTGACTAAAGAATTTTATATCACATGAAATATCTTCGTGTGAATTTTTGTTTTGTTTTGTTTACAGACTTGGCTTTTGTCTCTGGGCTTTCTTTCTATCTCATATTCAAATACACCCTGATGAAGTAAGCTATATTCAGATAATGAAAATAAAATATTCAATAATAGTAAGTTATAGGAAACATCTATTATATCAAAAACTATTTAAAGAAAATCTAAACTGACTTCCTTGAATCATTACTGAATATTCTTCAGTTTACTTCCAATGTAAAGTAGTAGAAGGACTATGCATTGATCATTACCTTAACTCTGAGTGGCTGAGAGGCTAGTCCTAGTGTCTGCCCAACATCAACAGATAAGAGAGAGTACTTAAAAAATGTGTGGGAAAATGAAATTAAAGTACAGGTAATTTTGGTGCAAAGAATTTTGAAATCTGGTGCATATTTTTTGTTCATAATAAGTATTTTCCTTTTTCTTTTTTTTGGAGAGGATTTTGCTATAGGGTGTGTGTGCGTGCCAGAAAGACAGAAAGGGACAGAGAGACAGAAAGCAAGAAATCACCCCCCATGGGGGATGGCCACGCCACAATCCCTTCTCCTCCATTCTCCTCTCAGGATCTTGGGCACGCACGCACATGTGCCCAGCGTGAGTTTAAACCACTGAGTCTGGGACTCGAACTGCAGTCAACCTCATGGGAGTCCAGCAACATAGCCATTACACCAACTGCTAGTCCCCATAATAAATATTTTTCTTTTTTTTGTTTTGAGAGGTTTTTTCGCTATAGGGCGCGTGCACTCACCAGACAGACAGAGAGAGACATAGAGACAGAAAGTGAGAAATCCCCCCCCAGGGGGGATAGTCATGCCGCAATCCCTTCTCCTCCATTCTCCTCTCAGGATCTTGGGCACGCACGCACATGTGCCCAGCGTGAGTTTAAACCACTGAGTCTGGGACTCGAACTGCAGTCAACCTCATGGGAGTCCAGCAACATAGCCATTACACCAACTGCTAGTCCCCATAATAAATATTTTTCTATCAACTTTTTGAAGACCATGCCCTACTACCTGTTACATGCCAGAAGTCAAGCAAAGACTTACACTCAAGACCTTGCTAGGATGATATTAGATTTGTGGTATTTACTTTTCTGTGCTATGTAGCTGTAGGCACTAGTAATTTGTTCTTTGACTAAGAAGAATGGAACACTATCAAAATTTTATTTTCTTTTATATTTTTTAGTGTGGGAGACAGAACTGCCTTCAGGGAAATAGTGCTAGATGTCTTCTTATAGTCTTACACTGCAATGTACTTTTGAAGAAGGAATGCAAATTCTCAGTTGATTTCATAGATTGCTGCTTACTTTATGTCTACCCATCACTTTTAAGGAACACTCTCATTCTATCTAGCAGGTAGAAAAAAGTAGAGCCTGAGATTTGTAACTGAAACTGCAATTGCTTTCCTGAAGAAGAAATATATGATAACAGAAAATGTGACTCATTTTACAAAAATGCATTTGCAAGCAACTTTTTAAGAACATAACTCTTTTGCTAAGGGAGGAACATCTGTATTTACAACACAGATCTGAAACACCTACATGTTTTTTGTATAACAAAGCATGTTTTTCTTGGCCGAAACAATGTTTTATCTTCATATTTCAACAAGAACTTATAAAAAGGTCATTCATGGTATTTTAGCTAGAAGGACATTTAGGCATTCATTTTGTTTTAGGGAAAACAGTCAAGTATAACAGCATAAAATATCACATTAGCCTTTCCACTTTTTAACATGTACATAAAATTACCGTCTGAAGCCTTCCTTAATTCAATTCTCAGTTTTTCCTGGTCTTCTATTAGTTTTTTATTTTCTGCTTCCCAAATGTGTTCATCTTCTTTCCCATAGTTTTTCAAGATCTATGACAAAAGAGTTATACAAAGAAATAAGCTTAGACTACAATAGCCAAACATTTTTCACAGGAAATAGTCTGAGTAATCTATTTAAAATGACTGACGACCTTGAGGCCAGGTATAGTGTTTAAGGCAATGCACTCCCATATGGTTGACCACAGTTCGAGTCCCAGACCCAGCAGCTTGAAACTCACACTGGGCTTGTGTGCGTGGGTGTCCAAAATTCCAGGAGGTGAATGTAGGAGAAGGGACGTGGCCACTCCCCCTGGGGGTTGGCTTCTTATTTTCACTCTCTATTTCTCTCTGTGACTCTGGTGAGCACACATACCCTACCATAAAAATCTCTTTAAATATCTCTCTCTCGATACAGATACAGATCTTTATTTTATTCTTTGTTCTTTCCAGTATTTTGTAATTTTTTACAATGTGCGTTTGTTCATGTTAAGTCTGTATTTGGCAAATACACACAAAAAAGATTTCTAATGACTGAAATCTTTGAAATAAGTTAATAGGTGGGTTGTTATTAAAGTTATGTTTTCAGAGTATTAAGAAAAAAACAGAAACCTCTCTTCAATTAAGTGTGTAAAGTGTGTGTGTGTATGTGTGTGTGTGTGTAATTGGAGTGGATTTTGTTACTTGTAACCGTATATATATATATATATATATATATATATATATATATATTCTGAGAACGATAATCAATTGCAGAATCACTATGTTCCGATTGCAGAGCTGTCTACCCTAACTATTTTTATATAGACAAATTTATGAGAGAAGAATATAATGTTGTCAAGGTAGATGGAGATGGGTAAGTACAACGTGACAGGGTCATCTCTGTGGTTAGAAATTTTTTTCTTTTTTTAAGAGAGAGACTTTTGCTATAGGCCATATGTGCTCACTGGAAAAAGACAGAAAGAGAGAGAGAAAGCAAGAAATCACTCCCACAGAGATGGCTATGGTGCAATCCCTTCTCCACTCTCCTCTCATGCTTTTGGGCACACATGCACACAACGTGAGTTTTAAGCTGCCAGATCCGGGACTTGAACAACAGTTGACTACATGAGAGTCCAGTAATGTAACCACTATGCCATCTGCTGGTCCCTCTATCTCATTTTTATAGAAGAGTCTCCAAATTACTTTTACTCAGTTAATAATTTACAAAGCTCTTTTTATATATATGGTCCGGGTCATGTGCAATCTACTGCCTTAACTTCGATGCTGGCCCCCAGTGCTGTTTATATTTTAATATCTAATCTGGCTTTAAAATGCTTAAGGCCAGCCAATGGTACAGTGCTTAAGGTGACTGAATCTCACATGGCCCACTGTGTGGTTCAAGTCCTGAACCTGGTAGCTTGAAAAACACACTGAGTGCATGTGCATGTATGCCCAAAATCTCAAGAGAATTGAGGAGAAGGGTGTGTGTATTCCCAGAAGGGCGCTTTCTCTCTCTCTGGCAAGCACATGCAAAATTTAAAAAATTTTATGCTTATAGCCTTTCTGTTTTAGGGAAGAAAAACTAAGATCTAAATATTACAACAATTGATCAAAATAAAAATTATATGGAGTAAAAATTTCATAATCTATATATCTGGATAGAAATTGTTACTGTTTTTAGAAGTAAAAAGTTGATTTAAAGAAATATTAGGGAATTTAAGTTATCACAACAGACAAATTAAGGTGATGTTTGAGAAAAATACACACTATTGTGGGTCTGTTGGTCAGATAAAGTGGTGACAACTTGATATTGACCCCTTCCATAGGTAAAAAAGCAACTCAGGAGGATTTTAAACAGACTAACATAAAAGAGGAACTTCTACTACAGGGTGATTTCTTTCCTAATGTGAGCTTGTATGTCCAACAATCAAAACTCATGAAGATCTACTGAGCAATGACTACCTGCAAATATTTTAAAATGAAAGGTTCTATAAGGGATAAGAATGTAAGAGAAACATGGCTTCTACACTCAGGTAACTTCATTCGATTAGAAAGAATGAGACAAGAGCATAAAAACTGTACTGCGAGACTGGGTAACAATATTATTGTTTCCATAACAGAGATTAGACAGCTCAGAAGGAGGAATTAAAGCTTATTGAATATATTATATAATCTCAAGAAATATTTTTTGGAGATAGGAAGACTGAAGTGTACATCTTGAAAATGAAGGAATCTCATACCTTCTAAAATTAAAAAAAAAAGTTTTTGTTTTTTAAATAGGACAAGAAAAACATTTCTCCAAATCTCCCTTAATTTGTTTTCTACTTCAAATTCAAAACAATCCCAGCTGTGACTTCAGTGAATTTAGTTCATACAATCTCCAGTGATTACCCAAATTGAAAGAGAACCACTGAGTTGCAGGAATGTTTACACTGACTGCTTGAATTATTATACCACTGACTTGGAAAAGTTGGATTTGTGTTAGTCTTGTAAATAAGCTTTCATTACTGCATCTTTAAACTTGTCCAAATTTATTATGTGTAACTTGATGCTGGAAAAAGATCAAGAGCCCTGGAATCTGAAATTTAATAGTTATCAGTCACAATAACTCAAGTGTTTACTGTCTCATCTACTTTATCCCACTTCGATAACGTGGGGGGAAAAAACTCAGTGAGAAGTAAAACTCCATCACAGTTATAATTTCAAAGAGTTAAATTAAAAGCTAATTGGTCCTGGGCCAGCAGGTGGCGTGGTGGTTAATTTGCTGGACGCTCCCACATGGCTAACCGCGGTTCGAGGCCTGGAACTGGTGGCTTGCTTTCTCACTTTCTCTTTGTGTATGTCTTTCTCTGGCCGAATTAAAATAAATGAATGAATAAATAAAATTAAATAAATAATTTTTTTTAAAAAGTTAATTGTCGGGACAAGCAGTTAGCGTAATGACTATGTCACTGGACTTTCACGTAGTCGATTGTGGTTCGCGTCCCGGACCCAGTGGCTTAAACTCACGCTGGGCACGTGTGCGTGCGTGCCCAAGATCCTGAGAAGAGAATGGAGGAGAAGGGATTGTAGTGTGGCCATCCCCCCTGGGGGGTGATTTCTCGCTTTCTGTCTCTGCCTCTGTCTCTGTCTCTGCCTGGTGAGCGCATGCACCCTATAGCAAAAACCTCTCAAAAAAAAAAAAAAAAAACCTGTCAAAAAAAAAAAAAAAAAGAAAAGAAAAGAAAAGAAAAGCTAATTGGCTTTCTTAATTATTTCATTTCTTAGGCTCTGTATAAGAATAGAAATGGGTCTTAGCTGTCAACTACACCATAGGAGTTGAGGACACCAAACAATGAATAATGTGTATTTTGGGGCCGGTAAGTGGAATAGCGGTTAAGGGGCAGGCCTCCCACATGGCAGACTGTGGTTTCAGTCCTGGACCGAGCAACTTGAAAATCATGCCAGCTGTGTGTGCATGCAGACTCCATATCCAGGAAAATAGAAAAGAAGGGATTACGGCATGGTCATCACCCTGGGAGAAGCTTTCTGATTTTCCTGCTTGCTCACTTTCCTTCTTTCTCTCTGGGGAGTGCACATACCCTATAGAAAAAAAAAAGTGTGAATTCTTTTTATTTTATTTTTATTTTTTTGAGAGAAAGGTTTTTTGCTATAGGGCACATGAGCTCACCGAGAGACAGAAAGAGATAGAGACAGAAAGTGAGAAATCACCCCCAGGGAGATGGTCACACCATAATCCCTTTTCCTCCACCCTCTTCTCAGGATCCTGGGCATGCACACAGCCATGCCTGGGGTGAGGTTTAAGCCGCCAGGTCCAGGACTTAAACTGTGGTTGATGACATGGGAGTCCAGTGATGTAACCATTATGCCATCTGCTGGTCCCAAGAGTGTGAATTCTACAATCAGGCTGCTTACGTTTAAATTTTAGTTCTGTCATTTATTTACTTATTTTATTTTTAAGAATTATTTATAAAATTTAATTTATTATTATTATTTTAAAAGTTGCCATAGGGCATGCACACTCACTAGAGAGACAGAGTACAGAGAGAGGGGGAAAGTGAGAAAGCAAGCCTCCAGGTCCAGGACTTAAACTGTGGTTGGCAATGTCCAGCACCTAACCACCACGCGACCCGCTGGCCCCAGTTCTGTCATTTATTAATGAGTGATGTGTGCAAATCAGGTAACCTGTATATGCCTCTGTTTTCTCATCTACAAAAAAGATAACAAAAACAATACCAATGTATGGGGTTGTGAGAATTAAAAGAGCTATTATTTATAGCTAAGGAATCTTACGGCCCAGACCAACTAAAGTGACTTGCTCCAGGTCACATACCTAGTCACTGGAAGAACTGGAACTAGCACCTAGTCCTCTGGGATCTCAGGGTGATATGATTTCTACCCTATAATATGTCTCTGATAGAGAATGAAGAGGAATCTTGGCAATTTTATCCAGCTTTAGCTAATATTTCAAAACCTACATAAAATACCTCGAAGTAGAAGTCATATCTGACATTCTCACCCCTGGCCTTTACAGGTCATTTTATTGGTCAATTAGTTATACTTTGGGCACTGACTGTGTTTATGTGCACCTCACAGACTCTTCCCACTGAGTACTGGCTTTAGCCCAGCACAATTGTGCCTCCTCTGATGACAGAGGAACACTGACTGGCTCACAGCCATATAGGAAGCAGGCTGCATGGAACCAAAGAAGAGGGAACAGCAAGAAAAAAACTGTGGGGGGAGGTCAAGGAATCAGTAATTATGAAATAAATTTCCTTGGAAGGATAACTGGCTCTGAAAACAATGAAAACAAAAAGGTCCTCCAAAATGGGGAGGGTACTTATTTTAAAGGACAAAATGAATTCAAGTGCATTAATTATGGTGTACATGAGAAAAATAATAGCATGGAAACTTTACACTTTCCAATTTCTTAGAGCTGAAGAATATTACTAAAGAGAAAAATAAAATGTCCTGGGGCTGGTCCTGTAGCTAGTGGTTATGGGAGCCATATCCCACATGGTCAACCAGTTCTCTCTCTCTCTTTTTTTTTTTTTTTTTTTTTTTGCTATAGGGCACATGTGTTCGCCAGAGAGACAGAGAGATGGAAAGCGAGAAATCACCCCCCAGGTGGATGGCCATTCTGCAATCCCTTCTCCTCCATTCTCCTCTCGGGATCTTGGGCACGCACGCACACATACCTGGCTTGAGTTTAAGCCACTGGGTCCAGTACTCAAACCGCAGTCGGCTACATGGGAGTTCCGCGTCAGAGCCATTACGCTAACTGCTGGACCCAGGTCAACCAGTTCTAATCCCAGTCTCAGCGGCCTGGAAAACATGTTGGTTAAGTGTGCATGCATGCCCCAAATCTCAACAGGATGGAGAAATAGAAAAGGGACTGTCGTATGACCATTCTGCCTAGGGGGTGCCTCTCTCCCTCTCCTTTGCTCTGTGTGTCTCTCTGGCAAGTGTATACACTCTCTGCAATTACAAAAAAAGGGTCCTAATAGTAGTTATGACTCATTACTCTATGATGATGTGCATAATTTGAAATCAAGACAGGTACAGAAGTTTTTCTACAATATGAGGCTGCGTGCTTTTGAGTTTAGTTATCACAAGTTAATCGAAGGTTTGATTGTATTTGTTTGTTTGTCTGTTTGTTTGTTGGGAGGTTTTTGTTATAGGGCGGGTACGCTGCCAGAAAGACAGAGAGAGACAGAGAGAGAGAAAGCAAGAAATCACCCCCCAGGGGGGGATGGCCATGCCGCAATCCCTTCTCCTTTATTGTCCTCTCAGGATCTTGCACATGTACGCACACGCACTCGGCGTGAGTTTAAGCCACTGGGTCTGGGATTCAATTCACGGTTGACTACACGGGAGTCCAAAAACGAAGCCATTAAGCCATCTGCTGACTCCAATTACGTTTTTGTTTTTACCACTGTGAAATTACATTAGAATATAAAAAAAGAAGCAAATAACATTAAGGTACAAAATAAGTTGGTTGTACTGCTGAAACATTCCAAAAAAACAAAAATGACTTATTGTTTGTTTTTAATACAGAAATACCAACAACTTGATTTCTAAGACCTATACTTACTATAATGGGAACTTTACAAGACATTGATGCATAAATGCCTTTTCAAAACAGAACAAAACAAAAAGTAAATTGGTGCTTATCAAATTTTCATTAAAAAATGCTAGTAACAATCTACTGGGTTGTCAGAAAAGTCATGATGCATTTTTGCATAGAAAATCAGAAAAATACATCATGACTTTCCTGACGACCTGATACTTTAAAAAAATTAACACTTTTGAATTCTGTTTCTGTGAAAAGAAGTGCTAATTTACTGTTGTAGCAGAAATAAAGCAAACTTTATAAAAAAACCACGGGATCTGGATAGGTGGCCATGATACTACAGCATCATTTGCAATTTACTTTTTGCAATTAGTTTTGACTTATTTCATACGTTTTAATAAGCTTTATATTGTACCAAAATAGCTAACCACTTAGAACTGATGGAAAGTGTTTGTATTTCTTTCTGTAAGAGGCTGGGCTTAAAGACTTAGACAAGGAATTTAATTCTCTATTGCTAGACTCACAGTGTTTTTCACATAAAAATGATTATTTGCATTTCTTTAACTTAGTAAAAATATTTTGTTTTATTTCTGAATAGAATGACGCCATTAATTCTCTTTTTCTTAGAATTGGTAAAGTTATGGATCTTAATATGAACTGAAAACATTCAAGTTATGAGATCTGACTCCTAAAATGAAAACTTAAGAAAATAATACCTAAAGTAATTCTGTTTCTTTAATTTTTCCATTTGCTTTTTATAGTCAATGGGGAAAACAGTACCTGATCCACAGTCTTCCCTAAAGCCAGGGGAAAGATAGTATAGGGTTCTCAAAGAAGGAATGTAAGGGGCCAGCAGGTGGCATGGTGGCTAAGGCGCTGGACTCCCACAGGGCCAACAGTGGTTCATGTCCCAGACCTGACAGCCTGCTTTCTCACTTTCCTTCTGTCTCTCTCTGGTAAGTGCATGTGCCCTATAGCCAATTAAATCATAAATATTGGGTTGTCAGGGAAGTCATAATGTATTTTTGCATAGAAAAATATGTTATGACTTTCCAGGCAATCTAATAAAATTAAGTAAATCATTATTTTTTCAAAAAAATAAAGAATATATGCAGCACTGCCAAATAAAAAATTTTACATTTTATTTTATTATGTGCAATTATTAATGTAGCATTGATTGTCTTCTTCTGTTTTCTATATATCAGTCGTTTAAAAGAAAACTTTAAAAAATATTTTAACTGAAAAAGAAATGGAAACAAAAAATAAAAAGACATGCTTTACGTTATAAAGTAAAATTAATGATAACAAAGGAATTAAAATTTGTATTCCCAGGGCTGGCAAGTGGCATGGTGGTGAAGTGTACTGGATTCCCAGATGGCTGACCACTGTTCAAGTCCTGGACCTGGAGGCCTGCTTTCTCACTTTCCCTCTCTCTCTCTTTCTCTCTCTCTGGCCCTCTCTGGTCAAATGAAAATAAATGAATAAACAAATAAAATTAAAAAAAAATTCTTTAAAAAAAAGTTGTATTACCTTGGGGCATGCTGCATGGTCTAGCAGTTAAGGGAGTTGGATCCATGGCTGTCTGTATGGTCTGAAGCTCGGCTCTACAGTTTGAAAAGCATGCTAGGTGTATGTGTGTATATGTCCCAAATCTTGACCAGATGGGGAAATGGAGGAGAAGGGATTTTGGTGTGCCCATCCCCAACTGCAGGGGTGCTTTCTTCTTTTCTCTCTCTCTGGTGAGTGAACATGTCCTCTGACCACCTCTCCCACCAAAAATTGTATTCTCAGGCTACTGTTTTTTCTTTGAAACATAAAAATAGGCCCAATGGTAAGATCAGCAGATGGCTAATGGTTAAGTTGTCGCTGGGCTACCATGTCGTTGCTGGGCTCCCACATAGTAAACCACGGTTGATGTCTCAACCTGGTAGCTTAAAATTCATGCTGTGCATATGTATGTGAGTGCCCAAGATTTCAAGAGAAGAATGGAGGAGAAGGGCTTGAAGTGTGGCTGCTCCCCGGGGGATTGATTTCTTACTTTCTGTCTCTCTAGTGAGCACAGGTGCTCTAGCAAAAATCTCTTTTTTTTTTTTTTTTTTATAAAAAAAGAAAAGGTCCAATGGCATTATTCTACTTTGAAGGGAAGTTGTGGGAACAAGTAAATCTAATGGTTAGTAAAAGTAATTTTGCAACGGTCATTCCACAGAACAATACTGTTATATAATTAATAGTCATTTTCTGCTTACACATTATCAACATGCTCTTTTAGATGCTTAAAAATAATATGTCACTCCTTGGAAACACCAATAACATTTATACACAGTTTTACAAAGAAAATTGAATACCTGTTTTAGTTTTTCATTCTCTTCCATGAATTTTTTGGCAGCCTTATTAGTACTTTCTGCATGAGATTTAAGTACTCCTTTGTTTGACAGTTCTTTTGCCAGCTGAGTAATAAGTGTAACCAGACGTCTCAACACTCTAAGAAAAAAAAAATCAGACTTATATATAACTAGACTAATCATCAGTAAGAGTGACTTTAAAACAATCATTGTCATATGACTCTCCCATTAGGTATAAGTGTGATGGTGTGATGGAAGGAGGTGATGTTTAAGTGGAACACATGATGTTAAAAAAAAAAAAAAAAAAAAAAGAAGAAATCCCAGACTCCTAGCCAAAACAATTCCTTAGGAATCTTTGCTAGAAAATCAGCATTTGGAACGCAAGGTTAGCTGTCCTTATTAATTGGATTATTTTTCTTGTAGAGGACTATAAGTGTAGAGGAATACAAACAAAAGAATTTCAAATAGCACAGCAGGACCAGTAAGAGAAGTCTTTTTTTTTTTTTGACCCAGTTCAAATTGTGCAACTTACAGAACATTACACAAGGCCAGCCAAGTCTAAAATCTGTACATACACATCTGCTTATGGGTAACTTCCACTGTTAGACATACTAATGAGTATTTCCAATGACTCATTCAGCAGATATTTATGAAGGACCTGCTAGGTGTTATGGGATGGGTTCTGTGATGATATCCAGGTTCTTGGAGTTTTGGACAAAGAACTGACCTAAACATGCAAATAGTGTAAGGAAAAGGTAGTTTCTTAGGTAAAAGTACACTCCTGAGTAGACAGAGAGAGGGTAGCTCAAAATGTTCCAGCAGTTGCATTCTGATGAGGTCTATAATTTTTAATCTAGATCATGTCAGTTGATCACTGGCTGGGCTCACTGATTCTTCTCAGCTCATAGGTTCTATTAAATATTGGTGGGACCACTGATTTCTCATTGGCTGTATCAAATGTGGCTTAATCAGACAGATACCCTCCCCCCACCCCCACCATCTCCTGCTTACATTATCTTGGGCAGAACATTTTCTGCCTGGTTGTTTTGTTTTGTTTTGTTTTTCCCTATCTAGCAACATGGGCGGATGCTCTAGTCCCTGTAGCTGCTTCCATTTGCTAGCTTTCTCCTGCCTCAGAAGTGTTAAAGGTACTAGACACTGAGGACACAGCAGGAAGTAAAACAGTCTCTACCCTCAAGGAGTTTAGCAAAGGTTTGGGGAGCAAAGCGTTAAATCAGTATTTACTTACAACCGTGAATAATTTTAGAAATTGAAGTAAATATATAAATTCTATACCAGCATGTATAACAGGAAACCTACTGACTTCAGAGGGAATGATGGCCATAGAAGGTAACCCTGATGAAGAGGCTAAAGAATGTTCTGGAAGAATAAGCCAGGTAACAAGGTAATGTTCTGGCAAAAGGAATAACTTATAGGAAGACCCTGAAGTGGAAAGAAACTAGGTATATATAGAACTCAAGTATTTGCTGCCAAGATGAATAAATAGTGAGGGTCAATGTGGGTGGAATGTATTACAAATGTCAGAGAATAGTATGAGACAAGGCTCCGGGCAGAGGCAGGAACCAAATCATTCAGGGCCTTATGGATCTAAGAAACATACAAGTTATAATTATTGTTATTTGGGTATATCACCTTAGTTCTTTTATGAAGATGTTGGTTTAAAAAATCCATGATATAAGCGGAAAAAATTAGGAGAAACATAAACCATGTTTTAAAATTGTGCTTAATCTTTACACTTACAGCCAAAAAAATAATGAAAATCCAGAAATGTACAGATTTCTTTGAGATCTAAAAAGTTTCATCTGCGTATGTTCATAGGCACTAGGTTTGCTGGTTGAGCTCTTCTCAATGGTATGAGTAGAGGAGTATTTCCTTACTTCTCTCACAGCATCTATTATGGAAAAAAAAGAAAACATTACTTCTGGTTTTTAAGAATGTAGAATGATTAAAAATGGGAAGCAGTTTTAGAATAACTGACCAAACTTTAAAAGTTTATTTATATGAGAGAGAAAGCGGGAGAGGGGGAAAAAATTGATTCTTCATAGGGTCTCACTAAGTGGAGATCCCACCTACTCGCACTGCCGCCCAGCCTCCCAGCTAGCTAGGACAGGTACATGCTACTGCACCTGGCTGATTTGGTTGTGTAGAGAACTGAACCTGGGCCTTCTATGTGGCATTGGCTTTTCAGTAGTGGTGTCTTAGCAGTGTGCACCACCACAACAGAGCCCAAACTTTCTCACAGTGGGCTTTAGGTAGAGGCTTTGCTTTTGTCTTTCCCTCTACAGCATCTGGGAGGGAAGCATGCTCAAAGTGGATGGACTGTAAATGAATACTAGTTTAAAATTTTGAATGATAATAGCGGGTTTTTTTTTTTCATTTTTTTTTTCTTATTTTATTAAATAGCTTTTTGCCATAGGGAACATGTGCTGGCTGGAGACAGACAAAGATGGTGAGAAATCCCCCCCACCCCATGGCCACACCATAATCCCTTCTCCTCCATTCTCTTCTCAGGATTGTGGGCATGCACACATCTAAGCCTGATGTGGTTTTCAAGCACCTAGGTCTAGGACTCAAACTGTGGTTAACCATGTGATAGTCCAGCACCTTACCTACAATCCCACTGCCAGAATTTGCTTTTCTTTCCATTCACCTAGGACCTACCATCATTGATTATATTATCTCTCATCTCTAGCTACATTGCCAACTACTCAATATTATTATTTACATTTTTTAAAAAAGTTTTCTAGGGACCAGCAGTTAGCGTAATGGCTATGTCGCTGGACTCCCACATAGTCGACCGCGGTTCGCGTCCCAGACCCGGTGGCTTAAAACTCACGCCGGGTGCATGTGCGTGCGTGCCCAAGATCCCGAGAGGAGAATGGAGGAGAAGGGACTGCGGTGTGGCCATCCCCCCTGGGGGTGATTTCTCACTTTCTGTCTCTCTGTCTCTCTCTGTCTCTCTCTCTCTGTCTGGCGAGCACACACCCCCTATAGCAAAAACCTCTCCAAAAAAAAATGTTTTCTATACGACATGTGCACTGGTTGTGGGGGGATGGTCACACCACAATCCCTTCTCCATTCTCCTTTCAAGATTTTGGACACACATGTATCCGGTGTGATTTTCAAGCCACCCAATTTGGGACTTGAACCACTCAGTTGGCCATGTGGGATCCTGTTGCCTTAATCTCTATGCCACTGCTGGCCTCCTTTACTTTTTCTAGTCCTAAGAATAATTAAAATTCAACCTACTGACAATAACAGATCCCATAGCCCATTACAACCAATTCCATGAGACTATTATATATATGTTTTTTTTAAATTGCCAGAGAGTGTATATGTGTGTGTGTGTGTGTGTGTGTGTGTGAGAGAGAGAGAGAGAGAGAGAGAGAGAAAGAAAACAGTCCCCAGTGAGGTATGGTCATGCCCACAATCCCTACTCTATTTCTCCATCTCATTGGGATTTTGGGTGTGTGTGCACCTGTATACAGCATATTTTTCATGCCTCCCAGCCTTCAGACCACAGATCTTTAACCACTACAGTATTAGTTTTAATGGTTAACCATGAGGTTGGCCAAAGATTATCCTATTTCTTACTATACTAGCATTTTATTATATCTATAATTATTTGTTTAATCCATGAGGGAGTGAGATAGAAAAAAAAAAAAGAAGAAGAAGAAAGAAAGCATCCCCTGTCCCCAGTGGGGCCTGGTCACATCACAATCTTTTTTCCTCTACTTATCCTGGGTATGCACAAACACCCAGCATATTTTTACAAACCATTAGAACTAGAACTCATACCCTGCAAGGCCATACAGCATCTGGCTTCCTCCACACAGTGTTTAACTGCTATGCTGAGGAGCTGGTCCTATTGTCAACTTTTTAAGGATGTGTCAAATTGGTTTCCAAAGCAGCTGTGCCATTTTATATTCCCATGAGCAGTGTACAAGGGTTCCAGTTTCTCCACACCATCAGCACAGTTGTTATTACCAGTCTTTTTGATTATAGCCATCCTGGTAGGTGTGAAGTCGAATTTCACTGTGGTTTTGAGTTGTATTTCCACAACAGCTAATGATACAGAAAATATTTTCATGGGCTTATTGACCAGATGTGTATCATCTTTGAAAAAATATCTATTAGGATTTTTTACATATTGGGCTATTTGTCTTTTTATTTGTCCTCAATGTGACTTTTTTTAAAAGAATTATTTAATTTTATCATTATTATTATTTTTAAAATTTGATATAGGGCTCTTGTGCTCACCAGAGAGAGAGAGAAAGGGAAAGTGAGAAAGCAAGCCACCAGGTTCAGGAATCAAACCACAGTCGGTCATGTGGAAGTCCACTGCCTTAACCGCCATGATACCTACTGGACCCATCCCCCAAATGTCTTCTATACTTTTTCTTTCAAACTGGAAATTATGTAATAGACATTCTTTATAAATATCATAGTTACATTTCTGTAGCCTCTTGATATCCTTAAAAAAAAAAAAAAGACATTGAAGATCCAGGTCAACTGTTTTATAGAAAGTTCTTTTTGTTTTGTCTGATGGTGGTATAGTCTGATTTGTTTCTCAAATTCCTAGTTTTAGAAAACTAGAAGTAGGTCCCAGCAGGAAGTATAAAGACTTGACTATATCAATCTTAATACTTTCAGCAAAAATCCTTCATAGTTTAGGCTGCATAATGTTTGCTTGTCGGGACCAGCAGTTAGCATAATGGCTATGTCCCTGAACTCCCATGTAGCCGACTGCGGTTCAAATCCCAGAGCTTAAACTCATGCCAGGTGCATGTATGTGCGTGCCCAAGATCCCGAGAGGAGAATGGAGGAGAAGGGATTGCGACCTGGCCATCCTCCCTGGGGGGTGATTTCTTGCTTTCTATCTCTCTCTCTCTGTCTTTCTGGTGAGCGTACATGCCCTATAACAAAAACCTCTCAAAAACATTTAAAAAAAAAGTTTGCTTGTCTCATAGTAAATGCTGCCTCATGCTTGATGCTAAAACTTTTTTTAAAAGAGATTTTTGAGTGCACTTGCTGGAGACACAGAGACAAAGAGACAGAAAGTTAGAAATCACCCCCCCCCAGGGAGATGACCACGCTGCATGTCCCTTCTCCTTCATTCTCTTCTTGGGATTTTGGGCATGCAAGCGCATATGCCCAGTATCAATTTCAAGTTTCCAAATTCAGGATTTGAATCGCAGTCAACTACCTGGGAGTCCAGCAACGTAATCATTATGCCATCTGCTGGTTCCTTGATGCTAAATTTGATTACTCAGTTAAGATGATGTATTAACCAGGGTTCCTCAGAGAAAGAGAACCAATATATAGAGAGATTTATCTTAAGGAAGTGGCTTCTGTGATTTGGACTATGCAGTAGACCGAAACTATAGGATAGACCAGCAGGCTAAAGATCCAGGGAAGAATTACAATTGAAGTCTTTCAAAGGCCATCTGTTGGGCTGGCTCCACGGCCTAATCGTTAAGGGAGCTAGATCCCACACAGCTGACCACACAGTTTGAATCCAAACACTGGTGGCTTGGAAAACACAACGGTACGGGCAGGTGACATGATGGTTAAGCACTGGACTCCCATATTGCCAACTGAGGTTTGAGTCCTGGACTTGTGGCTTGTTCTTTCTATCTCCAGTCAAATTAAAAAATAATAATGAATGGAATTAATTAACTAAATAATTCTCTAAAAAAAAGAAAAGCACACTGGGCATGTGTGTGTATGTGTCCCAAATCACCATAGCACTGAGAAAGGGAGAATGGATTGCAGTGTGACCACACACCATGGTGGGGGGGTGGTTTCTCCTTCCTGAAGGGAGCCCACTTGCTCTCTGGCAAATTGAAAAATAAAAACAGTGGCCATCCCTCCTGGGTGGCCACTTTTTTCTCTCTGTCGCTATTTTTCTCTGGCTAGCACATGTACTCTATAGTGAAAACCAAATAATAATAATAATAATAAAACACACAAAAAAATCCAAAAAATCAAAAGGCAATCTGCTAACAATTTCCTCTTTCTCAGTCTTTGTTCTAATAAGGTGTTCAACAGATCAGATAAGGTCTACCCACATTATCCATGGTATAATTTGCTTTACTTAAATTCTTTTTTAATGTTAATCTTATCCAAAATCACCTAAACAGAAATATCCAGAACTTTGACCTAGTGTCAGCAATACCATGGCACAGTTCAGTTGACATACTAAAATTAATCATCACAGACAGTGGTCATCAGAGTTCTTCACTGTAAAGGTTTTGTGTTTGCCTTTGCAGTTAGCAAGTAATTTTTTTTTCCCTTTAATCTTGAAATCTCTTGTGAGTCTCCCAATTTTGTTGTTCTTTTTAATTTTTTTTTTTTTTTGGCTGTTAAAGAATTCTTTGCTAGCCCACTTAAAATTTTAAAAGCAATTGGTCGAGTACAAAACACTTGTTGGAATTTTGGCTGAGACTATGTTGAATCTACAGATCAATTTTTGGAAGAACAAACATTTTAATAATATTGGATCTTCTAACAGATGAAAATATCTTCATTTATTTTATCTTAACTTCTTTCAGCAATGTTTTTGTAGTTTTCAGAGTAGAGTTCTTTACACATCCTTCATAAAAAGTTTGTTTCTAAGTTTTTTAGGTTTCTTGGTGTATTTATAAAAGAAATCCTTCAAAATTAAATTTTCTAGTCTGGCTCTTTAGTGTAGTGGTTAAGTGCTGTGCAGAGGAAGCTGGATCCTATATGGCTGATCATAGTTCAAGTCCCAGCCCTGGTGGTTTGAAAACATACCACATGCATGTGTGTATGCCCAGAATCTTGACAGGATGGAGAAATGGAGGAAAACAGATTGTGACAAGACCATGCACCATAAAGGAGTACTTTTTCTTTCTATACTGTGTGCATACGTGCCCTCTGGCACACAAAACAGAAAAATGGAATGGGGTTAACAATGAGGGAGGGTTATGATAGATAGGGCATTTTCCATAAACTATGTGAAGATAGTCTTTTTTTGAATCACATGAGGAAACTGACACTAACCATATTCTTGGGTTACCTATTTCCGATTGTCTGTTACTGTTCCCTAAAACACATAATCACACACACATGTTTTTCAGTTAGTATTGTTTCTAGGAAAGTAAACACCTTGTGAGTTACCTTATTAGACAACCAACAGAAAAATAAAATAAGCTCTAAACTAAAATATAAAATAAGCTTATGTATTTTATATCACTTAAACTTTAAAACACTGCATGAAGTGGGTATGATTGCTCCATTTTGAGGTGCAGACACTGAGACTAACAGGGCAAGTACCTAT
This sequence comes from Tupaia belangeri chinensis, assembly GCF_000334495.1. Classification (NCBI taxonomy): domain Eukaryota; kingdom Metazoa; phylum Chordata; class Mammalia; order Scandentia; family Tupaiidae; genus Tupaia; species Tupaia belangeri. The sequence goes on from NW_006198219.1 coordinate 2,460,214, forward strand.
TTTCCTGCCTTAACTACCCAGGATGTCTTTATTCTTAGGGAATTATTCACTCTGCCCGCTAGTCATGTTTTTTTTTTTTTTCCTTTTAATTGGAATTAGTCTTCCAATATGGCTAATTAAGCCTCACACATGGCTGAAGTGATAGTACCTGGCAGCTGTGTGGTACCCGTTTTCTTCCTTGGAGATAGAGTATCAGGGTGCATGGGGACAAGGAAGAATGAAATACATGCAGGAAGAAATGGAGGGACAAGAATATTTTATGCCTAGTATTGCTCCCTCTGGAATTTGGCTTCTCTCCTTCCATAGGCTACTCTGAAAGAACCCCATGTTTTATTATAAATCTCTTTTTCTTCCACAAATGAACTTAAGTTGGTCTCTGATAATATGTAATCAAAAAAAACCTGGACTATAACTCTCCTCCATTCTATGGAAAAGTGGGAGTTTCCAATATAAATTTTTTTCATAATTCTAGAGTTCTAGAGTTGGAAGATCAGAATATTTTTCTAGCAGTAATACGAGCTGCAGAGATTATTTCTATCTGTCCCTTTATTTCACAGATGAATTGATCAAACTCAGAGGTATAAAATGACATTCCAAAGGTAACTTAGCTACCTGGTGGCAGAGTTGGGACCTGTTTTCCTTACTGATTTTTACTCACTTATTGTGATTTGTTATATGCCTAGAGATTAAATTCGTAACAGTAAGTATCACAAAAAAAATATATATATATGATGTATATATACTGACTTTTTTTTTTTTGAGAGTTTTTTTCGCTATAGGGTGCATGCGCTCGCCAGACAGAGAGAGACAGAGAGACAGAAAACGAGAAATCACCCCCCAGGGGGGATGGTCACGCCACAATCCCTTCTCCTCCATTCTCTTCTCGGGATCTTGGGCATGCACGCACACACGCCCGGCGTGAGTTTTAAGCCACCGCGTCCGGGACGCGAACCGTGGTCGACTACGTGGGAGTCCAGCGACATAGCCATTACGCTAACTTGTGGTTCCTTATACTGACATTTTGAAGTAAGGTACAAACCTACTGACCCTCTGAAACAATTGCATGCCGGTAGTTCACAGTACTCATACACTATCACACTAGATGGTTCAGTTTATAAAGAGGAGTCTATTTCAGAAGTTGGTGATTTGGACTGTGAAACAGCATTTTCTCAAAAAACTATCAAACTGGTCGTCATAGCCTCAGACTGGCTCCTATAAAACCATTTTAAGTCACAATGACTGTGAGAGAATTCTGAGGGAAAACATACTCTGTAATGGATATCAAAATCTGAAGTACCAAGCTCCTCCTGCCTCAGCCTCTCCGCTGGGACTACAGACACATGCCACCCATGCCACCTTTAGGTTGGACTGGGAACTGAACCCAGGCTTCCCATGTGGTCCCAACCAGCAGAGCGCAGCATCCTAGTAGCAGGTGCCACAGCAGCTTGGCCTTACCAACGCCTTTTATGTAGGAATAGATCCTTAGTCTTAAGATATGCATACTAAAGTACCTAGAAGTAGTCATAATTTTTTCAACAAACTTTCAAATGGTTTTTTAAAAAGATAGATAAAGCAAGTTTCACAAACCATTAACATTTGCTGAATCTAGGAGGTGGGATTATAGATGTTTATTGAGTCAGCCTCAGAGTACAGTACGTAAGTTCTGTGCATTGGGAGCTGTATCCCACATGGTTGACGACGATTTGAATCCTGGCCTCTGCAGACTAAAAAACACACAGGGCATGTGTGTCCAGAATCCTGATGTAAGGGAGAAATGGAGGAAGAATGCTTGTAGCATGACCATACCTCATTCGGGGGTGTTTTCTCTCTGTCTCTATCCAGCATGTACACCCTTTGGCAATAAAGCAAAACAAAACAAAACAAAAAGCAGCAGGTGATTTAAATCAGCCCCTTAATATGTTTTAGCTCAGCTACTTCTAAATACACATTGTGATTATTAAGACTCACTGACTTTCTGATTTGATAAGAAGCTTTAAGGTCTACTACAATTTTTTTTTTTTTAAGAATTATTTTTTATTAGGGTCAGCAGGTGCCATGGTGGTTAAAGGCGCTAGACTCCCACATGATGGAGCATGGTTCAAGTCCTAGACCTGGCGGCTTGCTTTCTAACTTTCCCTCTTTCTCTTGTGCACTCTCTCTCTCTGTCCCTCTTTAGTCAAATTAAGATAAATAATAAATAAATAAAGATTAAAAAAACACTATTTTTTATTTAACTTTATTTGTTTATTTATTTATTTTAATTTGACCAGAGAAGGACAGAGGGAGAGGGAGAGAGACAAAGAGAAAGTGAGAAAGCAAGCTACCAGGTCTGGGGCTTGAACCACAGTCAGCCATGTGGGAGTCTAGTGCCCTTAATCACCACACACCTGCTAGCCCCAGGTCTACTATAAATTTATAAGATATTTTGACAAAAACTTCAAATGTGTTGAAAAACTAGTACAATAAACGTCTACTATCCTCCACATAGATTTCACAAATGTTACCTGTTTGTTAAAAAAATGATAGTAAGTTAAAAAAAGATTCTGTTTAGAGAGAGATTTATGCTATAGAGAATGTGTGCTTGCTGGAGAGACAGAGATACGGAAAGCAAGAAACCACTCCCAAGAGGGGATGGTCATGCTGCAATCCCTTCTCCATTCTCTTCTTGGGATTTTGGGCACACATGTACACATGCCTGGCATGAGTTTTAAGCCACCAGGTCCGTGATTCAAACTGTGGTCAACTATGTCGGAGTCCAGCAACATAACAATTATGCCATCTGCTGGTCCTGAAAACATGATGACTCTTTACTCCTAAATATTCCAGCATGGATATCCTAAGACTAAGGATATAATCCTACATAAAAGGCTCAGTTGTGTGACACGTACTGCTAAGATGTTGTACTCTGCAGCCTTTGACTACATGGGAAGCCTGGATTCAATTCCCAGTTCAACATGTGCCTGTAATCCCAGCTGGGAGGCAGAGGCAGGAGGATGTCAACACAAAGAGATCCTGTCTTAGGAAAAAAAAAAAAAAAGTTGTAGACTTTTTCTGTAAAGGGGCAGATTATAAATGTTTTAGACAATACTGTTGCAATTACTCAGCTCAATAGTTGTCTGTGGTGGGACCAGCAGATTGCATAATCGTTATGTCACTGGACCTCCATGTAGTCGACTATGGTTTAAGTCCTGGACCTGGTGGCTTAAAACTCATGCCAAGCTATGTGTGTGCACCAAAAATCCCTAGAGGAGAATGGAGGAGAAGGGATTGTGGCATGGCCATCATCCCTGGGTGGTGATTTCTGGTTTTCTGTCTCTCTGTTTGTCTCTCTGGTGAGTACACACACCTATAGCAAAAATCTCTCTTCAAAAAAAAAAGTTGTCTGTGGACAGAGACATAGATAATAAACAAAAAAAAGGGCAAACTTAAGTTGCAATAAAACTTTATAGGTTGCTTATCCCTGGTATATATCAATGTGGTTATCACAACTAATGTTGAGAAATGAGAAATAACATCTGGCAACTGAAAAGCTGCCTACGCACTAATGCAATTATACATAATCTAATGAGGTGAAGAATCACTGCACTATGCTGAAATTTATGCCTGTGCACATATTAGAATAATATCTATTAATTGTACACAATATATCAATATCTACTCTATATACTATATAAACTCAGCTGCAATATATCAATAGCAACATCAATAGATCAACATACATTTAATTAAAAATGAAGGACTTTATTAATCAAAAACAAACTAGTTATGTTTATTCAAAGGAGGGGTCTAGTACTTACCTAGAAACAGGACAATCAACAGGACTATAATAGTAAGGAAAGCCTTGTTCCAAAAAGTTGCAATTTTACCCCAGACACTAAATGAAAAAATCTTCTGCCATCTGTAAAGTAATATAATTACATGAAGTAATAATAAAAAAGGTGTTAAAATACTTTATAAATACTAAAGTAACATTTTGGTCATATGTAGAAAGTTAAAAAGAATTACAGACATTTTATTTTTAAATTTACTAACTCTCTGATATGACATAAAATGTCTCTGAAATAAAGAACAATTTTTTCAAATTTAATAATAACCTGACATTTGATTATCTTCTGTCTGGTGGCTTAAATTTTCTAAAGTGAAAATAAATTTCAAAATAAATCCATATGAATAATAGAAATTAAAAATGAGTTGCATTTTTTTTCTCATAGGGTACATGTGCTCACTGGAGAGAGAAAAAGAAAGGGAAAATGAGAAATCAACTCCCAGGAGGGATGACCATGTGCAATCCCTTTTTCTTTATTCTGCTGTTGGTATAAGCCATCGGGTCTGGGACTCAAACTGTGGTCAATCATGTGGGAGTCCAGAGCCTTAACCATGAGGCCTGCTGTAGACACCTAGAAGGTAATTCTTATACTAAAGGGTTATATTGTTGATAGAAGCTATTACTTTATATATATTTTCTCTAGTCAGACTCAAAAATGAAAAAGATTTATTGGTCTAACAGTTATCATTTCAGAAATGGGGGGGGTCTAACTGTCTGCACATTTATTTTTAATTTAAATTTTATTATTATTATTTTAATTTGATAAGAGAGAGGGAAAGTGAGAAAGCAAGCCACCAAATCCAGGATTTGAACTGCAGTTGGCCATGTGGGAGTCTAGCACCTTAATCACTGTGCTACTTGCTGGCCACTGCACATTTACTTTTATACAGTATACTTTTAATATCTACTCCAAGTAAAAAGTTTCTCTACTTCAACCAAGAGAGAATTAAAATTATTGAGATTTTATATATGTAAAGTGAAAAAATTTTGAATGTATAGTTTGATAATTTTTTTAAGAATTATTTTATTTAACTTTATTTATTATTATTATCATTATCATTTTCCAAATTGATCAGAGCAAGACAGAGAGAGAGGAAGTGAGAAAGCAAGCCACCAGGTCCGAGACTTGAACCGTGGTCGGCCATGTGGGGGTCCAGCACCTTTAACCACCATGCCACTTGTCGGCCCCTAGTTTGATAAATTTTTACATGTGTATATACCCACATAATTACTACCCAGAGAAGCTCTAAACGTTGATGAAATGAGACCAGGAAATAAATAGTCTAGACAGACTGAACAATATAAGCAAAGATATAAGAATAAAAAAAATGTGGGTTATAAGTTGCAAAGAGTGACAAAGTAAATTATCACAGAATTGGAAATGTAGCAAACTTTGTATGAGACCATTTTAAATGAATAACAGATTAAGCCCCCAAGGGACATCGAGAAAAAAAGAAAAAAACTAATGGAAAAAGATGGCGTTAAAGTAAGGTTAATTTTGGTGCAAAACAATTTGAATCTATGCATAGCTTTCTTTAAAAAATAATTATTTATTTTATTTTTATTCATTCATTCATTGATTTTTTAATTTGATCAGAGAGAGCCAGAGGGTAAGAGTGAGAGAGAGAGGAAGTGAGAAAGCAAGCCACCAGGTCTAGGACTCAAACCCCAGTTGGCCATGTGGGAGTGTCCAGTGCCTTAACCACTGCGCCACCAGCTGGTCCCCATAGCTTTTTCATTATATGCAGTTCCATGAACTTTTTGAAGACCTCCTCCCAGTATAAATTGGGTAATACATACTTAAATATACCTCAAGCACTTGCAACATTTAAAAAAGTTTTGAGATTATGACAGCTAAGTAGTAAAATTTGAAAACTCTAATGCCTCTACAGATGCAGTTCTATTTGTCTTCATTGTTTCCAATTCTAAGCACTTTATATAGGCACTATATAGAAATTCTACATTATAAAAATTTTACACTAAAAAAACTTTTTAAGTTAATTTTTCCATAAAGCTAAATGAAGACTGAAACTTTCCTTTAAAGATTTCAGTGATACACATAGAAAGATGTGAATGCATACATGGTAAGAACATATTGTAAATTATTTGAGTGCATATATATCACGTTCTCTTACCTATACAGTCATGCCATGCTTAATGACACAGCTATGTTCTATGAAATGCACTGTTAAACAATTCTGTTGTCATGGGGCCATCACAGGGTAAACTTACACAAACATAGATGATATAGACTACTACAAATTTATGCTGTATGGGGTATTCCTATGGAAACACTGTATCTATCTGGTCTACTGCTGATTGAACCATCATTATGTAGTATATAACCATTTTTTGTATGAGGATATATCATGTGCACAAATACATGTATTTATCTAACAGCTACTTGATAAGGATGGGTAAAAAATATTTGGCAGGAAGTAAAAGGCTGACCCATAATTTATATTACTTTGACAGGAAAAAGAAAAACCAACTGATGAATTATTTTCTTCAGATCTTTAAGCATTATTTATAAATCAGATGTTTACAAACAACATGCTTCTTTCTCTTACTTATTCATGATCCTATTTTGCAAATATCACCCCAAATCAAAACAAGGAACTATTGAAGGTTTGAAACAAAACCAACAGGATGAGAGGCACCCTGACAGAGTAGGAAGAGCAATGGACTAGAGGCCAGATGCTTGTTTGGAATCTGCCATGGAGCAGCTAGGTGACATTCTTCAAACCACTTGTCCCCTCTGGGTCTCAGCAGCGATCTGAAGAAGAGTGGGTTGGATGAAACAATCTCCAAGACCTCTTCCTACACAATGTTTCTTATTTAGTAAGGAAGAGAAATGTGATGGTGTAGTTGATACACAAGAACAGAAAGGAACTCAAATCCAGGAGGTGAGGAGCATTTTAAGAGTTGTGAAAGACTGCCTGAACATTGAGCTAAGGTAAAACTTTCCTAAGTTTCTTCCAGACCCAGGATTTCACCATATACCGTAGTGGGTTAGTTCCAGGCTATCATTTATGAAAGATTTTCTTTTATGGTATAAGTATGAACAAATGTCTTGCAATGTTTTTATTCCATGCATGTTTCAGCATTCACCCTATCGTTTCTGGGTCTAATAAGGAGATTATTACAAGGGTAAAGTGAATCAATGCTTGGATTGAAATACTTGGTAGCTACTTGTTAGAAGGTCCTTCCCTAAGGAATTTCATGCTAATGTAGGGTTCTGATACTTTTCATATTCAACAGTTTTAAAATAGTTCATTAATTGTATGTGGAATAGAAAGTACTAAAATTGTCATTAAACATTAATGAAAGTATTTCATGGTTATATAAGGCCAAAACTAAGAGTCTTTCATTGGTTTTTGGTTTCCAAATTGCCATTCCACTGGCCCAAACATCTGTGTTCCCATGATATACTGTATTCAATGTATACTTATTGTCTTACTAAAAATAACTTATTCATTTATGTTTATTTAGTCCACGACTCCAATTAAGGGCAATAGAACAGAGGGTAAAACCTGATGATGCAACCAGACAGGTGTCAAAGGGCAGCCATTGCTTCAGTTTATCTGTGATCAACAGACCCGAAAGCACTAGGCCCTTTTGCCTTTTAGAAGGGAAGTCAGAGTTATTGCATGTATACACATAAAAAGTTTATTTTTACTATTGGCATTTATACGAGAGTTTATTTTTAAAGAACATCTTTTTCTACCATTAGTTCTCAAAACTTTTCATCTTAAGAAAACTTTTCCCGTATTAATCTCAAGGCACTACCCAAGAAGTGATTCCTGTTAAGGATGTGAAGGGTCCCTACCTCTGAGGAGGAATGAAAGGCAGGCAGAAGATTAAAATGAGTCCTATTTCGGCATAAAGAAAGGTTGCAACTGCCGCCCACTGGAGGGTCATTGTTTTCTCTTCGCACCTAAACAGAGAAACGATTTACTTTGCGTGCTTTCCGAGCGAGGTGGGTCAAATGTTGTCCCGGGGTTACCATGTCCCACCTTCCCCAGGCTGGAGCACCCCGCTTTAACCCCGAGCGGGAAGGGAAGGCGTACAGGCTGGGCCGCGAGGCGGGTGCCTGCTCCCCGGCGGGCGTGCGGGACGGGGCCGCGGCCTGTGGGGCACCGGCTTCCCTCTACGGCTCGCGGCGCCGGCAGCCTAACGCCTCCCTCCCCTAACGCCCGCGCTTCGCGGCCCT
>NW_006198219.1:2473662-2526176 GCF_000334495.1 Tupaia belangeri chinensis
GAGGGAGGTGGGGCAGCGGGCGGGGGCCCCGAGCCCCGGAAACCACCTGCCCCAGGGGCCGCAGCCCGCGCCTCTGCGTTCACCCGCGAGATTATCCGCGGAGTCAGAGGACGACCCACTCCGACTTTCCGCCCTGAGACTGGAGCCCCCCCCCCCATGTGTAACTTATTCTTGAGCGCTGGCTTTGTGTTTTCAGTAGTGTGGTTCTGGCGGGAGGAGTGGCACCCGTTTTTTGAAGGAACTTCTTGGGGTCCGGAGTAAAGAGTGTGGCACAGGGGCAGGCAGGAGGGTTACATGCAATGGCGGGAACTCAAGGAATGTTCAAAACGCCCTTCTTTTTCAGTGTCTGGACTTAAGGGCCAGGGCTGGGTGGTTCGGTGGCGTTTTGTTCCTGAGAATGTGCAGGGTCACAACGAACTTATTCTATAAGTGTCCGCGTTCTTGTCCACAGGCTGGAAAGAGGCAGGTAGTTTAGGGTGATATTTAGGGACTGCATAGGAAGTAGGTAAGATTATATTCTTTAAAGTACGGTTTTCCAGGTGTTCAAGTCGTGTAGACAAAGTATTAAAATTAGTGTTTGCAATATTTACAGCACATCGGAAATGTAAATAAAGTAAAATAAAATCTCTTGCAGACAGTTATTTTGAGAACTTCAAACAAAAAGTTGAGGGTCCAGCAGGTGATGTGGTGGTCGAGGCACTGAACTCCCATAGGGGGCACTGCACTTTGAGTCGTGGACCTGGCGCCTTGCGTTCTCTCTCTCTGGTCAAATTGAAGAATAAATAAAATTAAATAATAAGTAATTCTTTTTCAGAAGTTTAAAATGGATAACTATTGAGCATAAAAGCATCTAACGTGGTGCATTTCCTTAGTATAAGTGATCACACCTAAAAAGAAACAAGAGTGAAAGAGGAAGGAGAAAAGGACTTGGAATATGAAGTAACTATAAAGAACTTAAAATCATTATCAACTTCAGGAGGCATCCCCCAAAAAATCAATAAACAGGGTACTGGTTAGCCAGTGGCATGCAATCTCTCTCTCTCTCTCTCTCTCACACACACACACAGACACACATAGCCGATTATGTGGTTAGTCCCAGACCTTGTGCCTGGAGGTACACGCTTGCCAACTCAAAATCCCAGAGACTGGAAAAGGGACTGAGGCATGGCCACTGGCTTTGGGGTCGTCTCTGCCACCCAATGACAAATTAAAAAACAGAGTATGAGAAAATCAGGTTTTTATTTAATTTTTTGAAAGAATTATCTTATTTAACTATTTTAAAATTTGACTAGAGAGGGACAGTGAGAGAGAGAGGGAAAGGGAAAGTGAGAAAGCAAGCTGCCAGGTCTAGGACTGGAATGCCCGGGTAGGCCACGTGGGAATTCGACGCCCTTAACCACCTCGCCATCTGCTGGCCCCAGAAAATCAGGTTAAGTTACAAAGTAAACCCTGGCTACTATTCTCTAGGACACACGTATTTTTTGAGGAGGGGAGATTTTTTTTTTTTTTTTTTTTTTTGCTATAGGGCCCTGCGCTAGCTGGATAGAGTTGAGACATAGAGACAGAAAAGGAGAAATCATAAATATCCCACACATATACACACCATGGCCATGCTTCAATCCCTTCTCCATTGTCCTCTCCAGATTTTGGGCTCCCACGTGCACACCTACCTGGATTAAGTTTTAAGCCATTAGGTCTGGGACTACATGGGAGTCCAGCAATGTAACTGCTAAGCCATCTGCTGGTCCCTCTCTAGGAAATATTTAACATAGTAATCATCTCCACATTAGCTACTAAATTTTTTATATTTAAGATGAGGGGGCTGGGGGCCGGCGGGTGGCATGGTGGTTGGGGGCGCTGTACTCCCACATGGCCAACCACGGTTCAAGTCTCGGACCTGGTGGCTTGCTTTTGTCACTTCCTCTCTCTCTCTCTTTGTCTCTCTGATCAAACTGGGAAATAATAATGATAATAATAATAAATAAAGTTAAATAAAATAATTCTTTAAAAAAAGATGAGGGGGCTGACATTCATTTTATCAAATTCTCAAGATATGTACCAAATTTAATGTCAGTTACAGAATTTCATGAGATCTTAGTTTTAAATTGTAGAAAACAGCACATCTAATTAAATTTGGTTACATACAATTTAAAATAAATACAATGAGGTAGTTCAAGTAGGCAGTAGTTTGATTTTTCCAGTGTGAATCCCACTCCCCGGGGGCTGACATTCATTTTATCAAATTCTCAAGATATGTACCAAATTTAATGTCAGTTACAGAATTTCATGAGATCTTAGTTTTAAATTGTAGAAAACAGCACATCTAATTAAATTTGGTTACATACAATTTAAAATAAATACAATGAGGTAGTTCAAGTAGGCAGTAGTTTGATTTTTCCAGTGTGAATCCCACTCCCCCATAAAGCCTACAAGGAGTGAGAAATCACCCCCTGGGGGTATAGCCACTCCACAGTCTCTTCTCATCACAATCCCTTCTCCTCCATTCTCCAGATTTTGGGACTACTCACATACATACCTGGCGTGATGGTATGGGACTCAACCTGTGGTTGGCCATGTGGGATACCAGCGCCTCACCCACCTGTTGGCCCCCCAATGTGAATTTTTTTTTTTTTGAGAGGTTTCTGCTATAGGGCACGTGCACTTGCCAGAAAGAGAGAGAGACAGAGAGACAGAAAGACAGAAAGCGAGAAATCACCACCCAGTGGGGATGGCCATGCCACAATCCCTTCTCTATTCTCCTCGGGATCCTGGGCAAACATGCACATGTGCCCGGCGTGAGTTTTAAGCCACCAGGTTCGGGACTCAATCCGCAGTCGACTACAAAGGAGTCCAGTGACATAGCCATTACGCTAACTGCTGGTCCCTCCCAATGTGAATTTTTAATGTAAGCCCTGAATGCAATTACAGACACTTGTTCTTTTTCTTTCATTTTATATGGATATTGGCATTTGTCCTACCACTTCTCTGTACTTAATTTTTATTAAAAACATACTTATGAACTTATACTTTGAGTCATGTTTGTAGTATTAAAATAAAGTTTTATTTAAAAATATTAAAAACATGATTCCTTTAGGAAAAAAATTACACATTCCCCTTCTCCAAATCCATGACAATATTTAGAACAGTATTTGCAATGTGTGGACCTACAAAAGAATGACCAGGATGTTTGAGCCACTTGGAGTCTTCTTTAAAACTGATTTCTGAGCCCACTCTGGATCTACTAAATCAGAATCTCTGAGGATGGTGTCTAGGGCTAATTTTAAAAAATGGTCCCAGGATTATTTTTATAGTAAAGTTTGAGAGCCACTGAATTAAAGTAAAAAACCAGGATGTGACCTTGTGTGCAATTTCGTTGTAGGCATTAAATATATATTAAAATAATTTAGGAAGTCCAGTCAATTGCCATAATGGTCTGTAAGGTAATCTAAGACTGCTGATGTACTTGACAGAGCATTAAAGATCCTTTTTTCCTGCCTTGAAGTTATCTTCTCCATCATGTACATTAAATGTTGATGGAAACACATATAAGGAGTTCCTAGCTCAAGAGCAATGTCAACCCAGTCCCAGATGCATTTCAGTGGGGTTTCCTCATATCCAGCAAACATGGCTGGGTTTGCTAAGAGTCCTCTTGCCACCATCACACCTACAAATGAAAGCACACCATATTTATCCACACATTATGAACCAGTCATTAGTTCAAACTCAATGAAAGAAATTGAGAATATTAAGAACATAAAGTCTTAAACAAAACATTTAATAGACACAAAAATGAAGTTATCTATTGATGATCATATATATGGTAACATCTTTGACTTGACTAATATGCACTATATTCATTCTGGGAAAATGTTATAAACTGTAAAGATGTACAGTGAATAAATACTTTTTAAATGTAACTTAAAATGTATAATAAAAAGAAAAAAAGCATTATCACGAAGTTTCACAATGTCCTTAAGTCTATTTAATTCAATTAAAAAACTGTTTTGGTACCTTTTGTAAACAAGGCAGTTTAAATGTATTTACAGAGTTATTTATTTATTTAAGACTTCTACATGAAACAATTAGTCTTTTGTTTTCCTTCAGGGTAAAAAATTCATATCCTAAATTAGGTTGCTAAAAGTCAAGGTTATCTGCGTTCTCTCACTTAGGAATAGCTAGCACAAGGCTTGGCTTAATATGTTAGTAATTTAAGGGGATAATGAAAGAGCAGGGCACTTCTGGGGTTCCTTGGCTACTACGATCACTCTTGAGTTCATTAACTCTCATTTCTATTCTATTTGCTTTATTTTACTAATGGGCTATCTGGAAGATTTTTTAATTGGTCGCTAGATATGATAATGGCAGAAGAATAACTGAATTAATTCATCCCAGTTAAACTAATCAATTGTTTTAAGTAGAAGATTTAACATCATTTTAATAAATTGTTTAGCTTAAATGACTATACTGGAAAAATATGGCTCAATGTGATGAAAATCAAATTAATGCTACTCTCCCACTCTTTTTTCCTAATTAAAAGATGAAAAAATCCAAGTACTTATTTCTTACCATCTGTCCCAGTAATCTGCCACACATTTTCTGCTTCTTTTAAGCTTCTGATATCTCCATTAGCAATTACAGGTATAGATATACTTTCCTTAATTATTTTAATGGCATCATAGTGGACTGGCTGATGTCTCTCTTCAGCAGTTCTTCCATGGACTGTAATCCAGGAAACTCCTGTGGCTTCAGCCTTTCGACAGAGATCTACAGTTCTTGTAAGGTCATCATGGATCCTATAATTTCAAAATCACATTAATCTGTTTATTACACACAAATCTCAGTAACAAATTAATAAATTAAGTAAAGTGATTAGTATCTACTACACTTAATTAGGTTTACTATATCATATAATCACTTCATGCCACTATCAGTAAACTTTTGTTCAGGGATCAGTTTCCACCAAGACCTCAAATTTAGCGATCTCACTATTGACAGCAAATAAGTTTTATCTTAATGAGGGCTTTTGGATTTGATAAATGAAAGAGCCATCAAAGCACTATCACAGATGTGCATGTCCAAGTCTCCAAGTGGGAGAACATAATATTTTATCTTGACACGTTTTCAATGTTCACTTAAAAATATTCTTGGTTTTTCTTTTCATTGTAAAATTTCAATGCAAATATCTATTTTCTACTCTTGATACCAGGAATGTTTCTTAGCATTAATGAAATAGTACAAAGAAAAAGTTGAGGATTTGGAAAACTTCACAATAAGAAGAAGGTGTTTAATTTTTGTTAAAAATAAAAAGATGAAGTTGTTAACAATTATAAATAAAATGTATGACATATATTAATTTATCCAATATATTGTTTCATATGTTTCCATATGCCAGCTACCATTTATTTAGCACTGATACTCCCATACTATCAAACAAAAATGAATATTCTTTTATTTTCTAAGTAACAGACTGTCTTGTCAAAAGTTTAAAAAAATATTGTCTTTTTACCTTATTTTAATAGAAATTGAAAATCCAGGGTTTTCCACTTGATTTCTTACTTGTTTCACCATATCACGAACAAGCTCTGGCTTGTTTATTAAGCAAGCCCCATAACCTTCTGCCATTGCCCACCTTTATAAAGCAAATATAACAAATGCACTGTAAATAGCTGGAAGTAAATATGACACTCTAACAGTACTGTAGGTGCACTGATATATTTTCTATCTAGCAACCTGAAGTGGAAGTAGATTTTTAAAATTCATAAATATAGCATTTCTAAGTGGATCAATATGAGAGTACGAAAACATGTTCCCAGATCAAAAAATACTCATGGGAAATGGTTTTCACTGGCAAGTGAGAATATTAAATGAAAAATCATTCAACCAAAACAGATTTAAGCATTTGTAATTAACTGCAATTACTTCAGATTTTTAAAATACCAAATTTGATGTTTATTGTGTATAACAAGAGATTTTAATAGCCCTGATAGTGGGTATTTTTGGGTCACAGCATTCCAACACCACTGAACAGCGTATTTAACCCTCCTAATGAGTATACGAATATGTTTAATCTGATTTGGACTATGCTGTATTTAAAACTTCAATTTTATTCTTTAAACACATTTACAGATATCCTAGTACAGTGCCAATATGGTAGGGATATTATTGTCAAATTAAGCGTATTCTACCAACACCCAGTTACTCAAACTCAACCAAATAACTATAGTATAGAAAGAAAAAGTTGACTATAATGAGGTATTTTTGGATTATAACAATGTATTTTTGTGAGGGAAATTCATTAAAAGAAAATGTGACAATCACCCAAGTCACAGAGTCAGTTGTTGGAGCAAGTATATTTGAGATGTCAGTAAAACAACATTTTAGGGATTGCTGTAAACATTCAATTTTCATGTAACTACTTATGAATGAGGATCAAGGCATATCCACAAAAAAATGCTAGTAGTAAGAGGGAGAAGAAACAGTCAAGAGTCTATACATTGTTTAAGCCATGAACAAACAACTTTGAAGTTATTTCTAAATATATGTTAAAAATCCACAGACCCAACATTTCTAACCTTTCTTTATATTTTTTTATTTCTTGCTTGCTTAGAGCCCTGATTCTTTTAACTCTTTTCCTTTCTAATTTTTTGAAAACTAGAAAAGGTATTTTACCATGTTCACATAATTTTTTTCCTAATTTTGGGAAAAATTCTTCCAACTTCTTTGAGCTTTACCTCTGAGGGCAACCACAGTTAATGTCTATTCCATTTGCGTAAGGACATACTACACGAGCAGCATCAGATAAAAGTCTTGCATCATTAGCAGCAAACTGAACAATCAATGGACAATCACCTGACAAAAAGAATAGCTAAACATTAAAATTCACAGAAGAAAAAAAGCCACATACACGATAACAAATTCTGAGTTCTATCCAGATTAAATGACAACCTTTTTTAGCATAAAAGAATCTGTTAAAATAAGGTAAAATTTAAAATGTTTAAATATCTTAAATTAAAAGCAAATTGCACTAAAGTAAAAATTAGTACAAAATTTGATAAAGCGAAAAATAAGTTTTCTAATACTCTTGCCAGACTTCCTTCCCAAAGGCTAAAATTAGTTTACTGTGTTCCTGAACCGTTTTACATATATCTGTAAAATTTAAACAATGTGAATGTTCTAGATATCACAAAACTAACTACGCATTTTTTTTTTTAAGGTTTTTGCCATGGGGAGATAGAGGGCAAGGGGTGGCCATGACACAATCCCTTCTTTTTCTGGGATTTTGGGCATACACACGTGCTAGGTGTGATTTTCAAGCCACCAGGTCTAGGACTTGAACTGCTTAGCATCTTAACCACCATACCACCTGTAGGGCCAATTGCTCTTTTATTCTTTCACTGACGTATCTGGGAGATGTAGAGCTGCGTTTATTTTTTTAGTGGCATGTTCCACCAAATGGGTTGACAAAATAGTGTATTTCTAGACTTTCTTTTTCAGCAATGTTTCTGAGTATATTCACAGGATAAACTCTGAATTATAATTGTTTAATAGGAATTTAACATTTGACTTTATGACAGACATTACAAATGATCTTTTAAGAGTTTACCAATAAACATACATATCAGTATGGATGAAAGTTCTTCTTTCCTCACAACTTATCCTATAGCATATATTTATACATGTAGGCTCTTTCTTCATAATCTTTGCACATTTGTTCTATGTGCAATTTTCTATTAGTTGTTCCTTTGTTAGTACTTGTAATTTCTTAAAACAAATTAACCCAGCTCTATCATGCTGTAAATATTTTTTAGCATTATTTTGTGTCTTTGAGGATATTTATGCTCTTACATAAAAAGTTTTAATTGTAAAATAGTCAAATGTACCAGAACTCTCTTAGGTTTTAAAGAATATATCTTCTTCTGTTCTTTGAGTTAGTGTTATAAAACTTGAATAGATGTATTTTACATTTCTAATTTTTTTTTTAATGATAGCATTTGCATGCGGGGGAGTAAGATGGAATGGGAGGAAGGGACCAAAACCCTGTAGTCTTGTCACACCTGTAGTCTACCTGTGGACTACAGTCCCCTTTCTCTAGCCTTTTAGGTTCTCTGGATCTTGGGTGCCTGGTGTGCTTTCAGCAATCTGAGTATCTGAACCCACAATATGCCATGTGGCTTCCAGTACTCCAGCCCAGTATGATATAGAACTACACCACTAGACTGGGCCTCTAAAGTTTTTTGGGGGACTACTGAGAGCCACCAGGTGTTGATCAACACGCAGATTTCTGGGCAAACCCCAGACACAGTGAATCTATGGCAAGCCACTGATTTAAAGAATTATAATGGGATAGGAGAATTTGCTTTTTCTTCGTGGGAATATTGAGAACATGTTCTTTTGTAAACTGAGAGTTACCTAATTTCAACTTAATAACCATTATTTATTAGTTTAATGTATTTTCAACACTGTGTTAGATGTTGAGGATATAAATCAAGGTATTTTTATAGCTCTAGGCTTCAAGAGGCCTATAATCTAATATAAGAGGTAAATATATATAAGACATTTTAAAAGAGTGGGATTAAATGCCACTTAAAAGCCCATGTTTATGCGGGAAGACAGGAGTGAAGGGTGATCAGGAATGGTTCCTTGGCCATAAACTTTGAGAACTGAATAGGGAAACATGAATTGCCAAAGAGAGGAGGAGACAGGCATGATTGAGAAAAATATTGTACGTAGAGAAACATGCGAGAATAAGGATTTAAAACAGGTTGTTATTTTAGAGGAGTAAAGTTGGTGGGCTGTGCAGACAAAGTGATAGAAGATAAGGCTGCCCAGAGCAGATGTATTCAAAGGCAAGCTCATGAAAGACTTTGTAGATTAGCCTCAGGTATTGGAATGTTACTGTTAGAGGCAGTAGTTTTCAACCTTTAGCAAGCTCAGAATTACCTGCAGGGCATTTCAACACACATTTTGCAGGCCCACAAAAGTTTTTTGACTCAATAGGCTTGGGATAGAATGTGAGAACTTCAGTAGGTCTAGGGTGGAACGAGAGAATTTTCATTTCCAAAAAGTTTACAGATGCTACTGGTCTGAGAACACTGAGAATCACTGTTTCAGGCAATGAGAGGTCCAAGAAGAATTTCAAGCAGTAAAGAGACACAACTGAATTTATATTTTTAGATAGGTGTTTTGGGTGTTTTGGGCCATTTGGAGGATAGTTTTAACAAAGTCAGAGGCAGTGAGATATAGGAATCTATTCTAATAGTCTGGGTGAAAAGATGAAGACTTAAGATAGGCTGATCTTACCCTCTGATATACCACTGATAGTTTATAAGACACTCAAAAATAATATTAAAAACATTTTAAAAGCAAAAAGATTTTAATTAAAAAACTGAATTGTGTTGTCTCTGATATAACATAGTTGAGCATATAAAATTTTTTTTTCAAGTTTTATAAAATTAGTAAACTGGGTTTTACATACCTTGATTTGTGGTAAATTCACTGTCTCTGGCTTTTATAGATCTGACAAAATCAGCAGCAACTATCATTGGCGTATAACATAGATCGCAACTGTATTTTCTTACTAGTGTTCTAAAAGCCAACCTGTGAGCATAAAAAACTTTATGCATTTAGAAAACACCATAATCACATGTACCTCCAAATTTAATTTACTTATTTTATATGTGCACGTACACACGTTTATTTTTTTCAATATTATTTAATATTATTTTATTTTATTATTTTTTTTGAATAAATTTTTTGCTATAGGGTGTGTGTGCTTGCCACACAGAGAGAGACAGAGAGACAGAAAGCGAGAAATCGCCCCTTGGGGGGATGGCCACGCTGCAATCCCTTCTCCTCCATTGTCCTCTCGGGATCTTGGGCACGCATGCACACGCGCCCGGCATGAGTTTTAAGCCACTGGGTCTGGGACGTGAACCGCGGTCGACTACATGGGAGCCCAACGACATAGCCGTTACGCTAACTACTGGTCCCTAATATTATTTTTATGTATTGTTATTCTTCAATTTGTCCAAGAGACAAAGAGAGACAAAGGGAGAATGAGAAAGCAAGCCACCAGGTCCGAGGATCAAACCATGGCCAACCACGTGGGAGTCTAGCGCCCCAACCTGCTGGTCCCAACACACAGGTTTATTTCTTCCACAAGGAAGGGGAGGTAAGAGGCAGGGAGGGAGAGGGAGTAGATTGAGTGAGCGAGTAAGAGCAAGCACACCTCCAACAGCATCTTAATGCAGTCATTTGGGGCCACTTCAGTCAGCCCTGGATCATGGGCAGGCATGTGTCTGACTAACACAGGGAGGTGTCTACACATGAATTTGGAACATTGCCAAGTAGGTCAGCCTTACAAGCATTGTATTTTACTGTTGTGCCACTATCCGCCCCCCAATTATTACTATTATTATTATTTTTAGATTGATTGATTGAAATTTGACCAGAGAGAGACAGAACGAGAGAATGAAAGAGAGAAAAAAGGAGAATGTGAGAAAGCAAGCCTCCAGGTCCCGGACTTGAACCATGGTCAGCCATGTGGGAATCTAGCACCTTAACCACTACACCACCTGCCGGGTGCTTGGACCACAATTATTAAGTATGTATTAGGACAGTTCTGCCTAAGGGAAGATGGACTATACTACCTTCCTCTATTCTTCTTGCTAAGCAAAGCTAAAATCCCTGGGTATTATACATAAAACAAACATAAGAAAATTCGAAAGGTAGAGAGAAGGCAGACAGGCTATGACCTTGAGACTAAAGAAATGACTACAGGAATGACATCCACTGTGGTGGTGAGTGAGAAGACGAAGCAGGGATCTAGGATTTTCATCCTTGCTGGCCAGTGAGGACCCCCTCTCCCAGTGATGGTATCAGTGGGAACACATGGGGAGCATGAACTTCCATACCTACTCCGCAGTAGCAAAGCATTCCTCTCCCTCCTTGCGGGGTGTGATGTCAAAAAGCCTAGTGGGGAACCAGGAATTGCATTTTTACCCAGGAGTTATAAGGCCACTCCCACCGTGGTGTGGTGGAACTCTCACTCCTGCCCCTGTGACCCCCAAACTGCAGACATCAAAGGAAGCCAAGGGGAGAGCTTGGATGTCTGCTTCTACCTGACAGTAATGAGGTGGTATCACTCTATTCTCCTTCCCCACTCCATTGCCTAGCTGTCCAGTGTCAAAAGAAGCCTGTTAAAACAGCCAGTTCAATAACTGAAATCAATTAATGTATTTTACCATACTAACAGGTTAAAGAAGAAAAACACCACCGTATTAATCAATGCAGAAAAAGCATCTGATGGGCCAGTAGGTGGTGGTGTGGCCGTTAAGGGAGCTAGCGCTCACGTGGCCAACTGTGTAGTTTTATTCCTGGGCTGGTAGCTTAAAAAACACATTGGGTGAGTGTGCATGTGTGCCCAAAATCCTGAAAGGTGGAGACCAGAGAAGGGACTATGAGTGACCGTCCCCTAAGGGGCAGAGCTTTTTCACACTACCCTTGCCTCTTTCCTCAAACTACCAGGAAAATAGGAATAGAGCAGAACTTCCTCAATTTGATGAAGAGCAACCATATACACAAAAAATCCTACCATACTCAAGACTGCTTAGTTATTGATAGAGGGACAGACATATAGGTCAACAGAACAAAACAGAAAATTCTGGGGGCCAGCTAGTGGCACAGTGGTTAAGACTCTGGACCCCCACATGGCCAACTGAGGTTTGAGTCTCGGAGCTGGCTGCTTGCTTTCTCCCTTTCGCTCTTTCTCTTTTCAGATTAAAAAATAATTAATAAAATTAAAAAGATAAAAAAAAATCCTTAAAAAAACAGAAAATCTTGATTTTTGACAAAGCAAAAGTAATTCAATAGAGGAAAGACAGTCTTTTCAATAAATGGTGGTAAAATAACTGGACATCCATAGGCAAAGTATAATGAACATCAATTTAAGTCTCACACGAATACAAAAATTAATTCAAAATGTATAGACTTAAGATATACAAATGGCCAATAAGTACATAAAAAGATGCTCAACATTACTCATTAGATAAAAGCAAATCAAAACACAACGTGTTATTACTTCACACCTATTATGATAGATACATTGAAAAGAAACCCAGAAAATAACTGACACTGGCAAGGTTGGAGAAAAAGTGGAACTCCTGTGTACTGCTGGTGGGATAATAAAATAGTGCAGCCAGTATGAAAAACAATATAGCAGTTTCTCAAAATATTAAACATAGAATCACCATGATTCAACACTTCTTGGTATATAGCCAAAAAGAATCGAAAACAGAGCCTCAAAGAGACATTTGTATACTCATGTTCATTACAGCATTATTTATGATAGCCAAAAGATGGACATGTCATATATCCATGAATGGATTAAAAGATAAACAAAATATAGTATAAACACAAAATGGTTTATTATTCACCCTTAAAGGGAGCTCATCTGAGGTGGTGCAGGTGGTAGGGTGGCACTGTGTAATACTGGAGCTACATAGGATAAGGCTCTGGGTTGGGATCCTGGGTTGACCAGACCATGCCAGCTGTCTAGGATCCTGGCTGGCTAGAAGGCTGGGGAAGACCATGGTATGGCAAGACCTTGTCAAAGGCACTTCTCTCTCTCATGAAATAAACTTTAAAACAAAAGGGAGAGAAAATCAGAAATATGCTACAACACGGATGCATCTTGAGGACATACTGAATGAAATTAATCACTCCAAGAAGACATACAATGCATGTTTCCATTTACATGAAGTCCCATAGAGAAGGGGCCAGGGTGGGGGAAGAGGGAAATGGGGAATTACTCTTTAACAGATACAGAGTTTCAGTTCTGTAAGATAAAAAAGAGTTTAAAGATGAAATGTGCAACAATGTGAATATATTTAACAGTATTGAATCCTGTACCTAAATATAACTAAACAAACTTTATTGTGTGTATGTTTTACAACAAAAACTTAAAAAACTCAATACTAAAAAAACCAAACAACCCAATTAGAATAGGGGCAAGAGAATGACAAAAATATACAGCTAGTGGGGCCAGCGGATGGTGTAGTGGTTACACTGTTGGAACTCCCACATGGCTGACTCAGGTTGAGTCTTGGACCCAGTGGCTTGAAACTCACATCGGGTGTTTGTGTGTGCGTGCCCAAGATTCTGGAGAGAAAAGAGGAGAAGAGACTGAAGATGGCCACCCCTGAGGGGGGGTGGGGGGGTGGTGATTTGTACTTTCCCTCTCACTGTCTCTCTTTCTTTCTCTCCAGTGAGCATACATGCCCTAAGGCAAAATCTCTTAAAAAAAATAAAAGATAGCAAATTAAGCATTAGAAAAAATGTTCAATATTATTAGCCATAAAGGACATGCAAATGCAAATTAAAGCCACAATGAAATGTCACTCTACACAACTACCAGTACAGCCAATACTTTTTTAAAAAATGGTATTATCTAAAGTTGGTAACAATGAAAAGAAACTGGATCCCTCAAATGTTGCTGGTGAAATGCAAAATGGTACTGCTATTCTGAAAAAGCCCAGCAGTTAAATAAAAAACTAAGCATACAACTACCATATGACCTAGCAACTGATCTCCTCGGTGTTTGTCCTAAGACTTACATTCACACAAAAACTTGTCCATAAATACTTATATCCATTTAATATGTATTATATCCTTAGAAATGGGAATTACATCCTTGTCATTTTTATAAATACACTGAAGTTTTCTCATATTGTCTACTCATGGTCACCGTATCAGAAAATGGGAACACTTGGACTCAATTCTACAATAGATTATGAATCCCGAGCTAGGAGTTTATGGATCCCATGTAATGGGTAGTCTTACTGTACTTAAAAATATCAGAGCATAAAAGAGAAGTCACATCTTAGTTCTTTAACCATTCAATGAAACTTACTTTGAATACCGAACCATGGGGGCACAGACTTTTACCAGCTGTCCAGAATGAAACATTTCTATAGGATCTTTTCTTCTTTCTTGACATACTGTGGTTTGTATAGAGTCGCTCTTCATGAATACAGATTTGTTTCAAACCTGCAAAAGACAGTGTGCACTGAGAAAATATACTTGCACTGGATGGATTCCCATCATTTGAACGATTCTTATTGCCAGCGATTTATATTTTTCATAAGGCTTGTGGGCTCAGAAAAATTTTAGCTAAAAAATTCTGCCTTTATTTACAAGATAAATAAATGTGGAAACTATACAAGATAGTAGTGGACAAACAAGATGTGGACAACCACAAGATTTTTTCCTAGTATACCGTGTTATGCTTTTCCATGTTACCTTCTAATTTTTTCTATGTCACGTTGTTCAGCATTGATAACCAAGGCACTTTATTTCACATACATATTATATGTATTCGGATAATAGTGTACACGACTAGTATTTTGAAATATCTTGTGTCATTCAGGAGTTAAAAAGCATTAAAGAACTCTAAGCAGTCAGCATTTCAGAAACTATCCTGGTATTTATATTTTATTTTTCAAATCCTGTATTTGTGAATCAGAATATAAACTTACCTTGATTATTTTAAAAAATTGTTATGTGGCATTATCTGGTGGAATTGTCAATTATAATCATATAATTGCATAGTAAATACCCTCAGCATCACAACTGATGAAGTTATATAGTTCTTAAGTGTTTGATGTCTGTTATGCTCAAATTCTATCATTTTATAGTGTGGCTGATTTTCATGTTCTAATTTTGGGCTTTAATTTAGAAATAGGATATGAGCCAAATTTAGAAAAAGTATAATTACTCCAAAGTGAATCTCTAATCTTTAGGTAAAAAATTGAAACTAAACAGAAGATCAAGGTACTTAAGGATGACCTATCTTCTAAGAAATCTTTGGATGTACCCACATGTAAGTAACAAAGGGGGAGAGCAAAGGATAGGAGGAACTGGGTCCCTCATATGCTGCCGGTGAAATGTAAAATGATAGATGACGGACTGAAAAGTGTCCCTGTGGGAACCAGCAGTTAGCGTAATGGCTATGTCGCTGGACTCCCACATAGTCGACGTGGTTCGTGTCCCAGACCCGGTGACTTAAAACTCACGCTGGCCGCGTGTGCATGTGTGCCCAAGATCCTGAGAGGAGAATGGAGGAGAAGGGATTGCGGCGTGACCATCCCCCCTGGGGGGTGATTTCTCACTTTCTGTCTCTATGTCTCTCTCTGTCTGTCTGGCGAGCGCACGCACCCTATAGCAAAAACCTCTGCAAAAAAAAAAAAAAAAAAAAAGTGGCCATATCCTTACCTTACCATATCCTACCTGATCAAGTGTCCATGCAAGGATTTTACTAATAACTTTAGCAAGAATGATTTCATTGTTACTCAGTCATTATAAATGGCACAAAGGCTCCTCAACTTGTATTCAGCGAATGATAAATCAGTAGTACCTTTTAACCTTGGTTGTACTTTAGAATGACCCAGGGGCCTTTTTAAAAAAAATTATATAACTTGGGAACCAGCAGTTAGCGTAATGGCTATGTCGCTGGACTCCCACGTAGTCGACCGCGGTTCGCGTCCCGGACCCAATGGCTTAGAACTCACGCCGGGCGTGTGTGCGTGCATGCCCAAGATCCCGAGAGGAGAATGGAAGAGAAGGGATTGCGGCGTGACCATCCCCCCTGGGGGGTGATTTCTCGCTTTCTGTCTCTATGTCTCTCTCTGTCTGTCTGGCGAGCACATGTGCCCTATAGCAAAAACCTCTCCAAAAAAAAATATATATGTAACTTTACTTATTTATTTTAATTTGAACAGAGAGAGAGGGAGGAAGTGGAGAGAAGGAGGGAGGGAGGGAGGGAGAGAGAGAGAGAAAGAAAGCCACTAAGTATGGGACTTGAACTGGTCAGCCATGAGGGAATCCAGCACCCTTGGTCACCACACTACCTACTGGCCCCATGGCCAGGAGCTTTTAAGATAGAATACTCAAGACATACCTCAGACCAATTAAATCCAAATCTTTGAGTTTAGGATGCAGACACTTAGGATACAGGTTTGGTTGATGTCGTTTGTTTTTTTTCTTCTTCTCCTCTTGGGATTTTTATGGCACACATGCCTGGCATGTTTTAAACCACTAGGTCTGGGACTCGAACCATAGTCAACTGTGTGGGAGTCCAGCAACTCAACCATTACATTATCTGCTGGTTCCGTCTTTTTTTTTTTTTTTTTTTTTAAGACAAAGTTCCTCCTATCATGATCCTCCTGCCTCAGTTTCTTAAGCAGCTCGGACCACAGGTGTGCATCAGCATATCCATCTCATCAGTTTTTTTTTTTTTTCTTCCCTCTCAGGAAGGAGAGATACCCTTGAAGTTTCTCCACTCAATACTCCTAGCCAGCTAGAATCACAGGTCCAGGTGCACCAGGCACTTTCAAGTCTACACAGAGTTGGATACTGGTCTTCTCTGTGACTCCAATATTGGGCAGTAGATCCCTACCACCTGTGCCACTGTGGCGTGGGCCAGCATCAGTGTGTTCCTAAAGTTTTCCAGGCGATTTTGATGTATAGCTAAGCTCGGAACTACTGAAGTAAGTAAATCATACACTCCACTGTACCTAATACAAGTGTTTAACTGGATTTTTCCTGACCTATTAGTTCCTTTAGGGTTTGGATTAATTAATTGAATCTTATGATTGTAAACTCATATTGGTATACATAGAGGGACTCAAAACTTTTCACTGTATGACTATTATGCACTTCTCTAAAGTCTTCCAATGTAAAAAACAAAAACAAAAGAAAACAGGCAAGAAAGGGAAAGTACACTTCACAGATAAGGCTATTCATTATTAATAAATAAGAGTTATAAAAAAATTAGTTTTGTGTATTATGGATAATGAAATCTAATATCAGTTTGAGCACATTGCTTCTGGCAATTCAGGTTCCATTCATTATCATGATTACGATTAAATCGTATTAGTAAAACCTAAGACAAAAAGAAACCATAACATGGGACCAGAAGACAGCGTAATGGTTATATTGCTGAACTCCCACATAGTTGACTGAGGTTGGAGTCCCTGACCAGGTGGCTTAAAACTCACACCAAGAGCATGTGCAGCGAGGGCATACACCCTATAGCAAAAATCCCCCACCTCCCCCCCAAAAAAGCATAATGCAGTTAAACATCAGACTTGCTCAAGTGAGTTATGCACATTAAACAAACTGAGCACAAGGTAAGTGCTCATTACTACAGCACTTTATAAAAGAATTATTTATTTCATCTTATTTATTATTATTATTTTTAAATCTGCTATAGGGCACATGTGCTCACCAGAGACAGGCGACACAGAGGTAAAGTGAGAATGCAAGAGGCCAGGTCCAGGACTCCCAACTAAGTCAACATAGAAGTCCGGAACCTTAACGATTGCACCACCTGCTGGTTGCATTACAGCGTCTTAAAATACTAGCAGAAAGTAGGGAACAATGTAGGTCTAGAATTGGAAAAAATTGGTTCTTTCCATACACATGTATTATAAAAAATTGAAGTTCTAGGAGTCAGCAGGTGGCATGGTAGTTAAGACCTCAGCTGGAGTCAAGGACTTGGCGGCTTTGGGCTTGCTTTTACTTCCTCTCTCTCTTGCCTGTGAGAATATGTGCTTTATAGCAAATGTTAAAATAATAATGACAAGTAAAATCAAATAAATAATCATTTAAATAAAAGTTCTATTACAGCTTATTTCTTTTTCTTTTTACAAAGAAATGTTAAAGACTTTGCATATGTGTGGTTGTCCCCATTGATTTATCAGTATTTATCCTGAAAGAAATAAGTTCAATAATGCAGATGTGTTAGGAGAGAAGATACAATGGCAACTAACCTGATAGTTTTATAGCGATGATACTGTTACTTGAGACATGGACAAGCCATCAGTTTCTAACAAAGTTTGGCATCACTCATGGCTCGTGGCTTATACTGAAAGAGGTAGAAAGAGCACAACGTCAAGGTCTCATGGGAGGAAGGGCAAAAAGTGAGTCCCACTTGTTTTTTCTTGGTTCAGTCTTAAAAGACATTTCCTAATTCTTACTGTTAGCGCCCTGGAAACTTTTCTTCCCGTTTTTCCCGCCTGCTTTTTACCCAGTATTGCCAATCAAGGCGTGAGGCAGATAAGGCTGGTGGCAACTAACTCCCATCGGTGGTGAGAAGTGGATCTCAGGCGATGGTCTCAGAACACTCTTTTCTTCCTCGTGCCTGCGCCGAAAAAGCCTCAGTTGTAAGGTTTAATGCTTGCTTTAGAGAGAAGCGCTGCGGCCACGTTCCGGCGCCCACCTTATGCTCAACCCTCGAAATGGCGCCAGCCCCGGGGGCGCGGCTCCAAGCTGCGGTGGGAGACGGAGGGAAGCGCCCGTCGGGTGGCCTTGGCTTTCGGGTCACAGGGCCCTGGGCTCGGACCTTTCGGAGCCCGCCGGTTCCGGTACCCACGCTGATCCCGCCAAGCAGGGGCGAACCAGGTAGCAGAAACTCCCCAACAAGCGATCTGGGAGCCGCGAACTGGCGTGGCTGGCGGCGCCGGAATTCTGCGTCACGACCTGGGCGTGGCGACCTGTCGCTGACGCCATCAGCCCGGCACCTGCCAACATGGAAGGGGGGGGCGGGGGGGGCGGGCCTTGGCGCTCTGGGCTCTGGAGCGGCTGCAGCGACAGTCCGAGAGCTTCTGCAGGACGGTAAGGAGTCGAGGTCTGGCCAGATCGTGGGACTGGGGGACTGACTCGCTCCGCGACCTGAGCCGCGGTGGTGGACTCAACCCATCGATTTGCAGAAAGTTTTCCGGTCTCAAAAATGACCACTCCCCTCAGCTCGGCCCCCTGGCATTTCGGTGCTGGTTTAGCCCAACCTGTTTCCGTGGGGATTTGCTCCCCTCTTTCTTTCCGTGTCTCGGACACCTAGATTCTGGTTGCACCAGGTTTCTGGTTGCACCTGGGGCTTTCCTGAAGTTCGGGACCCCGCACCTGGTTGCTCTCGTTGGTAGTAACGGGCCGCTGACACAGTACTTGACGAAAGGGTGAATGAGGCTTTCGAGTCCGGTAAAAGTGTACCTAGAACAGATGACAATGGTAGAGGGGCCCCCTTTTGAGTGGAGTTGGACACACCCCCCTCCTTTAGCAAATTCTTGTATTATAAGGCCCTTGTTACAGGCCTTTTTTTCTTAATGAGGCAGTTACAATCTGACATGGGGAGGGTTCGTAGCATTTGTTCAGAGCTTAACCATTCGAATTAAATGTAGCAAATTTATTGATAGTTTTGGAGAGAAGTTGCCCAAAATAAGAGAGTATGATACCCTTGAAAAGTACATTCAGTAATATTAATGTAGTGAAAATGCCCCAAATTACTTATCTTCAGAGGAAAATTCAAATGTCTAAGAATAAAAGTAAGGCCCTTTTCACCTGTTCTTAAATTTTCCATAACGACCACCACATTCTACCTTATAGTAAGATAATTTATATACTTGCCTTAATTTCTCTACTGTTTGTAAAACTCCTTTTGATATTCCAGCGTTAATAAATGATACTTTGCATGCGGTAGGTACAGAATGTTTTTTTAAAATTTGAACATCACTGTAAGAAGCATTTGCACACATTATAGACTCAAGTGTGTTATAAATGATTGAAATAAAGTTCTAAATTATTGTTTTCTGATTGTCGAATATTTCATTATTGTCCTTAATTGCTTGCTTTTTCATCATAATTTATTTACTCTTCTCAGAACTAAAGTTATCAGAACTAGATTGTATTAGATTCTCTAGGTTAAAGTCTCTGTCTACTGCATTTGTGAATCATAATTTAAATTCAAGCAAAATTTGAGCTCCTTATATATGTACAATTCCCACTTTCGAGATGCTCACCATGTAGTAGAGAAGATAATCTTGTAGACCTATAAAAGTAAGCACTGTTGTAAGGGTACTAGGAGGATTGCGTGCAGAGTAAAACATCAGTACAAAAGAGTATGAGAACTGTATCTTAGGAACTGATTAGGGAATGTTAAAAAAGGCTTTCTAGGGGCCAGCAGGTGGTAAAGTGGTTAGGGTGCTGGTCTTTCTCATAGTCAGCTGTAGTTTGAGTCCCATACCTGCTGGCTTGAAAATCCTTTCAGGAGTGTGTGTGTGTGTGTGTGTGTGTGTGTGTGTGAATGTCCAGGATTCTGAGAGGTGAAGGGAATTGTGGCATAGCCATCTCCTCTGGGGGATAATTTCTCACTTCCCCTCAAAAACCAAACCAAACCAAAACAAAACAACTTTCTAAGTGAAGTGGTTTTCAAGTATAAATAAGACTTCCCTAGGTGAACTAGTGGAAGGAACAAGACAACTAATAGACACGTTTCAGAATGTTGGGTTGCAGGAACTGCAATTAGTTTTTTGCAGAGCAAATAGTTTTCATGTATAGTCCTGTTTAGTTCTCTTTACCATTGTTCACAGTAATTATTTCCATTTTTTTGAGAGATTTTTCTATAGAGTGGGTGCACATGTGGGAGAGACTGAAAGCAAGAGATCATCCCCCCAGGGGGGATGGCCACACTGCAGTCCCTTCTCTTCTATTTTCCTCTTGGGATTTTGGGCATGCACAAATGCATGCCTGGTGTGAGTTTCAAGCCTCCATGTCTGGGAATCAAACCATGACTGATCACCTGAGAATCCAGCACCTCAACCACTATGCCACCTGCAAGCCCCAATTATTTGACTCTTTACTCTTTTCAGAACTTTCTCTTCAAATTCAACAAATAACCTTTAACTTCCCTGAAAAAAATAGAATCAACTCGATGTGAACTTCATTTCTTGCCATTCATTCCATTAGGAATTGTCCTTGAGTTTTCTCTCCCTAAGCACCCATCTGCAGCTTGTCACTAAGTCCTATACATCATGCTCTCTGAATATCCATCCGATTTGTCACTTCTTTTACATTCTTAGTCAAGGTAAATGGGCACTGTCTTATTCAGGCCTTTATTATATAACCAGTCTATTAATGTAGTGCTTTTCTGGCCTCTTAGCCACCATGAGTGTGCTAATAAACTTTGATACTTTAGTGTTTGCCGATTTGGGTGGTGTAAATACTTCAAGGTTCCTACATGTGATATCTACTGACTCATAAAATTCCTGAAAACGTTGTAGTTAGCCCTCAAGAGCCAATACTGCCAACTCCAGCACACCACTTTGTGATGGATGCCTTTGCAATGATCTTCCATACCACTGCTAGAATTATTGTCTGGAACACAAAGCTGATAGTGCTTTTTCACCTTTTCAAAACCATGAAAGGGATATAGTTTTCACATTTTACAAACTGCCTACCAAACTTCCATTGGAACTTCATCTGTCATTCTTTATCCTTTCTGTACAACACACACACTTCTTGATCTAGATATGCTGAAGTCATTATTCCTCTTATTTATCAAAATGTGCCATGACATTTGTTTCTGCTCAACCTTCTCTTTGCTTGGGGTGGCTTTCTCCATTTATGCGCTTCACAGAACCTTTAATTCTGAGAACCACTGGGTAAACTCAAAGGAAGTTTGGTCTCAGAATTAAGACCAAAAACAGTTTTCTTCTTTCTCTTGACTACTCTTATACATATAAGTAGTCAAGAATATCAGTTTTTCCTTTTAGCAGATGATACTTTCATATTGATTAATCCACTCACTCAACCAATATTGAAAGCCTGCATGTTCAGGTAGTATTCAGGTCCTGGGGATGTAGTAGTAAACAAAACAAAGATCTTACTCTGATGAAGTATATATTTTAGTGGGTGTCTGCCACTGAAATTTTCCTGTGAGTACTCTATTTTGCTTGTTAGTGTAGTAATCTCTTTCAAGGCATCCTTATGTATATTTACCATCTGGTTCGGAGGTTGTGGTATATACTTCCCTTGAGTTCACTTTTGTATGTATATTTTAACGTTTAATTCTCTATTTTTATCACCCACAAATGTATGAATATCTGTATAGAAAGATATCTTCTCAACATCTAACATCATTTCTTTTTCTTCATTAAGAATCTATTTTGAATAGTTTTTTCTTTCTATTTATTATTTCACTCATGAGTCCTGAATTTCCATAATAACTTTAAGTTTGTATTTGTCTATTTCTATTAATACTCCAGATTCACTTTCATTATAATAGTATTTGTGCATTGAGAGCTATCTGAGGTTATAATATTATATATAACCAGTATCTATGAATATATATATATATTCATATATTCATATATATATATGAATGCTATCTTCTAACTGGCAATGACCTTGTTTTCATGAATTAAAGGGTAAAGTTAGTATTGATAGTTGTTTTAATCTTTTACTCACTATTTTCCTTCCTCTGATTCATTATAAAAGTAAACATTTAACAGTATAGCAGAGTGGTTCAGAGGGTGGGCTCAGCAGCTAGACTTTGTGGGTTAAAATTCCAGACAGTGACATTGGACAAATTCCATGTCTTGTCTTTGCCTGTCTCCTCATATTTGAAATGGGGAACTATGATAGTCTCAGAGAGGTGGAATTAATAATGAGGGGACTTCAAAAAGTTTGTAGAAAAATAGAATCAAAGTACAAGCTATTTTGGTACAAAAGAGTTTTGAAATTGCATAGTTCTCGTGTATGTGAGTTGCTTGCTTAGATCAGTGCCTGGCACGTAGTTAGCACTCATGAGTATTGCCATTTCTCTTTTGCACTTGCTTGTTCCACGTCCTCCTCATTATTATAGGACGTGTTTACATGGAAGTAGGCTTGAGTTCTTTTCTTTTCTTGTAGTCTGTTGTTGAAACTCTTTTCAGTGAAAATATAGTTCCGATTGTATAGGAAGACCTCAAAATATGTAATGACATAATTGTTCTGTTTTTAAATAGCTATGGTTCAATGCAAGGCAATTAAGGACTTTTCTGTTGTTTTTTTATTTTTCCTCCAGAGTGTTATAGTGACTTTTTAAATGAGGACTTTGATGTAAAGACTTATACTTCCCAATCTATTCATCAAGCAGTGATTGCTGAACAACTAGCAAAACTTGCCCAAGGAATCAGTCAGTTGGATAAAGAACTACACTTACAGGTAATTTTAGTCTTTTGTATTATACAGAGTACTCAGTATAAAGTGATAATTTAGCATTTTTGGAATGTATTTTTATTTATTTATTTATTTTGTTCTACAACACATTTACTTGATGGAGAGAGACAGGGACAGAGAGAGGAAAAATGAAAAAGCACTCCCTAGAGGGCATAGCCAGGCCGCAACTCCTCCTCCGCTCTCCTTTGGGATTTTGGGCACTCACATACACCTGCCCTGTGTATTTTTTAAGCTGCTGGGCCCAGGACTTGAATTATAAATGTGTGTATGTGTTCTTGGTAGTAACTCATTTCAAACACATCTTCATAAGTTTTACCTTTTTCTTTCTTATCTGTACTTGCCCTCTTTACATATCAAGAGGGATGTTGAATTCTACTTTTTGTTACAAAGAAAAATACATGGTACCTAATTAGAACAAACGATGATTATTCATTCTTGATTTTTCAGGTTGTTGCAAGACATGAAGATTTACTGGCACAAGCAACTGGAATTGAGTCTTTGGAAGGTATGTTTGTTTGTTTCTTTCTTATTTATTATTTGGAAGGTATGTTTTTATTAACTATTACAGATTCTGTAGCACTAGATCAGGGATTAGCAAGATTTTTCTGTTTGTGGTTGGATAATATGTTAGACTTTGCTAGCCAGTCTCTACAGTAGTTACTAAACTCTGCTGTTATAGAGTGACAGCAGCCAAATAACATGTAAATGAGTGTGTCTGACTGTGCTCCAGTAAAAGTTTAATAAAGCTTTGCCAACTGCTGATCTAATCTCTGGGTTCAGATCCTTGCTTTACTACTTATTAGGTGTGTACCTCAGTTCCCTGTGTATAAAACAGAGATATCAATAAATATTAACAGCATTAGTCTTAAGATTAAACATGTGAGTAGAATTCTTAGAACAATACAATATTGGGATCAGCAGTTAGCGTAATGGCTATGTTGCTGGACTCCCACATAGTCAACTGCAGTTCGAGTCCTGGACCCGGTGGCTTAAACTCACGCCGGGTGCGTGCGCGTGCGTGCCCAAGATCCCTAGAGGAGAAGGGATTGTGGTGTGGCCATCCCCCCTGGGGAGTGATTTCTTACTTTCTGTCTCACTGTCTCTCTCTGTCTGTCTGGCAAGCACACACGCCCTATAGTAAAAACCTCTCCAAGAAAAAAAAAAGAACGATACAATATTTAATGCTCATATATATGTTAATTAAACAATAGAAACATCAACAGCACTACAGAGGGTAGTCATGGAAATAGGCTTGAGTTCTTTTATTGTTTTGTGTTTTGTGTAGTCTGTTGTTGAAACTCTTTTCAGTGAAAATATAGTAAAAATAATAGTATGTTAGATTTTTGCTTTTATAAATCTCCTTTTTTGGCTCTTTTGTGAATTTGTCATGCTCTCTTCATTTTTTTTTTTTTTGGAGAGATTTTCGCTATAGGGCGTGTGCGCTCACCAGACAGACAGAGAGAGACATAGAGACAGAAAGCAAGAAATCACCCCCCAGGGGGGATGGTCACGCCGTAATCCCTTCTCCTCCATTCTCCTCTTGGGATCTTGGGCACGCACGCACATGTGCCCAGCGTGAGTTTTAAGCCACCGGGTCCGGGACGCGAACCACAGTCAACTACATGGGAGTCCAGCGACATAGCCATTATGCTAACTGCTGGTTCCCATGCTCTCTTCATTAAATATGAAATGTTACTGTGTTGTATATTATTACTTGTTTTGTGATTACTATTAATCATTGCACATCAAAAGAATAAGTAATTTTTCCTATGTTGATTCAATTCTTAAGGAGAGAAAATATTGTGTGTTTGTGTGTGTGTGTATGTGTGTGTGTACAATATCCTTTAATGCTTCCTTTAGCATCAACATTTTTTTTTTCTTTGAGATTTTTGCTATAGGGCATGTGCACTCACCAGAGAGACAGAGAGAGATAAAAAGCAAAAAATCATCCCCCCCGGGGGGGGATGGCCAGCTGCAATTTCTTCTCCTCATGGGATTTTGGGCACGTGTGCGCACACACGTGCCCGCCATGAGTTTTAAGCCATTGGGTCTGAGACTCAAACTGTGGTCGACTACATGAAGTCCAGTGACATAACCATTACACCATCTACTGGCCCCTAGTATCCCCCTAGTTATAGTCTGGTGGGAGAGTAAAACATTAAACAGGTACTTAAGTGGCTGTGTAATTACCTAAAAAGTGGCATAAAGTATAAGTATAGTGAAGAGAATCTAAGGTAGTTGGACGAAATCTGTTGATATTTGTTTCAGCTAATAAGACAAGGCTCAAAGGAATAGAAGTTTATCCTGTAAAAGCCTGGACGTAGAGTTGAGGGTAGGATGGAATATAGCAGGCCGAAGGTGACCATCTCCAGATCATGCAGGGTCTTGCCGACCAGGCTGTGAAGTGTAGTTTTCATAGAGAAGCAAAGGGAAGACCATAGAAATGTTTTAAGCAGAGAAATGGTATGATGTAATTTGAGCTTTTGAAGATAATGCAGGCTTTCTTTTTTTGTGATTGTGGTTTAAAAAAAAAAAATCCTCATGATATAAAATTTACCATTATATGTTATTTAAAAAATTTTCTCCCTCCATTCTTTCCATGAGTGAGTAAGAGAGACAGAGAGAAAGAGAGACAGCAATACAGTACCCCCAGTACTTCGATCCAGCCCCAGCTAGCCCCAGTTTGTGGGAACAACATGTTTGAGTACTCTGCGAGGTCTCTGGATTAGAATCCAGGGCCCTTCTGTGTGGGTCGGACTCATAGAATGTCATGTTTTACCTTTGTACCACATCTGGCTCCCCATTTTAACTCTTATTTTATTTTTTATTTTTTTATTTTTTAGATTTTTGCTGTAAGGTACATGCACTCACCAGAGAGAGAGAGAGACAGAGAGGGAAAGGTGAGATATCATCTCCATACCCCCAGAAGGGAAGACCATGCAGCAATCCCTTCTCCTCTGTTCTCTTTCAGGATTTTGGGCATGCACATACAGATGCCCGAGTGTTTTCCAAGCTCCTGGGTCTGGGACTTGAACTATGGCATCAGATGTGTGGGATCCATAACTATCACACCATCTCCTCACCCTTATTTTAGCTTTTTTTTTTAGAGACATTTTTGCCTTAGCATGCACTCAGCAGAGAGAAAGACAGACAGACACAGTGATAGAGGAAGTGAGAGATCACCCTCCAGAGAGATGACCGCAATCTCTTCTCCATTCTCCTCCCAGGATCTTGGGCACACAGGCACACACGCCTGGTGTGATTTTCAAGCCACCAGTATGGGACTGTAATCACAGTCAGCCATGTGGGTGTCAGCAAATACACCATCTGCCGGTCCCTATTTTAACCATTTTTGAAGTATATAATTTAGTGACATTAAGTACATTGACAGCGTTGTACAACTATCACCACTACCTTCTAGTATGTTTTTGTCACTGTAAATAGAAATCCCCTACTCATTTAGTTGTCATTCCCCTTTCTCTTTTAGGCTTTTTTTTTTTTTTTTGAGAGGTTTTTGCTATAGGGCACCTGCGTTTGCCAGAAAGACAGAGAGAGACAGAGAGATAGAAAGCAAGATGTCACCCCCCCCGGGGGGATGGCCGCAATCCCTTCTCCATTCTCCTCTCGGGATCTTGGGCAAACATGCGCCTAGCGTGAGTTTAAGCCACTGGGTCCAGGACTCGAACCATGGTCTACTACATGGGAGTTCAGCGACATAGCCATTACACTAACTGCTGGTTCCTTAGGCTTTTTCTATAGGGCAAGAATTAAAGGAAAGGACTAGTTATAAACCTTTACAAGAGTGCTGGCAGAATGTATTGGTTGCTTGGATTAGAATGGCAGTAGAAAAGTTAAGATGAGGTGGCCAGATGGTGGCATAGTGGTTAAGGTGGCTGGATCCCACATGGCCGATTACATGAATCGAGTCCCAGACGGCTTGAGAAACACACCGAGTATGTGTATGTGTACTAAAAATCCCAAGAAGAAAATGGAGGAGAAAGGATGTGGTGTGGTCATCTCCCTGAGGGGTGATTTCTCACTTTCTCTTTGTCTCTGTCTCTCCATCTCTGGTGAGCATATGCACCCTATAGCAAAACTTTAAAAAAAGTTAAAATTATGTATGTATGTTTCATTGTAATGTAATATTTTACTCAGTTGAGTCCTTGTAAATTTGTAAACCAATATCATGTTGTTTTTCTAGGTGTTCTTCAGATGATGCAGACAAGAATTGGAGCTTTACAAGGAGCTGTTGATAGGTACTATTATCCATTTTATACACAGTTGGGGTGGAAATAATTTTTATCCATTGATTTTTTTAAAAAGAATTTTATTATTATTTTTAATTGTTATTTATTTATTCATTCATTCATTTAAATTTGACCAGAGAGAGAGAGAGAGAGAGAGAGAGAGGAAGTGAGAAAGCAAGCCACCAGGTACAGAACTCTAACTGTGGTTGGCCATGTGGGAGTATCCAGTGCCTTAACCACCATGCAACTGTTGGTCCCTATTATTATTATTTTTTTTTAATTTGCTCTTTTTTTTTTAAGAATTATTTAATTTTTATTTATTCATTCATTTATCTTAATTTGACCAGAGAGAGACTGAGAGAAAGAAAGAGAGAGAGAGAGAGAGAGAGAGAAGGAAAGCCGGAAATCAAGCCACCAGGTCCAGGACTCGAACTATGGTCTGCCATGTGGGAGTATTCAGCACCCTAACCACTATACCACCCGCTGGTCCCTTTAATTTGCTCTTTGAGAGAGAGAGGGAAAGTGAGAAAGCAAGCCATCAGGTCCAGGACTTAAACCGTGGTCAGCCATGTGTTAGTCCAGCATTCCAACCACCATGCCACCTGTAGGCCCTATATCCACTGATATTTCAGGAATGATTTTATTCTCACTACTTTTTTTTTTTTTTTTCCTTTAGAATGAAAGCAAAAATTGTTGAGCCTTATAACAAAATAGTAGCCCGTACTGCACAACTAGCAAGACTTCAGGTAGGTTCTCATTTTTATTTGTTTACATTTTATTATTCATGTTGTTTTTATAATTTGATAGACTTTAAGAGTACGAGTTCAGAAGAAATGAGAGATGGAGACAGAACATGAGACAAAAGGGGAAAACTACTAGAGCCTTCAAATAAGATAATAAGTTTATTTATTTTTTTTTAAAGGGAGATTTTTGCTATATGGCATGTATGCTCATTGTAGATGCAGACAGAAAGCAAGAAGTCACAACTTGGGGCGATGACCATGCTGCAATCCCTTCTTCTCCATTCTCCTCTCAGAATTTTGGGCACGCACACACATGCATGTGTGTTTTAAGGCTCAAGGTCTAGGGCTTGAACTATGGTCAACTACGTGGTAGTCTAGTGATGTAACTGCTATGCCATGTGCTGGTCTCAAAATAAGTTTTAAAATACAAATCTAAACTACTATTCAAGTGATTACTTTCACTCTTATTCGTGAAATAAATAATAATGCTCATTTATTAACTTATTTGTGTCTTCTTTAGTTTCTTTCATTAATGTTTTATAGTTTTACAATGAACAGATCTTTCATTCTTAAGTATTTTATCTTTTTCATAGCCGTTGTAAGTGGGGTTGTTTTCTTGATTTCTTTTACAGATAGTTTGTTGTTAGTATGTAAAAATACTACTGATTTTTGTATATGGATTTTTGTGTCCTGCAACTTGGCCAAATTCATTTATTCTAGTAGTTTTAAAAAATAATTATTTAATGTTATTTGTTCTTCTTCTTTTTTTTTTTTTTTTTAAATTTACTGTAGGGCACATGAAGGAGAGAGAGAGAAAGTAAGTGAGAAAGCAAGCTGCCAGGTCCAGGATTTCAACTGTAGCTGGCCATGTGGGAGTCCAGCACCTCATCCACCACACTACCTGCTCACCCCATTCTAATAGGTGTTTTTGGTAGAGTCTTTAGGTGTTTCTATGTAAATGACCCTGTTACCTGCAAACAGGAACCGTTTTACTTTCTAATTTGGATACCTTCTATGTCTCTCTTGCTTAATGTCTCTGACTAGGACTTCCAGTACTGTGTTGAATAGAAGTGGTGAGAGTAAGAATCCTTGTCTTATTCCTGACCTTGGAGGAAACGCTTTTATCTTTCCATCCCTAATTATGTTAGCTGTGGGCTTGTTGCATGTAGCCTTTTTTGTGTTGAGATATACATTCCTAATGTATCTTATTGAGAGTTTTGTCAGCAGCTCTGGGACTCGAACCACGGTCAGCCATGAAGGAGTCCAGCACCTTAACCATCATACCACCTGCCAACCCCCATGGGCTTTTCTTTGATGGGAGATTTTTTTATTACTCTCCCAAAATTCATACTCATTATTGGTCTCTTCAGATTTCTATTCATGATTCTGTGTATGTTTAGGAGTTTATCTGTTTTTCCTAAGTTATACAATTGTTGGCCCCTAACTGTTTATGGTAGTCTCTTATGGTCTTTTGTATTTCTGTGATACCAGTTATAATGTCTCTTCTTTCATTTTTTTTTTTTTTTCCTAAGAGAGATTTTTACTATAGAACATGTGCAATTGCTGGAGAGACAAGAGAGATAGAAATTGAGAAATCACCCCCCCCAGGGGGGATGGCCACACCACAATCCTGTTTCAATTCTCCTGTTGGGATCTTGGGCACACATGCGCATGTGCCCAGTGTGAGTTTCAAGTCTCTGGGTCTGAGACTCAAACTGTGGTTGGCCATGTGGGAGTCCAGTGACATAACCACCATGCCATTTGCTGGTCCCCATTTCTTTCATTTTTTTATTTTTAAGATTAATTTTATCTTATGAGTGAGAGACAGAGCTAGCATACCCAACAGAGTCTTGACACTGTGATCCATCTCTAGC
Organism: Tupaia belangeri chinensis; assembly: GCF_000334495.1. Lineage (NCBI taxonomy): Eukaryota > Metazoa > Chordata > Mammalia > Scandentia > Tupaiidae > Tupaia > Tupaia belangeri. The sequence continues at coordinate 2,503,576 of NW_006198219.1, forward strand.
TTCAGCCTGTGCCAGATCATGGGCATGTGCAAGCCTAGCATACATAGGGAGATCTCCAGATGTGATGTGGGACTTTCCTGTGGGGGTCAGCCTTGCAAAGTGTTGTATTATATCACTGTACGACTGTTTAGCCCCTTTCTTTTAATTCTGATCTTGAGTGTTCTTTTTTTTTCTTAATGTAGCTAAAGGTTTGTTGATTTTGTTTATTTCAGAAAGCCAAGTTTTTTCTTGATATTTTGCATTATTTTTTGTAGTCCCTGTTTAATTTACATCTATTATATCTTTAGTTTGTTCTCCTTTTCTAGTTCTTGAGGTTTAACATTAGATTGTTTATTTAAAATCTTCTGGTTTTTGTTTGTTTGTTTGTTTGTTTGTTTGTTTTTGGAGAGGCTTTTGCTATAGGGCATGTGCTCACCAGAAAGAGAGACAGAGAGACAGAAAACAAGAAATCACCCCCCAGGGGGATGGCCACACCATAGTCCCTTCTCCTCCATTCTCCTCTCTGGATCTTGGGCATGCACACACATGCGCCTGGCATGAGTTGAAGCCACTGGGTCCAAGACTTGAACTGCGGTCGACCACATGGGAGTCCAGCGACATAGCCATTACGCTAACTGATGGTCCTGAAATCTTCTGCTTTGATGCAGGCATTTATTGATGTAGGCATTTATTGATGTAAACTTCTCTTTTTAAACTTCATAATTTTTGAAGTATTGCGTGTCCATTTTTGTTTGTGTCGTGATGTTTTTTAATTTTTCTTTTTATTTTTTCTTTAACCAGTTGGCTAGTTAGGAACATGTTGTTTTAATTTTTATATATTGGTGAATTTTTCAAAATTCCTCCTGTTACTACTTCCTGGTGTTAATACCATTATGGTGGGAAAAATACTTGCTATTATTTCAGTCTTCTTAAATTTGTTAAATCTTGTTTTGTTGTCCTAAAATGATCTATTCTAGGGAATGTTTAGTATGCACATGAACAAAATGTGAATTTTGCCATTGGATGGAATTTATATATATCTCTGTTAGGTCCATTTGGCCTAGAATGTAGTTCAGGTCTGTTGTTTCCTTATTGATTTTCTGTCTGGACGATCTGTCTATTACAGAAAGGGAGTACTGAAGTTTCCTCCTATTATTACAGTTTGAGCATCTAAAGTAAAAATCCATAACTTGAAATGCTCCAAAAGACTTTTTGAAAGTAGTAGTTCGCATTTTGAAGATTCATCTATGTTGCTTGCTGCTTAATTGGTTTATTTTCATTACTTTAGAATATTCCATTATATGAATATTCTGCTGATGGACTTTTGGATTGTTTCCAGTTTGGGGAATAATACTGTTGTGAATATGCCACCCTTTTGTTTATCTATTCAATTTGTTTATTCAGTTGATGGACAATTGGGTTGTTTCTACTTTTAGATACTATGACTATGGCTGAACTGAACGAGTTTTTGTGTCTATGATTTTTTTTGTGGATGTATTTTAATTATGTTGAGTATATACTAGAGAATACATGCTAAGCCTATATTACTGACATTGTTGAACATTTTGAGGAATGCTAACATTTTACAAAGCAGCTGCACTTGTTTTCTGTTCCCACCAGTATTGTACGTATAGGAAAGCAAGAAATAAATAGCTACAAAGGGTGTTTTTGTCTTGAACAGAAAATCCCTATTACTGGACCTCTAATTAGAAGAAAGTACTTCTATACTAATTATTCTGTTGATGTTTTTATCCCCATTTCACTCTCTTCCCAGAAAGCCTCCTCCAGCACAAGCTTCTGGCCTTTTTTATATACATGAATACATCAGTCGAATTAAATTATCCCCCAGAAAATCATCTCTATCCTAGCTCATTTTAGTAATATTTGCTTCTGAACAGCCTCCGGTTTTCAGAAAAAAATTTTCTAAGAATTTATTATTCATTACATTGAATACTTACATTTTTAAAGTTTTTAAATCACCTAAGAAAATTGAGTTTTTAAACTTTCAACTCATGTTTTTATTAATTATATAAGTTTAAAAATATTTAACAGCTTTATTGAGATATAATTCACATTCTTTTAAATATTTTTTTAATTTCACAAGTCCTTTCTCATAATTTTTGTTTATTTCTCTGTTGACCTATAGTAGTTATCCATATTTGTGGGGTAGACTGGTTTATTTTAGTACATGAATACAATGTGTAATGATCAAATCAGGGCAACAAACATATTCATCATCTTAAATATCTGTTAGTTTATGTTATGAACACTCGGTCTTTTCTAGCTATTCTGAAATGTACCTTTAATTGTCACCAACTATAGTTACTCTGCTGTGTTAGAACATTCACTGGGGAAAGGATAGTCTTCTTTAGTAAATGGCACCAGGAAAATTGAAAATTTTTATACAGAAGAAAGAAACTAGGTCCAATTCTCACCATATATGAAATTAACCCAGAATGATTAAAGACGTAAACATAAGACATGAACCATGAAATTCCTAGGGAAACTAAGAAATACTGCAGGACATTGGTTGAAGCAAAGATTTTCTAGTTAAGACTCCCAAAAGCATGAGCAACAAAAGCAAAAATAGACAAATGGGATTCTTTACATTTTTAAGCTGTTTATAATGTCGGTTTTTAACTTCTGAAATTACATTTTTAGCTATTAAAATTTTAATTTGCTTTAATTTCAAAACCATGTAAGTAAGGAAGTTTGAGAAAATTTAGAATGAATAAAATCATTCATAAAACCTCTTTTTTATACATGTTTTATATGGACGTATTTTTCATTATATGATTTCACAGGGTCTTTTTTTGTTTTCAGTAATTTTATCTACATTTTTATATGTAATGCTAACTTATTTTATTGGCTTTGTAATTATCCACTGGAAAAATCGATATATCAGAAGGGAATGAAGAAGAACGATGTCAACAACAGCATAAAATGCAAATCTCCCTAAACACTAGAAAAACAGAGAGAGCAATTAGAATAGCAAAACCAGATTCCCATGCTATGCTAGATTGTGCCTGTCCTTTAAGGGTCACAGCAACTTTTATTTCTGCTTTGGGAAAGCCAATGTCTATGTAAAAAGTGTAGTTACCTTGGGACTACCCTGCTGTGAGGAAGCCTAGGCCTGACACATGCAGCTGAGAGGTAGAGAAGCACTGAGACATCAGACATGTGTGTGCAGCCTTCTTGTGCCATCCAGATATGCCTCATTGTTAGCGGAATGGAACTAAGTGAGTAATTCCAGTTCTTCCCATGTGCAGCAGGTGAGCCCTCTCTAAAGTCCTGACCCATAGCGTGTAAAGTAAATCATTTCAGCCACTCAGTTTTGAGCTGGCTTCTTGTGCGCAACTGATAATTGATAAACAAGCCAAACTGATTTTCAAATATTACGGCTGCCATGGACGTATAAGAATGCAGGAATATTGTGTCCATGAACTTTTCCGTAGGAGTCTGATAGATTATGCATTTCAGACAACCAGAATGTCTTTGGAAACATTATGTGAAGACTGGTGATGAGCATTAGAACTAGGAATAAATGAAGATTATAAAGGGGAATAAAATATTATATATTTATATAATATATATTTGGCAAAGAAATAGAATTGAATTTTTAAAAAATGTGGAGAGCATATACAATAATTTTTAAAACTATTTTTAGCCATCATTTTTTATTTTAGTGTTGGTTTGGTTAATTAGTTGGTTTCTATGCATTGTGCAACAAAGCAAATGAATAATGATAAATTATTCTAATTATATTATTTCATATGTCCTTGAGGGCCAGGAACCTTAGTATGGAAGAAATGATAAACAAATGTAAGAACGAAGTATAAACCTCCTGTGTGTCTGAATTTTAGTTCAAGGTATCAATATGAACTTGTGAAATACTTTATTTTAAAATAGTATATGCCTTATACATGTGTGTATAGTTTGTACATATGTGTATGTATATATATGTATATGTGTGTGTATATATGTGTATATATATATATACATATATATATATATATATATGAAATGTTAATATGAGAATGTTTTATGTGTAATGTGGAATAAAGCAAATGAATATTTATGTGCTATTTTAATTTTGACATTTTCTAGCCTTGTCTTCGGAAAAGTCCCAGAAATGAGGAAATCTAGTTCCCAGAATGTGGTCTTGATATGCTGTTTCCTGCTATAAAAATCCAGGGCTTTTTTTAAGAAATCTTTGATCCCAGGCATAGGGATTGATTTTGAATATATATATATATATTCTGTAACATTTTTATACCAGATACCAAGGAAGCTATCAATGACAACTGTGTTCATGACAAAAGAACTCAGGAACCAACTTAAAAATGCTTCAGGGTGATCAACCATCTCAGTTTTAGCACTGAAATTCCTAAATCCTGGAAACCTCTCAGTGTCAGGCAGAGTGGTACATTTGCTCATGCTTAGAGAAACCCACTGGCTGAAGCAAGTCAGTCTGATCATCAATAAGGATAAAAGCTACAATAGATTGGCATCCATCACTATATTTAATCTATAAGTCTGTAATAATAGGAAACCATACCAAAATCCCCCAACGAAACAAACGTGAAATCTCACTCTAGTTCATTTTTGATGGATATTGGAAAACCATCGCTTCGTTTTGAAAATTATGAAGTAAGTGAAAGATCAAGTATTTATTCTTACTTTCCTATATGAGTAGAACCCCTGGGTAAACAATAGAAGACGAGGGACCAGCAGTTGGCGTAATGGCTATGTCGCTGGACTCCCATGTAGTCGACCACGGTTCGAGAATCGGACCTGGTGGCTTAAAACTCATGCTGGATGTGTGTGCATGCGTGCCCAAGATCCTGAGAGGAGAATGGAGAAGGGATTGTGGTGTGGCCATCCCTCCGGGGGTGATTTCTTGCTTTCTGTCTCTCTGTCTGTCTCTGTCTTTCTGGCAAGCATATGTGCCCTATAGCAAAAACCTCTCCAAACAAACAAACAAACAAACAAACAAACAAAAAAGAATAGATGACGAAATATAAAGTTTTTTTTTTTAGGTTTTTGCCATAGAGCATATGCACTTGCCAGAGAGACAGAGAGAGGGAAAGTGAGAAGTCACCCCCTGGGGGAGGGGGGGATGGCCACACCACAATCACTTCTCCTCCATTCTCCTCTTGAAATTTTGGGCATACATGCACACACACCCTGAGTAATTTTCAGACCATGGTAGGCCATGTGGGAGTCCAGCGCCTTAACCACCATGCCACCTGCTGGCCACAAAACAAAGTTTTTTTTATAGGGAAATTTTATGTGCCAAGCAATGAAAATGAAATGATAGAATTTGGAGTATCATCATTTTGTAATCATTTATGTTTTAATGACTTTTGACTTTGCATACCTGTTGCTGATAACATCACAAAAAGAGATAAAATCATGGATGTGTTATAAATATGTTACCACCTAATTATTAATCTTGCCAAAAATATTAAACCCGAATCTGTTGAAACTGCCTACATCCAGCTACAAACATACAGGAAATATGAAGACAGGAACTTGTTAAACTATACTACGGAGATACAGTCAACAAAACCCAGTTTGTGGGAAACTGTAGGACAGATGTTTATTCTGTAACATTTTTATACCAGATACCAAGGAAGCTATCAATGACAACTGTGTTCATGACAAAAGAACTCAGGAACCAACTTAAAAATGCTTCAGGGTGATCAACCATCTCAGTTTTAGCACTGAAATTCCTAAATCCTGGAAACCTCTCAGTGTCAGGCAGAGTGGTACATTTGCTCATGCTTAGAGAAACCCACTGGCTGAAGCAAGTCAGTCTGATCATCAATAAGGATAAAAGCTACAATAGATTGGCATCCATCACTATATTTAATCTATAAGTCTGTAATAATAGGAAACCATACCAAAATCCCCCAACGAAACAAACGTGAAATCTCACTCTAGTTCATTTTTGATGGATATTGGAAAACCATCGCTTCGTTTTGAAAATTATGAAGTAAGTGAAAGATCAAGTATTTATTCTTACTTTCCTATATGAGTAGAACCCCTGGGTAAACAATAGAAGACGAGGGACCAGCAGTTGGCGTAATGGCTATGTCGCTGGACTCCCATGTAGTCGACCACGGTTCGAGAATCGGACCTGGTGGCTTAAAACTCATGCTGGATGTGTGTGCATGCGTGCCCAAGATCCTGAGAGGAGAATGGAGAAGGGATTGTGGTGTGGCCATCCCTCCGGGGGTGATTTCTTGCTTTCTGTCTCTCTGTCTGTCTCTGTCTTTCTGGCAAGCATATGTGCCCTATAGCAAAAACCTCTCCAAACAAACAAACAAACAAACAAACAAACAAAAAAGAATAGATGACGAAATATAAAGTTTTTTTTTTTAGGTTTTTGCCATAGAGCATATGCACTTGCCAGAGAGACAGAGAGAGGGAAAGTGAGAAGTCACCCCCTGGGGGAGGGGGGGATGGCCACACCACAATCACTTCTCCTCCATTCTCCTCTTGAAATTTTGGGCATACATGCACACACACCCTGAGTAATTTTCAGACCATGGTAGGCCATGTGGGAGTCCAGCGCCTTAACCACCATGCCACCTGCTGGCCACAAAACAAAGTTTTTTTTATAGGGAAATTTTATGTGCCAAGCAATGAAAATGAAATGATAGAATTTGGAGTATCATCATTTTGTAATCATTTATGTTTTAATGACTTTTGACTTTGCATACCTGTTGCTGATAACATCACAAAAAGAGATAAAATCATGGATGTGTTATAAATATGTTACCACCTAATTATTAATCTTGCCAAAAATATTAAACCCGAATCTGTTGAAACTGCCTACATCCAGCTACAAACATACAGGAAATATGAAGACAGGAACTTGTTAAACTATACTACGGAGATACAGTCAACAAAACCCAGTTTGTGGGAAACTGTAGGACAGATGTTTCAATATATTCAACAAATTGCAAAGATAAAGAGATGGTAAGGAAAACTATAGATTATAAAAGAGCAAAATTAGACTGCTTAGGAGTATTTACTGTAGTAATTAAACCATAGATAAAAGTAAGGAAAAGATGACCATAAAGGTCAGCATAGGGCGTCTCTTCTTGTGGAGGTGAAGGATGGATGGAAGGTGATATGATCGTAAGGGTTGCTGTGGTCGCTGACACAGTTCCGTCTTCTGATCTTTGTGGTGATTCCAGGTTCACTGTTTATCTCTGAAGTAGATTTCTGTGCTTCTCTGAAGTGGCTTTCTGTGTTTCTAAGGAAAGAAAATTGATGTAGAAGAGGTAACTATATTGGAAAATGGAGCGAGTGAATGCCTTGTAGATTAGTTTAAAGTCTTGCTGATTGAGGATTTTATTAAGTGCTATTCGCAGAAGATGTAACATAATCTGTAAATAGAGAGCCACTAATGTTTATTAAGATGACTATAGTACCGAAAACTGTGCTTTTAAAAAGGTGAATTTGGTAGGTAAGATTTCAGTGAGAGACTAAAAGACGAGCCAGGAGACCCCTGTGTTAAGGTGAAGGTTATAAAGGTTAGGCTTAGGGTGACACTTGTAGGAAAAATAACAAGTGCTGTGTTATTCAGTAGGATAATCAATAAGATCTGGTGACAGTAAAGTATGGATGTTAAAATTATTGGGACTAGCAGATGGTGTGATGGTTATGTTTCTGGTCTCCCACATGGCCGTCTATGGATCGAGTCCCAGACCCAGCGGCTTCAAACTCAAACCAGGTGCATGTGCATGCATGCCCCAAATCCTGAGAAATGGAGGAGAAGGGATTGCAGTGTGGCCAATCCCCCTGTGGGGGTGATTTCTTGCTTTCTGTCTCTCTGTCTCTCTTTCTCTTTGGCAAGTACACACACCCTAAAACAAAAATCTAAGATAAAATAATTAGGAGTTAACTCAAAGATTTCATGTTTGAGGGTATACTCTTTATTGGATAGGACTGGAGAATTCTGGAAGGACAATTTCAGGGGATCATACTAGAGCAAGTTCTGGTATTTCTCCTTATGATGCATTTTGAATCTTAGAGGAATTGTTCCTAAGGATTTTACATTCCAAATTATTCATCTAAAGAAAGCCAATTCTGACAAGAAACAGGTAACAGTGGTTGTTACTGTCAAATACATATAGGAACATAGAGATGTGATTATGACTTTTTGTTTTTGAATTATTTACTTAATTTTATTTGTTGTTATTATTTTTTCATTTACTGTAGGGCACATATGCTCACCAGAGAGAGACAGAGAGGAAAGATGAGAAATAAAGCCCCTAGGTCTAGGACTTGAACAGTGGTCAGCCATGTGGGAGTCTAGCATGTTAATCACCACACCTCCTACTGGCACCTGATCCTGACTTTTCAGTGTTATTTCTGTTTAGATTTTGAATTTTAAATCATGTGCTTGTATTATTCAAGAAATATTCAGAAAATAAGTAACATTTAATTAAAAGATTAATATGTCCAAATTCTTATTTGGCATTCTTATAGTCTTTTAAGTACTTCAGACAATAGTTACTCCAAAAAGTAGTCAGGTAAACATGTTTAATACTTAGTTGTTTTTGACTTATATATGTTTGTAAACATGTGTGTGTTTGTATGTTCATGTTGAGTGTGTGCATGATGTGAACTGTGGGTGTGTGGGTATGACTGTGTGTGGTTCTGGTGTATGTATGTGTGCATTTCACCCATAAAAGAATGTTTATATTAATAGCTGGAAGCCCAGGGGTCCTGTCTTCTTAGTACTTCTAATTTTTATTTCTACTGTTATTGCTGAGTAGAGGAGAAATCCTTGCAGCCTCAGGGCCATTCAAAGGTGGCATTCATGCAGCAGTGTAGGCTGTCTCCTTCCTTTATCAGTTCTGAGACTGAAGATCACTGCTTACTCATTATTCCGTCTGATCCATTCCACCTCATTCATCCGCAGGCTAACTGCTCAGGATCCAGCTTTGGTGATAAAGTTTCCTGAATTAGATTAATTTTTATTTCTTACCTGTTTTTGGATAGGTTAAAAGCCAGTAAAGATTTGAGAGAGAATAGGAGGTAATGTGAAAATACATGGGATAGGGTTTATTTTTTTGGGGGGGGGGGTGGTGGTCATTGTAACTTTCCCTTTTATAGTTTATTAGTGATAAAAATGTCTAAGAAAACTCTATGGAGTATGCTTATAATTCTTTGAGAATTAGTAAGATTGGGGGAAGTCTTAAGACCATTCCTGTAGGGACCTAGAAAAGAGAAGCCAGCTATGGAAACTGCAGGGAACAGCAGAAGGAGGCTACTCAGCCTAGTACAGTGAAGTCAGTCTTGGCTGCTTGTGGGGATAATGAAAAGAGAATAGTGATGCTTGGTTTTTACCCCTAGAGATTCTGATTTAATTGGTCAGGGCTATGGCCTGGACATCAGAGCTTTTGGAACCTATCCACTTAAGTTTAATTTGCAGTCAAGACTGAGATCCACTGGCTTAGAAAAGAAAACTGGCCCATGACTGAGAAGAACCTGTGGGTTCCCCAGTGCCTCAATCTCAGATACTCTATTTGACATAAATTGGAGTTCCTTGTAAAAGGTAAAAATAGTACTTCTGTATGTCCCCTAGGTGATATGATGCTTCTTAAGGCTTGTGATTATTTAAGTTTCTAAATGGTGGGGATGAAAATAAAATAAAATAAAAAGGCATAAATGAGGTTAACGATGGTGGTGCAGCAGTAATGCAATGCTCTGTCATGCTGATCTACCTGGGATGGTCTTAGGTTCGCATCCCAAGGTTTCCCTCTACATGTGCGCTGTGTGGGCACACACACCTGTGTTCCTGACTAGCTGTGGCTGGGGGTAAGAGGGATCAAAGAGTGAAGGTTCTGTTGGGAGTGTCTCTCCATCTTTCTCCCGGAAGAAATGGATAAATAAACTTTGAAAAAGGCATGAAGAATCTTTAGCATCTGGAAAGAATGAGCAGCCATTTATTAACAGTAATAGTAATAAAACTTCATGAATTGATTATACTTAAACATTGTGATATTTGCACAGGTTGCCTGTGATTTGCTTCGGAGGATTATTCGCATCTTGTATCTCAGTAAGAGACTTCAAGGACAACTGCAAGGGGGAAGTAGAGAAATAACAAAAGCTGCTCAGAGTCTCAATGAACTTGGTAAGTCCTTTTTTGATTAAAGAGTTAGTAGAGGCTTAAAGATTTTACGTCACTTTTTGTTGACTTTTGTTACTGTCATTAGCAAATGTTACTGGGCAAAATTGTAAGATGGTTGTATACAGTATTGTCACACTTTTTAGAACAGGTGAGACAAATAAGTTGATTCTTGGAAATGCTGTTTATTTTTAAAACTATGATTCATATAGTAAAATTGCCTATATAGGTCCGGATTTTGATACATATAGATTCACATAACCATTACCACAGCCATGATGCAGAACAATTTCACCACCCCACAGAATTCCCTTATTATCTCTCTATGCTCATCTCTATCTCCTGCTCTTCACCCTGGCAACTGCTGATCTTTTCTTAGTCATTGTACCTTTGTCTTTTTGACTAAGTTACATAAATGGAATTGCAACATATGTAACCTTTTGAGGCTACTGTTTGTATTCACCGTAATACCCGAAGATGTATCTGAGTTGTTGGGTATGCCAATAGTTTGTTACTTTGTGTTTGCAGGAATAGCAATGTATGGATATTTTTCAATTTCAATCTATACTGATTGAAGGACATTGTGTTGTTTCCTTTTTGGTGATTAAGAATAGAGCCGCTTTAAATGTTCATTTACAGGTTAAGTGACCTTAAATTTTCATTTCTCTAGGGAATGTATCAGGAGAAATGCTGTTTTCTAGGTGACAAATTTCAGGTTGACATTATGCCTAGAAGATTTATTTCATTCATTTCTTTGTTCATTCTTAGACATTTAGAGCATGCTCTTGACATTCAAGAGTTTAGCAGTCATGGTTTTGACTATTAATAAGCTGCAAAGTCTATGATACAGCAATTCATAATTTTCCAGGCAAAATTTTGATAACCAATAAGTGTGCATAGAACTGCCCAACACCTGTGTTTTAATGAGGCTTTATGGTTTTCTTCTTTTCCATGGGTACCCAGCAATTTTTCTAAAGTGGATCTATTCATGGTATTTGTACTCTTATTGATTTAGAAGGTTGTAGATTATATCCACCTTAGACTTGAGTCTGCTTATTATTGTTAGTGTGCTTTGAAAGTAGTTATATCACAATAATATCAGAAAAGTATTCAAGTTCTTTCTGTATTTTTCTGTCTTTTATATTTCATTTACATAGTCATACGGTAATGCTTATTCCATATTTTTTTTTAACTGATCAAGGAAATGTAATGTTCACATATCGTACTTCAACAACATTTTGGCTATGTAATATTCAAATACAGGCTTTGCTTAGACACATCATTCAGAATATATCTAACTTGAGATTTAGTATGCTTGGAATAGATCATATAAAAAGTGATTTTTTTTTTTTGGAGAGGTTTTTTTTTTTTGCTATAGGACGCGTGCGCTCGGCAGACAGACAGAGAGACATAGAGACAGAAAGCGAGAAATCACCCCCTAAGGGGGATGGTCACGCCACAATCCCTTCTCCTCCATTCTCCTCTCGGGATCTTGGGCACGCACACACACACACCTGGTGTGAGTTTGAAGCCACCAGGTCCGGGACGCGAACTGCGGTCGACTACGTGGGAGTCCAGTGACATAGCCATTACGCTAACTGCTGGTTCCCAAAAGTGATTTTTTTTTAAAGCAGTGAATAATGCTTGAGGTTTTTTTATAATATGTTTTAAACATAGGAGTGTAAAAATTCTAGTATCAACTGTTATTTTCTGTTTTATTACTATTATGCTTCAAAAATAGTAAGATACTAAAGTCATTAAACAAATACAGATTACTCCAAGGTTTCATGTGTGTGTGTCATTTCTGACACTCCTTTGTGTTAAAAATATAGCTAATTTTTACTGTGATGATCATGTCTACTGAAATTGACAGATGCTGTAATAGTAATGTCATCTTTTTTTTTTTTTTAATAAACTGGGCACATATATTGGTCATAATGTTCTGAGTTGGTGTAATTAAGAGTGTAAGCTCATTATCCTTCCAGTGTAGTATCGGCTTTACTCAAAGCTTTTATAAATATTAAATGCTAAAAAGTCTTTGGGAAAGTGTAGTTCATGGTAGAATTATCTCAAAGTGGGTTGTATTAATTTAAATTTTCAAAGCTTTGTAGATTATGTGTGATTTAGTATTTGCAATGGTATTCTTTTTTTTTTTAATCATTCCGTCTTGACCACTCCTGGCATTGATAACTAATAAGGAGAAGGCAAGAGGAGAGGGAGAAGCCAGAAGAAAAATAAGTTTCTACGTTTAGAATTAGTATTTTAATAAAAGTCACAATTTTACAGTCACAATTACAGTTATACATGTACACTAGATGACATTTCCGTAGTTGGAACATCTCCAAAATTACTAATTTTTATATCGGTTTGGTTCTGGATCATATTAGAAAGAAAAAAAAATGGGGCTTAAGTAGTTTTTGCCTGGGGTGTGTGCACTCACTGGAAAGAGAAAGGGAAACAGAAAGATGGAAAGTGAGAAATCACTCCCCAGGGGGGATGGCCATGCTGCAAACCCTTCTCCATTCTCATCTCAGGATTTTGAGCTTGCATGCACACAGGCCTAGCATGATTTTAAATCTGCTAGGTCCAGGACTCCGATTGCTGTCAGCCATATCATATTCCAGAGCCTTAACCACCATGCCACCTGCTACCCCCTTCTTAGGTTTTCTTGAGAAACTCATTTTGAACCTAGTTTCTTTCTGCTTGTTATTTCAATTACTTCTGTTTTATTTCTTCTTAATAATATAACGTAAAACTCTTGCTTTAGAAAGCTTTCTTTTAAAAAAATAGTTTTAGTTATCTTAAGATTGATCAGATTTTTTTTTAGATTTATGACTGCCAAGAAGCTTTATTTATCTTGGTAAATTTATCACAATTTAGGGTCTGTATCTTTCTATTTCTGACTTAGAAACATTATTTTGTCAACACTGAGAATTGGTTTAATAATTGTTTATGGATATTTTATTACCTGACTTATTCTGAAGATGGCATTAATTTCACTTACAATAATATCTAATAAGAACTAACAAAATACAAAAGAGAATGAAAAAGAAACTAGGAATAATAGAAAAGAAAGGATGATTCACAGGGGCTTCTTCCGGCAGCCCACCTTTTATATCAAAATCTCTAACTGAGGCAGTGAGTACTCAACCTTCTTTTCTACTCCCACTGATGGACATTCTTCTCACTCTGCTTCTAAGGGGAATAGAATATGGAATTCAGAGGAGGCTAGGGATGACTGAATCACTCACAAAGTGTAATGATAACTCATCCTTCTGAGAAGTTCCCAATTCTGTACATCCACATTAATGCTTTATCTTTCTCTTTATATTAACCAAGTTCACAAGAGACTAGTTTATAACCCAGAATATTACTTCACTAATTTGCAATGAGATAAACATTTTTCTTTGGATTGCATGCTTGTAATTTTATTCTCTGGATAAATGAAATGGAAACAAATTTATAATGAGAAACTTGTTTGATAAAACTTCAGTTAGATCAGAGAAAGCTGGTTGTGTACTTTAGATATTTGGGACAAACTGTGATTAGCCTGATGGTTACACCTTCATATTGGTAACGTATCTGCGTTACCTGAAGTAGTGAATAACCGTCTTGAGTCATGGGAACCCTCTATTCACTCACTGCTAATATTTTGACATTTAGATTTTATTTCTTAATGCATCGTGCTGTTGACTGTCCTCTTTTGATTTACATAGTTTTCTCCAATCAGGATATGATAAAATGATTAGATTTCTACCTTCAATTAAGATTATATTTCAGAAATAAAAAATATAGTTACATTTCAGACATGAATAGGAATTTTGACTGTTCTCCAAGTTTGCTATGCGTTTAATCTCTTGAAAGCTAGAATGATATGTTACTAGTCCCACTTCTAAATCAAACTTGTTAGTATTTTGGTCCTTCAAATTCATAGACTAATGTGATAGATTTGTATCTGGCATTAAGATGCTTTTTCAGGGACCAGCAGTTAGCATAATGGCTATGTCACTGGACTCCCACGTAGTCAACTGCGGTTCGAGTCCCGGACCCTGCGGCTTAAACTCATGCTGGGCGCATGTGCGTGCGTGCCCAAGATCCTGAGGGGAGAATGGAGGAGAAGGGATTGCGGCGTGGCTATCCCCATGGGGGGTGATTTCTCGCTTTCTGTCTGTCTCTGTCTTTCTGGTGAATGCACGTGCCCTATGGCAAAAACAAAAACAAAAACCTCTCCAAAGAAAAGAAAATGCTTTTTCAACTGAACCATAAGGTCAATTTATTTAAGTCCACTTCAATGATTTTGGGCTTTTAAAAATAATATATCTGTATTTTGCATGTTGTATATTATAATAACTTCATTTCTAGGTAGCTTTTTGTTATTTTGTTGTTATCTATGTTCAACGTCCTACCAATAAGAATTGAAGAAAGAAAATTTTTCATAAAAATATAATAGACTTGGCAGCAGGTGGTGTGATTGTTACAGCACCGGACTCCCACATGACTGCCTGTGGTTTGAGTCCCAAACCTGGTGGCTTTAAAATCATGCCAGGTGTGTATGTGCACATGCCCCAGATTCCAGAAGAGTAGCAGAGAAGGGACTGTGGCATGGCCAACCCCCCCAGGGGGTAATTTATCACTTTCCCTCTCTCTGTTTCTTTCTCAGTCTCTCTGGTGATCGCATATATCCTATGGCAAAAACCTAAAAAAAAAAAAAGTAATAGACTACTTTTGTGACTACTCTCTAGTCTGTTCATGCATATCATGATTTACAATTAATTTACTTATCAAACAATTAGGTTTCTTTTTTTAAGAGTTGTTTGTTTAATTTTATTATTATTTTAAAAATTTGCTATAGGGCACACACTTTCACTGAAGAGGGAAGTAGAGAGCAACCTACCAGGTCTGGGATTTGAACCATGGATAGCCATGTGGGAGTCCAGCACCTTAACCACCACGCCACCTACTGACCCCCAAACAATTAGGTTTCAACACATGTAAGTTCTATAGATTGTTAGAAATCTGGTATAAGATTAGTGAATAAGATGCAGTTTTTGTATTTGAGAAGTTCAAGGTCTGTCCTCATCTATACACTAAACATGAAACTGATGATGGTGGTAGACAATGATAATGATGGGGAAAACCAGTTTCTTCTCCTCCTCACTGTCCACTTTGGTTCATCTGCACTTTCCATGAGGAAAAAAAAAGAAAGAACACTTCATCGTCTTTTCATAAGATGATAAATTCATTTATTTATTCAACTCATATTTATTGAATGCATACTATGTATAGCAAGTTTTATTCTAGAGACTGAAGATATACCAGTGAACAAAACAGAAAGCCCCTTGCCCTTTATACAGTTTATATTCTAGTGGGTTCTCAGATCCTGTGTCTAGAGTATGTGTAAAAATCTGAGCCTGCCTTTTTTTAAAATGCTGTGGCAGCATATAATCAATTCAACAGAAGGATTGTTACCATCAAAAAATTTCCTGGTGTCATTTAGGAAAAAGAAAAATGATATTTTTTATTTCATTTTGTAGGGATACTTATAAAGTAAAAGTTAAGTCTGAATGTGTAGTAAATGGAAATGAGAATGTAATATGATAGCCTCATACTGAAAACTAAACTATAAAATACTAATATATATGTATGATATGCCTTGTTTATATAGTGAACCTAGTTTTATGTTTTGCTAATAGATTAACTGTTGCTAGCGACTTTATTGAGTTACTTAAAGATTTTTTTAAAAGAATTATTTTGTTTGACTTTTTATTAATTAATTAATTTGACCAGAAAGGGACAGAGTGAGAGAGAGAAAGATAGGGAAAGTGGGAAAGCGAGCCGCCAGGTCTGGGACTCAAACCGCCATGTGGGAGTCCAGCGCCCTTAACCACCACGCACCTGCTAGCTTCATTGTTTTTTAAAAGTATAATCAAGCAGTAATTATAATCAAGCAATTGGATGTAAAGGAAGGTATTTCCTCCATTAATTGTGTGTGTGTGTGTGTGTGTGTGTATGTGCTGTGCTTTTTCTTTGGGAAGATGAATCTCACCTTGTAGTTTTCCTGCCTGTCTCCCTAGTAGGTGTGCTCTACCATGCCCGGCTTTTTAGGTGGCCTACCAGTAGCCTCAGCTTGCCAAGCCATAGTGTACAGTACACTCTGCCACGGCCGGGCCTCCTCTATTAGTATTTATTGCTTAGACTGTTTTCTGAGTTTGATATTTTTGTTGCTAAGGTACAGTATATTAACACCTTGTTTCATGAAAGAATATTCTTAGAATTAAACCAAATTTCAATATCATAGAAGCATTTTATAATGTATTTATTGTGAAAGGAAGGGATAATAATAATAATAATCTGATATTCTTATCATAGCTGTGATATTTTCTTAATCTGATAAAATAGTACTTATCAATAAACATTTCTGACTTCCACTCAGGCCAGGAAAAGTAGGATTTTTTTATGGTCTCTGCCACTAATAGGTATACAGTAATTATTGAACTAATGAATATTTTTTGATATGTCAGAAAGATATTGGAGTAGGTGAAAATTTTAGAAAATTTATTATTTCAAGCCTATTAAAATTGTTTCTTGATAGGGAAGGTTGTAAATATACCAGAAACTGTTTTCAGTATTAGGTTTGTCTTTATTGTAGATCTGAAGTGACTTGTGTCATTAAAATACATTTAATACATACATAATTTTTTGTGACAACTTTGATGTAGGAAATTCCATATGCATTTTTAAATCTACACTATAGTGGCAAATAATGATAGACATTTTCAGTAAGTATGTTTTTATTTATATGGTCTCAAATTATTCATGTGTGTGACTAGGTTCAACAGCCACCAGGTGGAGGTGATGCTGTGCTCAAATCCAAATGGTCAGAATGCTGAAGTATGGCTTTGAGTATGGTAGTGATAAGCATATTAAAATTATACACACTCACACAATCCTCTTTTTAAAACTAATTTAAGTTAGTGTTACTGAAATTTGTATTTTACATATGATATTCATTTAGAATTTATAATCCCATTTTATTCGTATTTTTTCATCATACAGTGTCAAAAATTTAGGGTAACAGCCAGACAGAAACAATCAACTTACTGACTATAAAGTGTAGTACCTTATTTTTTGTACATTTCAAATTTCCAGTAGCATTTCTAAGTATATATTTTTTTCCATATTTCATGTTCATGATTCTTATGGATGCTCTGTATTTTACCTACTGTCATCCCTTGCTAGAACATTTATCACTGCCGAGAACCATTTATTCAGTAAAATCAGTTCTTCAAACTAATAATGTAGCAAAGTTTTCAATTTATGAGTTCTGAAGCGTTTTCTTTTCTGTTTGGATGCTTAAGCCAATAGTTCTCAATCTCCTCTATTCCAGTGTGTATTACTTGATATACATCAGCACTCTATTATATGTCAATGTTAAATTTAAAAAATTAAAATGTATCTTAAATGTATGCAAATAGTGCCTCAGAACTGGCTCATTATTTTGTTCCCATTTCTCTAAAATTATGTCAGCTTTCTTAATGAATTGCACCTTGGGTTTCTAAGGCTAACATTGTACAGGAAGGTTAGGTGGATTGTTCTGCTTTTCATTGCCATCATGCTTTATTAGTTTTATGTACAGAAAAGCCAAAACTATATGAAACAGTTTTTGTTAGTCTTTAGTTTGGTAAATTGAAATTGGTGAATGACTAAGTTAGAGGGCTTAAATGTAAATTTGTGATTATAGATGTACTCACAGAATTCTACATTTTAATACCATGTAAACAATGGGGCAGACAGGCATGATCTGAGAGCTATGTTCAGTAATATAGGATACAGTTTAAATTAATTTGCTTTAACTTCTGTGTCAGGGACTTGAAATCCCTTTCCATGAATCAGAAGTGTATTCTACCATATCTAAAAGAAAATAATACAAATGATACAGTTTTATTATTACAGTGAGGAATATATTTAGTGATTAGTGGTGATCTATATTGTTTCCATAGTAATTTTATTAACATAATTACAGTTCACCTTGGAAAACTTTCTGGAATCATAATATGTGGCCAACCTTTGCCTAAGATCTAGTCAGTTTATACTATATAATTAAAAATGTCTAAATTAATTACCTAGGGATATTTCTTTTTACTGATTTATTCTTTTGAGTACTTCAAATGATGCTCAGAATGAACTGGCACATAGAGATTTTTGAAGATTTTTCTGTAGCAGTTATAGGATTGGTGACATCTGCTTTGAAAAACCTCCATGTCTAAATTTATGTTTTGTGTTTCTGGAAACTCAGTTGTTCACTTCTCAAGTTTATCAAGAGCTGCTGTTTTAGGAAAATGATGTATTTGTCAGCACCTGTTCCTAAAGACCTCCTTCATGTGTTTCAGGAAAGAACAATTGTGTAGGATATTTTTCAAAGCAGGATGTTGACTCTTACATCTAAAATTGGTTTCCAAACCATATGGATCTACTCTCAGTGTAACATACGTGATGGATTAGCTTCCAATTCCTCTTTCTCCACTTTTCCCTTTCTGGTAGTAGAATCTCAGTTTTGTTGAGTGTTTATCTTGCTAGTATACTTGGGCTTAGAGAAGAGACCACTGTCTACAGGGCTTAAATTATGATTGGTAATGATTGGTTATGATAATTTAATTTCTCTTCGTAATGGTTTAGCTATGGACATGGGACCTTATCTGGGCTGAGTCTTGAGAGGAATGAGTTGGGGGCTTTATAGAAATGTGTTTTTGAAAATAAATGTAGATGCAAAAGAGGACCTCCAAGTAGAAATTAGTCTTCCTGCTTCTAAACTTTAAAGTTGAAATACTGTACTTGTCTATTTGTGCCAGGTGAACAGACTCCAGATCTTAACCATTCTTTACCATTCCGTTCAGTCCTCCCTTTATTTTTTCCCCCACCACAGACTTCGCTCTCCACTTTTTTGGATAATGTTAAAACTTTATAGTGTGGTCTTTTCTTTCTAAAAATTTATTGTAGTAAGAATAATTAATATGAGGGATCAGAAGATGGTGTAATGGTTATGTCACTGGCTTCCCACTTAGTCAATTGCAGCTCAAGTCCCAGACCTAGGGTCTTAAAACTCACACCGGGCATGTGTGCATGCATGCCCAAGATCTTTAGAGAAGAGACTGTGGCATGACCATCCCCCTTGGGGGGATATCTCGCTTTCTGTCTCTTTGTCTCTGTCTCTCTAGTGAGCACATGTACCCTATAGCAAAAATCTCTCTATAAAAAGGATATTTAATATGAGATTTATCCTCTTACCATATTTTAAAGTGTGTAATACAGTATCATTATCTATAAGCATACTGCTTAACAGCAGAACTTATTCATCTTCTATAACTTAAATTTCATACCCATTGATTAGCAATTCCCTATTCTCCTACTTCTATCTCTCAACTCCCACTGCCGCCAGCTGCTGACAACCACAATTCTATTTTTTGTTTCTATGTATTTGACTGTTTGAATGCCTTCTCTCAGTGGGATCATGTATTTGTCTTTCTGTAGCTATCTTATTTCACTTAATGTCCTCCAGGTTTATCCATTTCATTATGTATTGCAGGATTCTCTCTTTTCTGAGGCCTAATAATATTCCATTGTATGTATATACCAAATTTTAAAAATCTTTTTATCTTTTATAGGACATTTGCTATTGTGAGTAGTGCTACTGTAAGCTGTCACTTCAAGTTTCTTATTTCAATTTTTTTCATAAATACTCAGAAGTGAGATTGCTGAAACATATGATAATTCTATTTTTTAATTTTTTGAGGAATCCCCTATTGTTTTCCATAGGGGCTATACCATTTTACATTCCTGCCAACAGTGTAGAAGGGTTCTAAATTCTCCACAGTCCTGACCATATTTCTTATTTATTGTCTTATTTTGATAATAGCCATTCTAACAGGCATGAGTTGATATCATGGTTTTGATTTGCATGTCTCTGGTAATTAGTAGCATTGGACATCTTTTCTTATACTCATTGGTTATAAAATAAGTTAGGAAGTGTTCCTTTCTCTTCATTTTTTGGAAGACTTTGAGAAGTATTGATGTTAGTTTTTAAAAAAATGTTTAGTTGAACTTACCAGTGAAGCCACTGGGTCCTGGGCTTTTTTTTTTGTTGTTATTGGAATTTCCTGCCTTTTCTTTTTCTTTTCTTTTCTTTTCTTTTCTTTTCTTTTCTTTTCTTTTCTTTTCTTTTCTTTTCTTTTCTTCTCTTCTCTTCTCTTCTTTCTTTCTTTCTTTCTTTCTTTCTTTCTTTCTTTCTTTCTTTCTTTCTTTCTTTCAATTTTTGAGAAATTTTTGCTGTAGGGTGCATACGCTCCCCGGAAAGACAGAGAGACAGAAAGCAGAAATGACCCCTACCTAGGTGGAATGGCCACACCGCAATCCCTTCTCCTCTATTCTTCTCTTGCACATGCACCTGGCGTGAATTTACTGGGTTTGGGACTTGAACCACAGTCGATTATGTGGGAGTCCAGCGACAAAACCATTACCCCATCTACTGGTTCCCCTTGCCTCCTTTTAATCAGTTTTATAGTATTTTTTATTTTGTCTATGGAGTTTTTAGCTATTAGATATGCCTATAGGGGCCAGCAGGCGGTGGTTTGGTTAAAGATGCTGGACTCCCCACGTGGCTGACCATGGTTCAAGTTCTGGACCTGGCAGCTTGCTTTCTCACTTTCTCTTTCTCTCTGTCCTGCTCTGGTCAAATTAAAAATAACAATAATGATAAATAAAATAAAGGAAATAATTCTAAAAAGAAAATGCCTATATTATTTTCTAGGAATTCCACTAGAGATTACAACATGCATCTTTAATTCAGTTCAGTGTAATTAGTGTTGAATTACTTCAGGGGAATTATATTGCCTGGAAGTAATTTTCTGCTAAATTGTACATATTAGGGCCAGCAGATGGTGTAGCAGTTATGTTACTGGACTCCCACATGGCCAAACATAGTTCAAGTTCCAGACCCAGTGGCTTTAAAGTCATGCCGGGTGCATGTTCATGCGTGCCCAAGATCCTAGAAGGAGAATGGAGGAGGAGGGATTGTAGCATGACCATCCCCTCAAGGAGTGATTTCTTATTTTCCCTCTTGCTGTCTCTGTTTCTGTCTCTCTCCTGGCCAGTGGCCTAAGGCAAAAACCTCTCAGAACAAAGGGGAAAAAATCCTACATAATAACCTGCCTTGAGAGTTCTTTTTGTCTTTTTTTTTTTTTTCTTTTGCTGGGGGGAGCTTGTGCTGTCACCAGAGAAATACAGAGAGACAGAGAGGGAGAAAGAGAAGAAAGACTCTCCTTCCATAGGGAATAATTACGTTTTGAACACACTTTTCAATCTCTTCTTCCATTTGTAATTTATTTAACATTTATGTATGTATGTTTGTATTTATTTTAATTTGACCAGAGAGGGACAGAGAGAGAGAGAAAGTGAGGAAAGCAAGCCGTCAGGTCTGGGACTCGAACCATGGTTGGCCATGTGGGAGTCCAGTGCCCTTAACCACCACGCCACCTGCTGGCCCCACTCCAGTTGTAATTTTGTGCACACACTCATGCATGCATATGTGGCTAGCATGTTTTTCAAGGTGTTGGGTCTGGTACTCAACCAACAGGCCACAGAACTGGCCATCTTTTTTTTTTTTTCTTCATGAGAAGGAAAATAGGAAATGCTTTCCTACTTCTTTGCAAATTGTTTCATTGAAAATTAGATATTATGAATAGTACATTTTAATGACTGTAGACTCTCTTCTGTCCTTTGAGGATTGCTTTGTTGTTTTTGTTGGTCTAGCATGTAGTTAACCTGCTCTGTTATAGACTGTGTGTTCTTTCCTCTGCACTGTGTAGTCTCTGTCTTTGCTCAGTTCTTTTATCTTACAGCTGCTAATTTAGTGACCTGTGTTCTGTGGCTCACCCCTGTACCTCTGTAGTTAGCTCTCATTAAGGACTTTGGCAGAGTTAATACTAAGATTATGGCCCTTACATCCCTGTTTTGAGATTACTTTCTCCTCTGTGTGCTTCTCTCTCACTTTCCAGCTGCTCTGCCAGCCACAAGCTCTGTCCTTTGACACCTCACGTTCATAAGGCCCTGGCTTTCTGCTGCTTGAGTTGTACACTGTTTAAGAAATGTTCAGTCTGAAAAGGCAGCAAGTTCACCTATCTCACTGGTGCCTTTTTCCCCCAAATCCTTTGGATTTCTCCCATGTATGTGTATTTCAAAGGTAAGGCTGGGGTTGGGTTTTTGCTGCTTTTGTGGTTCTGTTGCTTTTAGGATTTCTTCCTCTGAATTTATAGTATTCTGCCTGCCCTTATTCCTGTCCTCTGCTATATCCTGACTGTAGGCCTGTATTTTCTTTTTCTTTTTTTTTTGAGAGTTTTTTCTATAGGGCACGTGCACTCTCCAGAAAGACAGAGAGAAACAGAGAGAGAAAGCGAGAAGTCACCTCCCCGGGGCGGGG
>NW_006198219.1:2526891-2527810 GCF_000334495.1 Tupaia belangeri chinensis
GGGGGGGAATGGCCACGCCGCAATCCCTTCTCCTCCATTCTCCTCTTGGGATCTTGGGCACGCATGTACATGTGCCTGGCGTGAGTTTAAGCCACTGGGTCCTGGACTTGAACCGTGGTCGACTACATGGGAGCCCAGCAACATAGCCATTACTCCAACTGCTGATCCTGTAAGCCTGTATTTTTCGTCTGTAAGATCTGTGGGGATTGTAATGGAGGTGGTGACTGGAGGCAAAAAGTTCCAAACTTGGAATTCTTATCCATAATTTCTGTAATTCAAAGAAGACCTTTCTTTGTTGTATTCCTGTCTTTGCTTACTTTACAGTGTCTTTTTTTTTTTTTTTTGCCAGAGGGCATGTGTGCTTGCCAAAGATAGGGAGAAAGCATCCCTGCAGGGAGAGAGGCATGGTCACGCCTCGATCTCTTCATTTCTCCATATTGTTGGGATTTGTGCGTGCTCCAAATCCCAAAAGGTGAGAGAAATGGAGAAGGGTTTGCATGTGACCATTCCCTGTAAGGGATGCTCTCTTGCTTTCCCTCTCTCTCTCCATTGAGCACATGTGCTCTCTGTTAAAAAAAAAAGAGAGCGAGAGAGAGAGAGAGAGAGAGAGAGAGAAAAGCTGCCTAATTAGTTGATGTAAAGACTTCCTGTGTAAAATAAGTAATGAAATTGATATTTTAAAGAGTTAAGCTGTAGCAATGAAAATAAAAATTAAAAAGAAGTGATGTGGAAGAATAATACTGAGGGTAAATGACTTTGAATAAATCTTATTGAATTGGTACATGGAGGCTAGTTATTTTAACATAATAACTAGAACAACAGTATTCATAAACTTTCATCAAAGTAATATTAACTTTACTAACACTTTAGAGGCTTCAACATCATAAAATTATATCATAAACTCTAATACTCATTCCTG
>NW_006198219.1:2527841-2536079 GCF_000334495.1 Tupaia belangeri chinensis
TTCCTGCTATGCGATTTTTGATTAAGAGACAGGAAAGCATAGGCTCTGAAACTATCTAAACCTAGGTTTACAAGTCCCGTTTCCATCTGTCTTGCTAACTGTGTGAATTTTGACAAGGTGACTTCTCTGGTTTCAAAGAACTGTTAAATAGACTTAATGAAACAAAGTTCCTAGATTGTTTTTGACCTTGCCTAGCATAGCAAGGTCCTCAAAATATTGCTTTCTTTTTATACTTTTTTCTTTACAAATAGAGCTAAACAACAAATTTATGTGGTATTTCGGTGGCCACATTAGGCATTCATTATAATCTGTAGTTTGTGTGATCTACTTCTGTGTGCTCATTTACTCTCTACATTTTTTTTTCTTTCAAAAATTTTATCATAGGCCCAACTACAGGGTGTGCACTGTTAAGATGTCTACAGTCTGGGACCACATAGGAGGCCCAGGTGTGATTTCTAGATCAACCTGAATGTTAGTGGCTGTGGCATGCATCTGTAATCCCAGTGACTTTAAAAATTGAAGAGGAAGGATCTTGGACTTCAAGGGGTTGGCCTGGTCAATATAGTGAGACTCTATGTTTAAAAACAAAACAACAATTTTATAATGTAATTCTTGGCAGAAAATAGAGATGGTATTTTTGCACGCACATTTCTCCTGTACTTTGAGGGGAACGAAATTTTGAAGTATTACTGTAAAGATTTTCAAGTTAAAGATGGCTCTGGAGGTGAATGAAAAACATTTAAGAAAAGTGAAAATCGAGTCTTTGGCTTTTCTGTTGAGGTAAAAAATTATAGCGATTCCTTTTTCTGTAGGTGGTTAATTTTCGTCTTTTTTCTTTTTCTTTTTTTCTTTCTAAAAAAAATTTTTTTTTAAAGTGTTTGCTTCCCAGAGACAGCAGTGAGAGAGAAAGTAGAAATCACTCTGTCACTCTCCAGGGAGGATGACCATGCCATAGTCCCTTGTCCTCCTCCATTCTCTCTCTCGCTTTTTTTTTTTTTTAAAGAGAGGTTTTTGCCTTGCACTGTGTGTACTTACTGTGGAGAAAGAGAGACAGACACAGTAAGAGGGAAAGTGAAAAATCCCCCCCCCCCCATGGTGGATGGCCACTCCACAATCCCTTCTCCATTTTCCCCCTGGGATCCTGGGCATGCACAGGTTTTGTGCATGCACACACGTGCACCCGGTGTGATTTTCAAGCTACTGGTTCCAGGACTTGAACTGACGTCAGCCCTGTGGGAGTCCAGAGCCTTTACCTCCATGCCCCATGCTGGCTCCAATAAATGTATTCCTTTTTAAAAATAACTGCATCACATAATTGAATTGATAGTTGTTTTATAAATTAAATTTCATAATAATAATGCTAAAAGCTTCCTTTGATTGCTACATGGCAAGTACTGTGCTAACCATTGTTTATGTTTTATATCATTGAAGCTTCACAACAGCCCTCTGAGATAGAAGCTTTTATTTTACAGATGGACAGAGTCTGGATGAGATTAAGTAGTATACCCAGGCTTACACAACTAGTAGCAAAAGCACTTGGATTTCTTTTCCTTTTTTTCTTTTTTTATTATTTGCCAGAGGGCATGTGTACTTGACAAAGTGAGTGGGAGAAAGTGAGAAGGCACCCTCCTATGGAGAATGGTCCTACTACAGTCCATTCTCTTCCATGTCTCCCTCCTGTTGGGATTTGGGGCAGGCACATGCATCCAGTGTGTTTCTCAAGTTGCAGGGTCTGGGATTCGAACCACACATTTGGCCATGGGATCCAGCTACCTTACCCACTAGCTTTGGGTAGGCCCTTTTAAATTTTTTTTAAACTCTCTTGGTTAGTTATTAGCTAGGTTGTTAATTAGTTGTTGAATTCTAAGCACTTAAAGTTTTTGATCTGAGGTATTTTTGAGGCTCATTTCTTTCTTTATTTTTTTGAGAGGTTTTTGCTATAGGATACATGCGCTTGCCAGAAAGATAGAGACAGAGAGATAGAAAGCGAAAAATCACCCCCCAGGGGGGATGGCCATGCTGCAGTCCCTTCTCCTCCATTCTCCTTTCGGGATCTTGGACATGCACACACACGCACCTGGCGTGAGTTTTTAAGCCACCGGGTCCGGGACTCGATCCTCGGTCGGCTACATGGGAGTTCAGCGACATTGCCATTACGCTAACTGCTAGCCTTGAGGCTCATTTCTTTATAAACTAGATACTTGAAGGGTATAGTTATTCTCAAATAAGTATTTAAGATTACACTTTGTGCTCTTTTTCGCTACACATAGCGTTTTTCCTCTCTTTTAATAATAGGCTAAATTGTTTTATTGGTGTTTCACTTTTATTTCTTCAACTTGTATTCTGGTAAAAGTACTAATGAGAGCAAGATACTGTGAGAGGGAAGTATATGTGAATTTAGGACTTGCATAAATTTTGATCAAGGCAAATGGTATTTGTCAGGGGAAACTCAATGATCTATTCACTTCCGCTCACCCCAGTTTGATGTAATGGTGCCTCCTCTGTGGATACTGTCTGCATTTTTTTTTCCCCATGAACCATCATTTATTACAGCAGAGAGATGAGATTGCTTTGGGATTTAAATGTGTTCATTTTGAGTATTCCAAGAACATAAGAATATGTCTCAGTCAAGAGTTTGTATTTTGGTTCTGGTTATTTAAATGTGGGGAACATTTAAGGACATTAAACAGACATCATTTATATAGTCCCTGCAGTTTTATTTTTAACATTTTTTTAAAGTATAAAGGTGCACATACTGTAACTGTACAACTTAGTGAATTTTCACCCATAGCCTGGCCTGATTACAGATACAAGAAAATAGAGGAAAACTTATCTATAGTAAGTAACTTACTATTAGTAAGGTCCTAAATGCAGTAGAAGGAGAATTTTTATAATTTCTATCATATGCTGTATCCTTTTTTTTTTTTTTTTTCTTTTTTTTTTCTTTTTGAGAGGTTTTTGCGTTAGGACCTGTGCACTTAGAGAGACAGACACAGTAAGAGAGAATGTGAGAAATCACCCCCCCCCAGGGGCGATGACCACACCATAATCCCTTCTCCTCCCAGGATTTTAGGCACACCTGCGTGTGTGCCCTACGTGAGTTTGAAGCCACTGGGTCTGGGACTTGAAGCACAGTCAGCCATGTGGGAGTCTAGCAATATAACTGCTGCACCATCTGCTGGTCCCCTCCCATATGCTATGTCCTTTTAAAAAATACTAATTATCAGTTCAGTTTATGTTATTTAAAAAATTAAATACTACTGCCTTACTACTCTCACTGATTTAATAAAATAATACTTTCTATAAACCTTTCTTTCTTTTTTTCTTTTTTTGAAGAGGTTTTTGCTTAAGGGTGCGTGCGCTTGCCAGACAGAGAGCGACAGAGAGATAGAAAGTGAGAAATCACCCCCCAGAGGTGATGGCCATGCCGCAATCCCTTCTCCTCCATTCTCCTCTCGGGATCTTGGACACGCATGCACCCGACATGAGTTAAAGCCACCGGGTCTGTGACTCAAACCGTGGTTGACTAGCAATACAGCCATTATGCTAACTGCTGGTCCCTCTGTAAACCTTTTTAATATGTACAGTTATATTAATGACATATTCATTGTGGGAACTAGAAAATTAAGGTATTTATCAATTGCTGAAAACCAGAAACTATAGGTATCATCTCAAGATTCATTATTACAGTTCAACAAATGGAGTGGTGGTTAAGGTGCTGGACTCCCACATGGCCAACCATGTTTCAAGTACCAGACCTGGTGATTTACTTTCTTACTTCCTGTCTTTCTCTCTTTCTCTCTGGTGAGTGCAGTGCCCTGTAGCAAATTAAAAAATAATAATGATAAATAAAACTAAATGATCCTAGTGTGTTAGGAAACTCACCTATCAACTGTTTGTGTGTATACATTACTGTATTTATTACATTGGGTTGTTGGAAAAGTCATGATGCATTTTTGCATATAAAAACATAAAAATACATCATAACTTTTCCAACAACCCAGTACATAGTTTTTTGTACCTAACATTAAATATATCTACATAGCAATAAATCCATTTTAATAACTGATAATATATCTAGTATTTATGTAAGCTGTCTATTGTTAATTATTTTGGTTGTTTACATTTTTTTCATTGGTATAGTCAGTGTTTTAATGAACATTCTTGATCATAACATCTTTGCACAATTATACAGTTGTTCCTCCAGGATAAATTTGAAGAATTGAATTTCTTGGTCAAAGGTTATGTTTAAAATTTTGCTTAATATTTTAAAATGAAATATATTTTGTAGTTAGTGACAGAGCTCATTTGGAGTTTTGTTAAATTTAGTAGCCATTTACATTTCAGAATTACTTGCCAATCACATATGTGAAAATTGGCATGTTAATTTAGTTTTAAAAGTTATTCAGATTTTCATTGGTTTTTGCTGTCTGTGATTGAACAGCTTTGTGTTTATTTGTTCTTCATTGATGTGTTACCCCTTTGTGTTCTTTGCTCAGTTTTCTTTTACCATGTTGGTCTGCACCAACATAGCAAAATAAGAAGTGTGTTTGCTTTACTATTAGGATGTAAATATCTTTCATAGTTTATTTTTTAATTTTTATGTCTAATTTAAAAAGCTTCAGGTCACCTGGTGGTGTGCTGGTTGGGGTGGCTGGATCCCACATGGCTGTGCAGATTGAGTCTTGGACCTGGTGACTTGAAATACACTCCTGGCGTGTGTGCGTGCAGACCCAAATTCCTAAGAGAATGGAGGAGAGGGGATTGCAGTGTTGCCATCGCCTCCCCCCCAGGTGATTTCTCACTCCCCCCATTCCTTTATGTGTCTCTCCAGCTATTACACACTCTCCCTATAGCTAAAGCAAGTAAGTAAGTAAGTAAATAGATAGATAGATAGATAAATAAAAATTTAAAAAGTAAAAAGTTTTATAGACATACTTGTTAATCTTCAACTTAATAACAAATTGCCCTGGTTCCTTACCACAATATTATAAAGTATTCACCTCCATATTCTTCAGATATTTTTGTGGTTTTATCTTTATCTACCTGAAACTTATTTTGGTATAATTTTTGCATGTGACAACCACATCTCATAACTCCAAGCAGTACTATTTACTGTCATATGGAATATAATATTAACTTATCTTTTCTGGAGTTGTGCAGTTCACTGTCCATAAGAATGGGTAAGCATTTAACTTTATTTTTCCATTGTTTATTTCCCCAGTGTCATTTAATGAATAACTCATCACTCAGCACAGATCTGAAATATCACATTATTTCATTGTAGATTCTTATGTTGCTTGAAACTTCATAAGGACTTTCTACTGTATTTAACTTGTCTGTGCATTCTTTAATTGTAGGATTAGCTTTCTTTTTTATCATTGCATTTTAGGTTCTTAAAAAATACTTATTTAACATTATTATTATTATTAGTAGTAGTAGTAGTATTAAATTTGCTATAGGGCAGCTGCACTCACCAGAGAGAGACAGAGAGAAAGTGAGAAAGCAAGCCAACACGTCTGAGACTGGAACTGTGGTTGGCCATGTAGAGGTCTAGCACCTTAATCACCATGCTATCTGCTGTCCCCTCATTTTAGTTTTTATTAAATATTATTTATAACTGTATTTTTCCAGTATTTTCTTTTTCATAGGTTTTGAAGTAGAATTAGACATATGTATTTTCCACTTACTTTTAAAAAAGAATTATTTAACTTTATTTTTATTATTTTTTAAAATTTGTTAGAGTGCACATGAGCTCACCAGAGAGACAGAGAGACAGAGAGAGAAAGAGAGAGAAAGCATGCTGCCAGGTCCAGGACTCAAACTGCAGTTGGCCATGTGGGAGTCCAGCATCTCAACCACTATGCCACCTGCTGGCCCCTCTACTGACTTTTTTTTAAGACTGTGTCTTTGTGTATCTTGTGGTTATCTTTCTTTAAAAAAATAGTTATTTTATTTAACTTTATTTATTATTATTATTATTTTCCAGTTTGATCAGAGAAAGAGAGTTAGAAAGCAAGTCTCCAGGTTCGGGACTTGAACCTTGGTTAGCCATGTGGGAGTCCAGCACCTTTAACCATCATGCCACCTGCCAGCCCTATTATCTTTAATTCTACACTTGGAAAATATGAGATAGTGGAACAGTATTTGGATTTGAATTATTTTGTATTAAATATCTTGCTGTATTTCAAGTTTCAGTTGAGAGTGTTTGGTTGAATATATATTGTGATCAGGGTATGAAAACAGGCATATTCATATTTTAGGAGAGGAAAATGAAAGTCATGAGAGATTACCAGCCTCTGACTTGTTCCCTCTACCTCACCGTGGTTTTCGGTATTGAGACCTAAACTATTGCAATAGATAGAAAGTGAAAATGTGTTTTTAAAATGCCTTCACATGGTATTAAATCTAGAAAGACTTTAATTGGGCTTTTGGGTTAAATTATATATTATTTTATCTAACAAAACATGACTATACCCTATTTTCCAATTTTTTTCTCTCATTGCTTCCATATTCATATTCACTGGGTTTGTACCAGCCATAGCATGTGAATTGCTCACTGGTCTGGAGCCTGTTTTCTTGCTTCTGTGTAATTGTTCATGCTTGTATCTCTGCCTGGTAGGCTATTGTTGCTTTTATGCCACCAACTAATCTCAGTCCTTATTCAAAGTTCATTACACATGCTCTTTCCTTTTTACAGCTTTTCCGGGCACATGTACTCCTTTTCCTTTTGGCCCCATTGCTTTCTTTGTACTCTCATTTAATCTTGTCTTATGACATTGATGTTGGCCTATTTGTCTCATGTCCACCACTTTTTTTCCTTAGAGAGACTTTTACTATAGGGTACTTGTGCTTACCTGAGAGACAGAGAGACAGAAAGCAAGAAACTACCTCCCAAGGGGGGTGACCATGCTGCAATCCCATTCTCCTCTCAGGATCTTGGACATGTATGTACATGTACCTGGTGTGAGTTTTGAGCCACCAGGTCCGGGACTTGAACTGTGGTTGACTATATTGGAGTCCAGCAATATAACCATTTATGCCATCTTCTGGTCCCCTCATCTCCACCACTTTTGAAACCACAATACAACTCAAACATTTTATGAAATATTCAAATTTGGTGCAACTGAAGGTTCAGTGCATCATAATGAACCATAGAAAAGTACCTACACACACACACACACATACACATATAGACGGCGTGGCATTCTTGAGATGTTAGTCTTTCCTTTAGCTAGATGGGTACATGGAGGCGTTCATATTTATGATATATATACACATACCATTGTATACACACACACAACACACACGCACATTTTTCTGTATGTTTGTGTATTTTTTTCATGCTTATAAGATAACAGATTTATATGCTATAGTAACTAGGATTTATGATTACTGCTATTTAACAGTTTAGTCTGAGATTTTTGTAAATCTGCCAACTAACTCCTGGGATATGTATAATTCAGTACAGTCCTTAGAAACATTTATGTAGTTTAGAAGTTAGTTATGTTGTAAAACCAGTAAGTATATTTGTCGATGTAAGTGGTAGTGATAGAAGAATATTAAATTTAAAAGTAAGGAAAGAAAGTAAAAAGGCAAATAGAGAGGCAAAACATTTATGGGGCACAGAAATGGATTATTGTCTGTTGGTGACAATATGTTATATATCCTCAACTGGGCTGTTGTGAAGTGTATTCATATTGGGTAAATTCAACTTACAAAGCAAAGTGATGAATAGTGATTAAATGTACATAAAAAATTAAAGTAAAAACTTATTTTTGCATCCTGTATTTAACAGGGGTAATAGAATGTACAGTGTCTTATAAATAGTTCAGAAATAGTTTGTGTTTTTTGTTCTTGATTTTTGTTTTTTAGTTCTTGTTGTATTTAACTATCTTTAAATCATCAGTAGGAAGATGTTTTCATTACAATTACACATTTCAGGCAAAGCAGATTTTTTAAAAAGTTAAGTTAATCAAAATAAAATTTTAGCTTTTTATTTCAGAATTTGTGAACAGCCACTTATGTGCAAGGGTGGTGTGGCATTCTTAGGGTGTTAGTCTTTCCCCTCGCTGGGTGGTGAGTGGTGGTATTCAGGTTTGTAATCTGCATTTAACAATTTCTTCACCAATTAATTTTTCCAGAGTTTTGTTGACAGAATATTTATGGAAGAATTTTCTGAAGACTAATAAGTCTATGCATTTTTCTTAATTAGTGAATCTCTAAGGGTTGGGGGTA
>NW_006198219.1:2536296-2573170 GCF_000334495.1 Tupaia belangeri chinensis
GGGAAAGAGAGGAGTTAGTACATCAGAATCACCAGGAGGCCCTTTTATGTTTTCAAGAACATCTGTGTTCTCTTCGGTTGAAACCGTCACCCTCCCTTTTTTACCCAGTCTGGTTGACACTTCGGATGTGATATGAAATAGTTGAAATCCATTGCTTTAATATTCCAGAATCTGTCTTTAGATTAAACCGGAGTTACAGAAGATTTTATATCTGAACTTTATATTTTATCTTCCCTTATAATTCTTTTTCCTAAATTTCTCTGTAGTTTGATACCATTATTGTACATTGAGGAAAATTATACTCATCAGCTTTATGAAACTACTTGATGCCCTTTCTGTAAGGTTGTTGTCATTGTGCAAAGAGTGATGTAAAAAACAACCATACGACATTTAGGTTATCTTTATAGTTGAGGAAAATATTTACACATTGTGTACTTTCTGAGAAGACTCATGAGAAACAGTGCTTTCTGGTCTTGGTACTAGAAATAATTTGTACTTTTATTGAGCAGCTAGGTTTTTTTTGTTTGTTTTTGGAGAGGTTTTTGCTATAGGGTATGTAGACTCACCAGAAAGGCAGAGAGAGACAGAAAGACAGAAAGCAAGAAATCACCCCCTAGGGAGGACAGCCTCGCTACAATCCCTTCTCCTCCATTCTCCTCTCAGGATCTTGGGCCTACACGCACATGCGCCTGGCATGAGTTTAAGCCACCGGGTCTGGGACTCAAACTGCAGTCGACTACATGGGAGTCCAGTGACATAACCATAATGCCAACTGCTGGTCCCGAGGGTTTTTATCTTATCAAGGCTGAACATTATGTAATCAACTCCTTTTCCTGTTTTAAATGATCCTGCAGAGCATACAGGGAATAATTTTATGGCTTACTCCTTATAAGAATTCAGGACTTATCTGACAAGTATTTTATATTTTCATATTAAGTTATAAATTATTTTCCACTCAGTTTAACCTTGCTCGGATTTTATCACTTATTTTCTCATTTAGTTGAATCGTAGCTAATATTCTGTGCTTTTAAAAATTGTATTATATAGGACCAGCAAATACTGTAATGGTTACATTGCTGGACTCCCACATAGTAGACTGTGGTTCGAGTCCCAGACCTGGTGTCCTAAACTCACACAATGCACATGTGCGTACATGCCCAAGATACCGAAAGGAGAATGGAGGAGAAAGGATTGTGGCATGGCCCTTACCCCGGCGGGTGATTTCTTGCTTTCTCTCTTTCTCTGTCTTTCTGGCAAATGCACGCACCTCATAGCAAAAAAAACCCCAGAAAACAAAAACAAAAACAAAAAACACCTTTCCAAAAAAATTGTATTTTCCTTAGGCTAAGACAGAGCATAAATAAATAAAATTATATGGAACATTTACCTATTTTGTTTCTTTTTCTAACACTGACAATAGTTTTTTTATTTTGGTTTTGGGTTACATACTCTTTGGATAATCTTATTGAATTTGTAAATCTTAGCTACTGAGAATGAAAAACAAAAACGTGTATAGATCCTCATGACATTTTCTGTTCAATTTTAGTTAGCTTATGACACTTTAGGAAACCCTATACCAAAATTATTGTTTATCTGGAATGTATTATTTAGCAAAGGTCTTTCTACAAGGTGTTCATATCAAGTCACTTGAACTGTTGTCTTTATAGCTTTAAGTTGTGTTCTTTAACAGTCCATTTTCAGTAATGTTGTTATAGGTTGATTCTATGATTCAATTAATGAAAATGCTAAAAAAATAAGAGTTATGGGGCCAGCAGGTGGCGTGGTGACGAAGGTAGCTAGATTCCCCCATGGCCAACCTCTGTTTGAGTCCTGAACCTGGTGGCTTAAAATTCACTCCAAGGACTTCTAAAGCCTGATACTACCTGCTTGTAGCAGTGTATGGTGAGCACTTGAGGGAGTGTGTGTGTGTGTGTGTGTGTGTGTGTGTGTCCGTGGATGTGGATTATTTTTTAACATGAATATATATCTGTCCTTTGTACTCCATGTTGCTAAACGATATTTCATATGCTTGGTTGTATTAATAACGGACCTTGTTAAGTCTTTTGACCATTTGTGAGTAATAATAACTATGTACTGCTGGCCAAAAACAAAAAGTCACTCCAAGGAATGTGAGCATGCATACCCAAAATCCTGAGAGAAGGGGAACCAGCAGTTAGCGTAATGGCTATGTCGCTGGACTCCCATGTAGTCGACCATGGTTTGCATCCCGGACCCAGTAGCTTAAAACTCCTGCCAGGTGCGTGTACGTGCATGGCCAAGATCCTGAGAGGAGAATGGAGGAAAAGGGATTCTGGCGTGACCATCCCCCCTGAGGGGTGATTTCTCGCTTTCTGTCTCTATGTCTCTGTCTGTCTGGCGAGCGCACGTGCCCTATGTGGGTCGGGCGCCCGTGCCTAAAGCCAAAAACTCCCCAAAAAAAAAAAAAAATCCTGAGAGAAGAATGGAGGAGAAGGGATTGTGGCATGGATGTCTCCCCTGGGGGATTATTTCTCACTTTCCCTCTCATTGTCTCTTTCTGGTGAGTGCATGCACTCTATGTAAAAACCCTAAATATTAAATAATAAATAAATAAATAAATAAATAAAAATAAGAGTTAGAAGATAATATCAATGCTATTGAAAAAATTTCTTGTGAAAGAGTAAGAAATGTTTCTAGAGTAGTGTTTCTGTAATACCAGTTGAAATCTTTATTGAGTGTTAGTGTTACACAAACTATTACAAATCTGAATAGTAAGTTAAAGGATATCTTAAATTATTAGAGTACCTGAATATTTCCTAAATTGTGTCAGTGACACAAAGGAAGTAACAATAATGAAGAGAAAATGTTTGATTCAAATTTTTCCTAACATGAATGACACCTGTTCTTCAGTATTTTCATTGCAAATTTATTTTAAAGGTCATTCTTATCATCTTTGAACAGAATTATGTTTTTTACTTTTAAGTTTTGCTGGAGAAAGAGAGAAAGTGAGAAAGGGTTAGGAAGTACCCTCCAATGGAGCATGGTCAGATCACAACCCTTTCTTCTCTCTTTCTCTATCCTGTTGGAATTTTTTGTTAAAGATTATTTTATTCATTATTATTATTTTTAAATTATGGGCACATGTGCTCACCATCAAGCAAGGGAAAGTGAGAAAGCAAACCACCAGGTCTGGGACTTGAACTGTGGTCAGCCTTATGGGAGTCTCACACCTTCACCACTGCACCACCTGCTGGCCCCTTGGTTGGGATTTTGGGGCACACGTACTTGTGGTATGTTTTTCAAGTCACTAGGTCCGGCATTCAAACTAAGTTTGGCCATATGGGGTCTGACTCCCTTATCTTTTTGGTCACAAAGCTGGCCCCAGAATTATGTTTTAATAGAAGTTTTGTATTGAAAGAAACAAAAATGTGAAAGAGTAATATTTAACTAGTGGTCAAAATAAGATACTTTTGGGAACCAGCAGTTAGCGTAATGGCTATGTTGCTGGACTCCCACGTAGTCGACCGCGGTTCGCGTCCCGGACCCGGTGGCTTAAAACTCATGCCGGGCGCGTGTGCGTGCGTGCCCAAGATCCCGAGAGGAGAATGGAGGAGAAGGGATTGCGTCGTGACCATCCCCCCCTGAGGGGGTGATTTCTCGCTTTCTGTCTCTAATGTTTCTCTCTGTCTGTCTGGCGAGAGAACAAGCCCTATAGTGAAAATCTCTCCAAAAAAAAAAAAATAATAAGATACTTTTATAGTTGTGCAACTTTATAATTAACCAAATACTTCATTTGAATGAAGTGAAAGTATGTAATATTTTGTGGTAGCTACAGTTTGTTAACATTTCATTGCTTGTAAGAAGTCATAGTTGGAAAAAACTCAGTAATAAAAGGAGAGACAATCAATTTTTTCTAAGAATTGGGAGGAAAACTGCTAAAGTGTAGAACATGTATGTTTTACATTTCACCCTGGCCAAAGGCATTAAAACTTAAAATGTAGAACATGTACACTTTACATTTCACCCTGACCGGAGGCACTAAAAATATTCAGAGTAATGGGGCTGGCAGGTGGCGTGGTGGTTAAG
Source organism: Tupaia belangeri chinensis (assembly GCF_000334495.1). NCBI lineage: Eukaryota > Metazoa > Chordata > Mammalia > Scandentia > Tupaiidae > Tupaia > Tupaia belangeri. Next base: position 2,540,362 of record NW_006198219.1, read on the forward strand.
GGCACTGGCCTCTCACATGACCAACTGCAGTTTGAGTTCCAGTCTTGGTGGCTTGCTTTCACCTTTTCCCCCTCTCTCTCACTCTCACCCTCACTTTGTCCCTCTCTGGTGAAATAGAAAGAAAGAAAGAGAGAGAGAGGGGAGGGAAGGGAAGAAAGTTAAATAAAATAATTCTTTAAAACAATGTTCAGAGTGAAATATATCTTTGATTCTTCTCTGCCCGGTTGATATACAGTATACTCAATATATAGTATATGACATGAAATTGTAATGTTAGTGTGTTTATTTAGTATCTTACTTCAGTCCCATATATTTTTCACTTTTACGGTCTACATTTAATATGACCAGGGCTCTCATCTGTTAACATTTTTAAAATATTATATTAAAATAAATTTTTAAAAACAATTTTGCACGTGAGTGGTAGTATATGTCCAGCTGTCTGAGAGGAAAGCAATTTCTCCGTAACTTTTTCATCCACGCTTGCTACTTTTCCTTTTCATCCTAAAAAAATTAGTGGATGTGCTTTGGTAGTCTGCCTTGCTTAATACCTCTCAGAAAAATATCACATCGCTTTCATAGAAGCAGGGTAAGGAAAATAACCTCAATTCCAGACAGACTCTCTTTCCTCCTTTATCTTTCTTGATACTTCAGGGTTTGATAGTGAGTAGGGAGTTGATATTGGTGGGAGTGACAGGAATGACAGCACTTTTTACCACTTGCTGGTGGAAGTACAAAGCTGTCATGCTTGAAAGCCATGGATACAGCTTATGGAGGTCTGTAAAAAATATGTGAATAGAATGGTAGAAAAACATAAAATCATTTACATATGCTATTGGGTTAACTTAAAATACATAACTTTTCCGACAACCCAATATTTTATCATGAACAAGGGAGAACTAATTTGTTTTCCCAATTTTTTTTCTCTGGAAAACAATGGATATTTCTTAAAATGTGATAGTTTTGTGCTCCTGAAAAGCCCAAATTTTTTGTTAAGGAATAGCCCAAGTTTACATTTGTTGCTATATGTCAATATCTGATCCAAACACCTATAAATTGTTGTAATGTTCTCATTATTCTACTTCTCTAGATCCAATATATTTCTAATATGTTCAGTATGCCAACTGAGGTATCTTTTCATTGTTTTGAAAGCTTTTTAGACAATATTTTCTAATGAATTTTCTTACATGAACTGTAATCTATAATTCTGTGTTCTATTTGTATTTCTCTAGTAGCTGAACATCTCTGATTTCTTGAGGACTTTCCTTCAGCCTTATTATCTGCTTATTTTTCTCTTTTACAACATGCCCTGAACTCCTCTTTTCCCCTAACCTTTGTCGCTAGTCGACTCATGTTTAATTTTGTTGGAGCTCACTGTTGGCCTAGAGAGAGTCTATATTCACGAGTAAATGCGAGTGCCCGTCTCTGGGATGTAAAGGGAAATCTCCAAAAGTTTTCATTAATTTTCTTTTTTCTCATCTCATTTGGTGGGAAAGAAAAAAAGATATTGTTTTATGGTTTTCCCCTTGCTGCTTGTCTCCATTTAGAAAAAAAAAATAACTGGTATTCAGTTGCCAGGTTACCCTTTTTCTATTTTGAAATATAATTTGATGATCTTGAAATATACTTTGAAACTCCTTAATTATAATAGAAAAAGGTTTTATTGTTTGATCTTTTATTAGTAATATCCTTTAGAAATGGTGACGTTTTAAAATTTTTAATGAAAAATATTTTTATGCAGAAATTATGAAAGAATGAGGGATATTTGACTATTATGAGTTGGATGGATAGTCATAGTAAGTTTTGGGGGCAAAAGGCAGAGCACAAATTTTTTTTAACCAAATATATATTGGTATTTATATGTTCATAATTTTTTAATTAAAAAAATGCTAAAAACAAAAATGTGTGTCTAATGGAAAAACTGAATAAACCAGTTGCACAATGTATGTAACCGAACATCAATTTGAAATTTTAATTTCAAATAGTTTCTAATAATTAGAGCATTCTTGAATGTTATTTATTCTACTTTATTTAATTTTCTGCTTTGCCAAAGTTTTTTTTTTTCTCTTTGTTAACTATGTACTTTATGCAAAACATAATTAAATAGTTCTTCAATTATTGAGGGTAATCTAGTTTCTTATAGTCCTCCTCATGGTCATCATTTCTAATTCTTCTGTCTCTTTTATCAGTTGTTTTTCTAGCCAGTTGGGAAACCCTGTTGATTTTACCTTCACATTGCCTGTCACATCTATATACTCGTTTGCAGAGCCACTGCCATTGCTTTTTGCCAGACCTTTACTGTCTATCATATTCCGTGTCTTAAAGTCTGTCTGCATATTGCTATATTATTAATTTTTTAAGCTTATGTATGACTTGTTTTTCACCTGCTAGATATCTCTGATCGTACTGAAGGCCATCTTACTACCCCAATTTAACTCTGTACATAACTTCTCACTTCCGTATTGCTTCCCTTCAAAAGAATAATATACTCTTGCCAGAATATGCTGCAGTTGCTTTCTTTAATCATGATTTTGTTTACATTGTTCTTACATCCAACAGAATCTTTTTCTTAAATCCACTAAGAACTTTATTCCTCTTTTGTCACATTTACCACTTTCTACTTTTTAGATATTGCTATACTTCTTAATGCCTTGATTCTAGATTTTAAGCTTGTGAAGGCAATGACTCTATTTCATATAATTCAAAGTATCTGCTCTCTTCTGTATTGTAAGAATTAAAATATTGATTAAATTACAAAACTTACTTAATTATATAATCATGAAATGTAATAAAGCTCAAAGTTTGAATGATTTTGGAAAGCAACCCTAAAGTAGTTCTATGTGAAATAAAGACCTTGTAAGGACCTATTTAAGTCTTATAATTTTAGATTTTTATCTTTAAGTCTTAATTTCTTTTAAATGAAGAGTCTGATTTTTAATGCCTAGAAAATTGAGATTTTTCCATAGAATTATTTAGGAAATGAAAAAATAACCATGTACTTAAAAATTGACTTATGAGAAAAAGTATAGAATTATGAATGGAATTTAAAGCATATTATTAAATCATTCAGTCTCATAGTACATTTGAACATCTATTTGTAGTAGATAGAATAAAAGTCACCTTAAATTAGCAAACCAGAATGCAAATAAAAATTTCCATACCTTGTTGAGCTAATCTTTGGCTATTTTTTTAAAATAACATTTTTTCTTTCTATCTTTTTGAAGACCTAACCTAACTAACTAATAGATATTGATATCTATGTCTGAGATTTATAGCTTATGGATAGAAAAATATGATTATAAGAAGGAACCTATATTAAATTTATAGTTGTTTCCTTTGCTTTTGCATTTTTAGTTTTCATTCTAACAGGAGAAATTAACATTAATGCTTTTTGGGGAGGTAAAATTATTTGAAATAAAGTGAAAATTTTACACATTGGGGCAAAGGCCATTATGACAGAAATTAAAAATATTATATCTTTCATAAAACAAACATTTAATTAAAAAAAAGTTGTCTAAGTTGTTCTGCCATTTAAACTGATGTCAGTAGTTGCAAACATATTTGTGACTTGTTTTTGGAAGCTGAATTTTTAACACATAAGTTTTATTTTGGTTCACATATTATGTACTATTTAACACATTAGAAAGCTATCAGAAGTAGTTTGATAGGTATAAATTTTCTTTTTTGTAAATCAGTGGGTATACCTGGAAGATCATTATAAGTAGGAAAAAGAGCTTGTTAATTGCTCCAGTGCCAAGTATAGAAATAATAGCAGTTTAAAGGGCACCATTATAATATTTACCATTTATTTCTTATTTTGTTTGCATTTCTTTAGCAGGCAACACACAGGTGTGAAAGCAGTTTAGGCAAATACACTAGATATTTGTTTTATACTGAGTTCTATAGCATGCTTATAAACCTGAAGATTAAAAGTAGTTAAAACACATTTTTCTTAATATGAATACTCCAATAATAGCCTAACACTTGTTATCAATTTAAATATTCAAATTTAAATTTATACTTGCAACTATAAAATTCATTTTTTAAAAAGTGAAGATATTAGGAGATACTTTATGCCAAATGTATTTTTCAGATAAAAGCTTTCTTAATACCTTTGTCTATGAAGTGTTAATTTCTCTTTAGGGTTTCAATAAATAGTTCTTCCTTGATTATGCCACATTGTGTTAAATTGAGGCATTTCTTCAATTTTGCAGAATAATAGAAAATCACATAGAAGGAAACAGGGTCTTTGCCAAGATTTGACATCATGTTAACGTTATTATCAGAAGCAAATCACTATTTAATTTACCATGTAATCTCACTGAATTCAAGCTATTGCATGGTGCTCATTTACCCCAAGGATTATGGTATTAAGTTAACTAGATTGGATGAATCTTTTTGTTGTTGTGGTTAGTTTGTCCTGAAGTGTACTTTCTTTCTTTCTCTCTCTCTTTTAAAAAATATTTATTTATTTTTATTTCATTTTCTTTTATACATTCAATCACATTATTATTTGGCTTACAAAATGGATATTTCAACAGGTGAACATTTCTCTCTAGTACGGTTGATAAAACTACAAAATATCTTTAACAGATAATACCACATTTCTTTGTGCCTTTAATGCTTTGCCTCCCTATTTTTCTTCTAAATGTCTTTCCTCAGACCCTCCTCTTTCCACACACTATATCTGGTATTTACATCTATGTACTGTGTTTCTATATCCTTTAGTCAATTAGTTTCAGTCATAGAGTGTGGACACTTGGTATATATTAAGTGGGGACATACAATGCCTCTCCTTCGTAGCCTGGCTTTTCTTTACTCAGCAGTAAATCTTCCATATTTGGATGAATCTTATTAATTTGTACAAAAGTGATATATTATTCAATGTTTGACATTTTTTTCTTTAAAAATGAGTTGCTACTTGACTTTGAATATAGTGTTTAAAAATAGAATAAACCAGTTACAATGTAGCAGATATTTCCCTGCTATAAGTAACTTATTGCTAACTTTCTGATACATTGATATTAATATTCATTGATAAGATTATGCATTATGACAATTGGAAACTTTGTTCAAAATAAATACCTAATCCTTATAGTAAGTAGTTAGGATTATTAATTTCATAGTTTTCCAGTATGAATTAAGGATTGGAGAGAAGAGTGCCCAAAGTTACATTAAGTGGTGGTAGAGTAGAAAAAGTGACAAATTTTATTGTTGCTTTAATGATTTTCAAAGTAGAAATGGAATTACTATATTTTCAAATCCTTGGGAGCTATAATTGGGTTGAACAGTGTATTCATTGTATTTCTTACTCTAAAGTCACTACTTACCTAAAATTAGAAATTCTTGGCTTTGTTAGGCTTTTCTATAATAATATGATCTTCTTTTTTGTTGTTTTCCTTCCTGGTATTCAGACTTGGGTAGTTAACTTCAATTATACAAAAAAGGTTAAGTTGAATAAAGTTAGGAAATAGGTTTATTTTAATGCACTATTTTTTTATCAGAATAATATATTCATTTATTAAATCAGAGCATTTGGCTTAGACTCAAGCAAAGAGAGGACAGAAGGAAGAGGATGGTGCTTTAGTTTTCTACCTTCCCTTTATTGTCAGTTCATTTAGCATAGTACACTGATGTTTGAAAATCAATATTTTTTTCATAGTAAAGTTGAATTTTAATGTTTCCCTAACTTAGTGTACATATACAGGTTTTTATTTGGGGAGGTTATGAATTTTAAATCCTGATAAATCCTATTATTTTCTACATTAAAAAAATAAAGTTTCATACATAGCTCATTATTTTTGATCCATCAATTATTATAACAAGTATACTATATCATGAAATATAAGATACAAAAAATCCTAGATTGTTTTGATTGTTTGAGCCCATAATTTGGGTCATGTTTAAATGCTATTCCAGTTGTTATTATGTAAATATATTTGCAGTTGTGGCATAGGAACAATACACTTTATTAAAAAAAATAAAAGCAAGGATACCTCTGTCATTTACATTTTAAAGTTATACACTGTTTTAAGGCTATGTATTTATTCTTTAAAAAATATGAATATTACATGAGTATCTTCTGATGGACGTAATATTGACAAAATATACACAATATTATCTTAACAAACTGCCATGCAACAAATACATTAAGTAATGAAGAAATTGAATATATATGACCTAATCTAATTGACATTCACATTGAAAATTTACAACATAAATAATACTTAAAATGTGTTTTCTTATATTTGGCAGTAATTTCATTTTGTACAAATTAAATTTAAAATCTCCTGGATGTGGATTTGGTGAAACCTAGACTTTTCCTAGTCTGTGACAACCTGAGGTACTAAACATTTTTCTCTTATTTCACTATCTTCAAATGTAAGTTTTTTGTTTCGTTTAGGATCTATCCAAGAGTTATGTATTACAGCATTATTAGGCATGGGATCAGCTTCCACTATGGAAACAACTCGCTTTTTCATTTTACTTTTCAAGACCTTTTGGAATTTTTGTCTAGTGAATGCATATAATAGAGGGTGAAATATAGTTGTTCCATAAGCCATGACTAGGAAACACAATCTTAATTTTACTAAAAGGTCACTTGGGCCTAAACATAAAATGGTGGTATTTAAAACAGAAATTGGTGTCCAGCAGAGAAGAAATGTAGAAATAATCAATAAAGACATTCTGAAGACTCTCTTTTGCCTTTCTCGTCGTTCCCGGTGTCTTTTCACAGCTCGCCGGAGGGCAATTATTACAGAAACTGAAGTTCTTACACCAAAGACTACATTTCTCCCACCACTGCTTTGTGACATGTCTGTAGCCTCATGTTGTGTGGTTAGAGAAATTGTCTTTTTCTTTCTTGCTTTCTTCTTCTGCCCTGTGGAAAATCTTGTGCCTATTCGAATATTAAGAGCCTGAAGTATTTTGCTGTATGTGATTAACATTACTATAACGGTGAAAAAGAATATTGGAATCTGAACTAGCAGGTGGTAATACATTCCCAGTTCGGTATAGTATTCATTTGTACTAACACACAAAAGCGTCTTGTTTTCCCACGTATTTCCACTTTGAAGACTGAAAAAGTTTACCTCAATAAAGGGAATCAGGAAAGAGAAAAAAGAAAATATCCAAATGGATGTCATTAACATTACAGCTCTGCCCATTGTCAAAATTCGGTTTGCTGGTTTTACAGAGATGTCGTATCTGTCCAAAGTGATAGCGAACACGTTGATTGCTGTTGAGACACTTGCAAAAGATACACAAGCCTCATGGAAACAGCAGATGAGAGCAGTGTTACTCTCCAGTGAAAGCAGAAGGATAACTATAGTTAGAGGAATACATCCCACACAAATTATTACATCAAGTACATGAAGATTCATTGTAATAATGTTACTGACGGAGTTGATTAAGTTGGATTTCATGCAGTAAAGTACCAGTACGGTGAGGTTGCTGCCAAGTCCCAACACAATTTCTAACATAAGAAATCCGGTGAGAGACACTTGAAAGCTTAATGGATATGATAGTGATTGGTACATATTGGTGTTGATGTCATCAATGTCATCTCGCACTGTAATGTTAGATTCAGACTGCATGTTGATTTCCAGAATGGGAGAAAAACACATTCTTTTGGAGCAGTTGTTTTTTTTTTCCCTAGAAAGTGAAATAGAATAAACTATTTGATATTTGGCAATTTACATAACATATAAAACATGTGTTTTTTGTAAAATAAAATTTTTTATGTTCTTGGTTTAATTTTTAAGTATGTAAACTCTAAATGGAAAAATGTAAAGAAGTATGGTTTCATTGTTTTGATGTAAAAAGAAACTGTGTTCTCCTTTTGAAGAAGCAGCTAGGGGGGTTGTTCTCTATAGTGCAAAATTATTTAATATACTAAAAGGGTTTTCTTCATTTGGGCATTTAAAGCTTATTATTTGAGATAAAGTATATTTTTATACAATGAAACTACCCAGTATACAAAAGTAATTTTAGCTTAGTGTTTAAAATTTTGTTTTAAATGTTGTAGGTTGGTAGGAAGTAAATTCTATCTTAATATTCTCTAACATAATTAATGTAGTATAATTATTCTCATGAGATTTCAAATGAACAAGATAAGTATTCATTTAAAATAATAAATGGTACAAAGCACTAGTTTGTTTTAAACTATTTTATGCATCTTTTTTGAATTTCATATTCAGAAATCAACTTTGCTTGGGGAAATTTGGAGTTATTTCCCAAAGAAATAAGTAAATTATAAGTATTTCATATATCAAAATAAAAATTCTCACTGACCTTTGCAATAAATAAACTTTTAAAAAATTGGAAGAAGAGAGACATTATGATAAAGTTTAAAAAGCCACAAAAAGCTTGGTAAAAGAGCAGTAATCATTTCTCTGAGTGATTTATTTTGTGATCATACTCTCTTGTAGCTTGTGGAAGGAGAAAATTGAAATTTAATATCATATTAAGATATAGCTATTTTTCAGGCTATTTAAAAGGATTTATCAGTTGATTTTGTTTAGAGTTTTTTAAATAAAAATGAAAGACTAGGAAAAAGATAGTGTAGCTCATTTTTTGAGGAAGCTTTTGAAACCTTTTGTATACATTACTCAGTGTTTAATTTTGAAGAAAAAAAAACCCAAACTCTTGCTAATTCATGCAAATCTATATTTTAATATTTAAGGGTTTAAAGTAATTTATAAAAATAATATCTGATATTCTGGACTAGTATATCATCAGTATATTCAATTTAAAATATGAAATCATACAACCAACTATATTTCACATTTCAAGTACAGCATTTGACTGCAAAATCATGTTCAAACAAATTATAGAAGCTAATAATTTTCAAAATTCATGTTAACTTTTAACTTGATGTTTACCTTTGACAAGTTTTAGAATACAATTTTATTTATGCATATTATTTTTGTTATATTTCAAAACCACAAATAATAACATTTCTTTTGAGTTGGTATAAAGTATTACTAGAAGAGTTTATTTCAGTAAGTGAAGGTCTTAGCTAATACTGAAATCCTGTAAAAATGGAAAATTTTAAGTGTGCCAAATTTTCCGAACTGACAGATTAAACATCAGGTCTTTGTCACATAGATTTATAATTAAAGCAGAAATGTTAAGTCAGATGATAATTACAAGAAAAAAAAATTGCATCTCCTCTAGAGCAAGATTCTTTTCTTTTGTAAATGTTAAACAGTGTGGTTGGGTGCATGCATCTTCTGACCTACCTGTTTGCTGTTGCCTTATGGGCCTTTTGGCTCACTATGGCAATTTTTCACAAATTGATACATGATATCATTGACAGATTTTCACATGAATTTTTACCTGACAACAGTGAAGTAGCTGTGTTTTATTTCATGTCTTGTAGGAATTCTTTCATTTTCTCTCCAATACTTCAACTGTATGAATTATGAGATTTAGTTGGCTGATGGATTTCTAATGAACAGTACATAGTATTTGTATTTATTTTGCCTTAGAAAGTCACGACCAAGAGCAACTTCCTCAAATGATAAGAATTATGTTTCCCTTTGAGGGGATATAGGATAGTGTCTCTTTATTTTCCAAAATGTGTAAAAACAAAGAAGGAAACATAAGGTTTCTAGCTTCTAAAATGTATTTAGACATCCTTCTGTTACCATTGTAAATCAGTTTCTATAGCAGTCCTCATGATTTAATGATTTCTTGATCACATAACTTGCCTTATATTATAAATCCAGTCCACGTTCTTTTGATAAAAGCCATCTGCTATTTAATTTGGTTTATATTCATTAGAAGAATATACATAATTGCTCATAAAACTCAGATGGAAAAAATCCATTAGTCATATCAATTAATATAGCTGGATATTTAGTGCAGAAAATACTTGGTACAGCTTCATTTTACTTGCCGGTAAAGTATACCATTCTCCTTTTAGAAATTCATGTTTTATTGTTTCTTCAAGAATCGTAGCTTCCACAATTTTAGCATGTCTAACTCTCCCTTTGAAAATGTTCACCATCTTGTTTTCAGGCTTTTATAGTTATATTGTTTTTCTTTTTGTGGTTATCTTATGTAGCATCTTCTTAGGATACTCTCGATTTGTTACAGTCCAGCAGTAATGTAGTCCTGTTCCCTGATTTTTAACTCCTTAAAGTCTTAAAATCAAGTGTTAGAAGAATTTCGTGCAGTTCGTGGCTCAGACAGCTAGGGAGATGGTCAGTCAGTTGTATTCTTCATATTTTCAGGTATGAATACTGTGTTAGCTGCTCTGGACCTTTGTGAAAAAGGAAAAGAAATTGGTTTAGAAATAAGGTTCCTAATAATTTTCAGTTAATTGAAAGTTACTTAGGTTTCATTTATTTTAAAACCATAACAGCATTATCAAAACAAGAAAACTGTTTTGTTAGGACCCAGGGCTATATGCACAAAACTAAGAGTTTCTTTAAATAAAACTCCTCTTTGCTTCGCAAACATTATATGTATTCGTTTATTTAATATTTGGGTTAAAATTTTAAATACAACTATGAGAGAAAAGCTGTTTGTTTTTTTTTAAACTAGTTTTTGCTCTCATTTAAAAAGCTAACCTGTATTTTATTTAGAGATTTCTCAGCAGGGCATACTAAAGATTCTGTCATTCCTTGGTAATAAATTTAACAGTTCCTGCCATAAATATATTGTAGCTTGTTTAATGATTGGCACATGGTTTAAATTTTGGCTCATTAAAACAGATTTCATAAGATACTATAAAATTGCATTGATGAATTGTTCATGTGGTTGAAATGTAAAAGGTAAAACTAATAAATAAGTTAAGTAATTTCTAATAAACATGCCCCATAATAATCTTAACATATGATTGAGTAATGAATAACAGCTAAATAGTAAACCCAGTTTTTTTTTTTAAGAAATGTAAGTATTTTTTTGAACACCTGAGAAAAACTGTACTGATGATATTAAGAATACTTAGTATGTATGAAGTGACTTAAAAACTAATGTCTTGATAGTGAAATAATAAAGACTATTTTTTGTATTTAACAATGCACTTTAAAAATTACATTTAAAATATATCATTTCGTAAAAGAAGTAAATCTTAAAAATACAGGTTTAACAATAAGAATTCAACACATAAACTCAAAATTTAGGCTGAAATTTTTAAAAGTAATTTTATCCCACTATGCCGGTTCAAAAGCAGCTGTATGCTATAATAAGGAACACATCTTACCTCTGCTAAAGATTTGATAAATTCTTGATGTAGTTGAAGCGTTTCCAGTTTTGATTGATTCATTTTGTTCACTTGTCAGTAGAGAACTGGGGAAAGAGGGTCATAAACATCTCTCGGAAAATGACCTTAATGAAAATATGTGTCTATCCTGTGCCATTGTTTCAGCAGTACTGCTAATGTATGGAACATGTAGTGCTGCCTAGAGGCTGCTGCAGTCTCACTCTTCCTACTGTGGAATCAATAAGCATCTGAAAATACATAATGAAAGTAATTTAACATTCTTCTCTCCAGAGACAACATTTAGATTCAGTCTTTCTGAAAAGGAACGGCACTGCTTTTCAGAGGAAAGCCTGTTCTGGGCAGCTTTTGCAGAATGACAGCCTACCTTGTCGCTTCTCTCCACTGCAGAGAGATGCAGTGCATTCACTAATTTTGATTGGTCAGTTGTATTGGGCTTATACTGTGCTTCGTATGTATAGCAGGGATTTTCCTCCTCCTCCCCCCTACTGTTTTATATAAGGATGGTTTTTTAAAGGCTAAATTTTATAAGAATGCTGTGTAAGTATGTTGTTGTTAAATAGAATATGAGTAAATTAGTCTTTTAAAAATGTGTATTCTATTCTGGTTTGTTGGTCCCTTATGCCAAACATTAAAAAATGCAGGGGGTTTGGGGGGAGGGTGGAGAGGTGCAAGAAAGATTTACATAGTGAAAAGTATATATTCTTTTTAAAGCCTTGTTAATTGCACTCGAGAATATTTTAGTCATATATATACATTTTTGGTCGAGATTCTTTGTTCTGCAAATAGAAACCCACTGCATCTTTACTGTGAGCCACATTGAATTTCAACTAGTTTGTTTGTATTCAAGTCATCTTCTCTGTATATTCTGAATTGTTGTGAACATCTCAAGGTGCTAAACATTATCATGACTTCAGTATTCTTTCATTCATATATTTATTTTGTTTAATCATTCAAATTATTAATCAGATTGATCTAAGATGATTATATCATAAGATACTTTTTAAAAATTCCATAACATAGTCGCAGTGCATAAAACTTTAATCATTGTATTACTTTTGAGATCACTACTTGGTCTTCACCTTTGGTAACCCTTTTATTTGGTGGATGTATACTGATAATTTGTCATTATCTTTTATTTCATAATCTTTTATTTCTATTTCTAGTTTTGCCCTAGGCATATGAATTAGTGGATTGCTATTTCTTAAATAGTATATGCAGTTGTATGCTAATGCTGTTAGTAAAATATACATGGTAAAGTAAAAAGTAAGTTATATGTTTTTATCAAGTTATGAAAGTAATTAAGATAGATATCCTGGCAAAATAAACATAATAGATCTAAAATATTAACTTAAAACTGTATTTTTATTACTTTTGGTTACCTGTAAACAAATTGCCTTTCTCATTAATGAGAATAATTTTTTTGACTTGAGTATATAAAGTGGCCTGATTCCTTATCTATTGACAAAAAAGAAGGTATTACAAGATGGCTGAATTATTAGAATACTGCTACTACTAATATTTCTATTATTTCAGGAATATTAGTGATCTTTGTTTTTCAAAATGTGATATACTAAGTTTTAACCTTATCATTAAAATTATTCTCTTATAATTTTAAAAAACAATATGCATTTTTATAATCTTCCACTGGTAGTATTTAAACTTTATAGAGAAATGGCTAACTTTTGAGTTTTGAACTGTATTTCTATAGAAGTTGAGAGTAATGTGATGGAAAATTTTGTTTTGAATTTCTAAAATTTTCTGCACAGCTTTGGGTAGGAAGGCTTTGGTAATGCTAAAAATGAAAATGTTGTGCTATTATTCATGCATTTTGAAAGTTGGAAGAAAGAATCTTGTTAGAATGCCAGCCATGTTAAAGATAGCTCTCTCTCTCTTTCACACACACACACACACACACACACACACACACACAATGTTATTTTAAGCTTCAAACTAAAACCAGAAAAAACATGTTAGCATCAGTTGAAACTTATGGTGAGGACAAGGAAATTATTAGCAAGGTTGACATATATATATATATATATACACACACACACATATATATATGTATATATATAGCTATTCTGCCAAAGAGTTCAAATATTTGCTATGTTTATCATCAAAACAACTCCAAGGATTAGAAGAAACTAAGGTGCAGAGTTTACTGACTTGAAAAAGTCTAGGTAGGTTAGCAGCAGTCAGTGTTTGAACTATGCAAACCCCACGCTACTAAATAGTTTGCCCTCTCTCTTTGGACAATCATGAAGGTACTTGGGCCTTAGAAATGGATAATTTAGGTTCAGCCATTATTCATTAGCTTTATGACATTTTTACAAGTCAGGCTTTCTTTGGATAAAAGTATAGCTTTGATTCTTTCTGTCAAAGTATATTTTTATGCTGTTTAATTATTTGTGAGGTAGTATTTTGAGGTTACATTCTAATTATTTGAAAAAAACAAAAACTTGAATCTCTGAGCAATAATAGTAGTACATTACTCTTTATTCTGTTTACAAATGACTTGTATGTAGTTAAGGTTACATAAGAGATCATGAACAGCATATTTTTTTACTGTATGCAGTGTTTAGTATAATATTCCTTGTTAAAAACCACTTTATTTCACAAGGCACTCTGACATCTTAACAGGGTAATCCTAACTTATCCTGTTTTTAAAAAATGTGCAGATACTTAAACCACTGAATTAAGAATCAGATTATATTTATGAAAAAACTTAAATTATATGTGTCAGAAATTACAAAGACTCATGTTTCCATAGTAACAGAATTTTCACACTCGTGCACTTAATGTATTTTATATTCATACAAGATAATACTTCTGAAAAATACTATAATTTGTATGTTACAAAACATATAAAAACCAAAATTTTTATGTTATAAAATAATTTTATAAGTTAACATTTAATTAATATACTGGGAAAGCAGTTTTGTTTTTCTGATGATAAGAAAGCAATAGATTAGAATTCAACCCTAAAATATAGCTTGATTAAAATCTTTCTTTAAAATAGTTTTGCTTTTTTTTTAGCTATAATATTAATGCTTTCATTATATATCTGTTTTATTGGGTCATTGGAAAAGTCATGGCACATTTTTGCATATAGAAAACATAGAAAAAAATACATCATGACTTTTCTGATGATCCATTAATTCCTAAAGTTCTTGTTTTGAGGAATCTTTGATTTTTAATTTTATATATTTGTAGTCTATAGTTGGACAGTTATGACTGTGAGAGTGTAACTTAGTAAAATTGCACTAGTTATATGAAATCATCTTTTTCAGCTTGTGGCTAGACCTGATGCTACAGTTTCAATGATTCTCTGAGTTCGTAACTAAAAAACTCAACTTTGTGAAATACTGAAATTAATCATAACTGAGAGTGCTTTAAAACTATTTGTAGAGTATATTGACAAAAGAAGGTTTTTTTTCTTTTTTTTTTGGACAGGTTTTTTGCTATAGGGTGCGTACGCTCGCCAGACAGACAGAGAGAGACATAGAGACAGAAAGCGAGAAATCACCCCCCAGGGGGGATGGTCATGCCGCAATCCCTTCTCCATTCTCCTCTTGGGATCTTGGGCACGCACGCACATGCGCCCGGCATGAGTTCTAAGCCACCGGGTCCGGGACGCGAACCGCGGTCGACTACGTGGGAATCCAGCGACATAGCCATTACACTAACTGCTGGTTCCCAAAAGAAGTTTTTGATTGCTAAAAATCACAGTTCAAGCTATATTGCTTTGAGGGTGCTTTTTCAATGATTCCTTATGTACTTAACTAGTCTGATTCTGGAGCCTAGGGAATAAGGATTATTTCAGTTGAAAGTGAATTAAAAAATTTCATTTGGCTTCTCAACTTTAAATTTCTTACAACAAATGTTTTATCAGAAAAATAGAAACAGACCATCTGCTGAAACCTCCATGAAGTGGGGAGTAGCTAGGGTAGTAGAGAGTCAACAGCATTGAGGATTTATTTTTCACAATTAAAAACTGATTATCCTGGATAAAGTAAATGGATCAGAATTGTATACATTTAACAGAAAATTCCACAAACCATACTTTCCCATTCTCCCCTGTTTCACTTAGTATGGACATTTGATATTTAAAATTTTCACACTTAAATATTTTTAAATCATTTGTCAGCATCACATACATTATAAAAATAAATACATGGCATTTCTCCTCTTTTTCTCATCCAAAACTGGACTTTAGACTATGTGACTATTACCACAGTTAAACCTCTTCCCTCTGTTATACTACCATTGACACGTCTATTTTGGGGCCTTGGCCAAATGATTTCCCCCGTCCCAGTTTTCTGGCTTACCCTTTATCTTTACATTCTTAGATATTAAGTCGTCAGGAATATCATGACTTATTTTTCTGTTTTTCTATGCAAAACTGAATCGTGACTTTCCTGATGACTCAATATTATAGATTCTGTTGATTTTTTTCCCTTATATTTTAACCAAATAATTACACAAATAGCCATGTTTATACTTATTACCCATACCTTGGTTTCTCTTTTCTTTTGGTTCCTTTTCTTTGCATAAGTCTCCCACTGTGCAGAATCAAATTTAGTTCTGTGTCCTGAGACCAAGTTAGTCAGTCGATCAACTAGATTATATATTTAACACCTGTTGTCAAGTCCCCCTTTCTCTGCTGCCATGAATATTACACTTTGGTGGAACATATAGGTGACTGAATGGCTATCATCTAATTTTCTGTTATAGATACTAGTTAGATATCGCTGATATAAGAAGGCTGCCATTATTTGTGTAGAGCCAGAAAATGGCAGAATTGTACTGTAGACTATTGTTCCACTATTGGAACAATAACATCCAATACGCTATTGGGTCTTCCATTTGAGAATTTTAAAAATTTACTAATAATTCCTTTTTTTTTTTTTTTTTTTGAGAAGTTTTTGCTATAGGGCACCTACACTTGCTGGAGTGACAGAGATAGAAAGCAAGAAATCACCTCCTGGGGGGATGGCCATGCTGCAATCCCTTCTCCATCCTTCTCTTGGATTTTGGGCACACATGCATGGGCACACATGCATATGCACCAGGCGTGAGGTTTAAGCTGCTGGGTCCAGGACTCAAACTACGGTTGACTACGTGAGACTCCAATGATGTAACTATTACACCATCTGCTGGTCTCAAAAAATTTACTAATAATTCTTACAAACTGTGATCATTGGTGACTTTGTGCTAAATATATTCAGCAATCTGTCTTCAGTGACTGGTATCTTCTAGTCTTCATTTAGGTTAAAATAGCTTCAAAAAATCTTGCTCTTATTTTTCTGTTATTACAGAGAATCTATAGTTCATTTGGGGGCCAATTGACATCTTAATGATATTGAGTCTTCCACCTTATGAATCTATTATTTTTAGGTCTTTTAAAATGCATTTTATTAGTATTTTATAATCCGTAGTCTATAGATCATGTATATACTTTGCTAAACTTATACCTGATTATTTTAGTGCCATTGAAGTAGCACTGCATTTAAAAAATAGTTTTTTGTTAGTATATATAAAATAAATATGATTAATTTTTGTATATTTACTAAACTCATGCTAGTGTTGGAAACTTTTTTTAAAATGAATATAGAGACCATATACAGCTTATATGTAGTGATAATTTACTTATCCTGAAACATGTCTGACTTACTTATTTTATTGCCTCATGACACTGCCTTGGACCTCTAGTATTTGGTTGATAGGAGTTTGTTGCGAGAAAGAGACTACTACGATCCCTACCTCTCTGAACATTCTTGCTTGGTACATGAAGAAAGCATAGACTTGAATGCTTTTTACTTAGTCGTTTTATCAGGGTTATGTTTGTAGCTAGAACCCTTGAGGGATGAAGTGATGACTTCCAGAGGAAGAGGACTTGCTTCTGCTTATTATAAAATAGTTAATTTTCAAGCTCAGTGTTCTTCACCTGTGATGGAAAGCCACAATATACAAAGCATCTATCCAGGCACCTTTACTGGGGAGACTTGGAGGGCAAGATCAGCTGTCACCAGCATGATGCTCATACATACTTACCGTATCATGGGTAATAATGTCCTTTGTCTCTGACCCCCACATCTAATATCTTCTGTTATCTTCCATCAAACGGTAACAGGCTAACTTCATAGGTTATAAAGTTGAGTAGAATTCCAGTCCTTAACAATTTGTGACTTTTTGGTGACAAGGATGTTACATTGACAGATATATGGAGGAGAAGGAATAGGGCCTTTGTGATCCTGGAGAAAATGCTCTTATTTTAGTGGTAGGGGTGTGGTAAGTTTCCTACCAGCCTACCTGTTCATTAACTTTTTGAGCCTTAGCTGTGAGAGGTGGAATTAAATACAGCTGCTGGAATGATGCTCTGGTTGTTTCTCACTCTAGGCTGGAGGAGAGTAAATGTTACTACATAAGAGGCATCAAGCCTCAGGGCTGTAGGTAAAAAGCACTGTGGTTGTGACTGCTGAATCTAGGGCTTATGAGAGCTAAAATAAAAGGTGTCAGCAATGAGGGTACAGAGCTTTGGGTAGACTAAATACATTATGAGTTCATTTGTTGAGTCTGAGCGTGCAGCCTCTTGAAATTGAATGCAAAGGCACAGCCTTTCTTACTGGTACACAGTTATTCTTTCCCTCTGTGCTCTTAGATCTCCACCCTCCTGCCTTGCCCTCAACCAGTGCTAATAACCTCAGCTTCTTCAGAAAAATCCAAGTGTGCTAGGGAACCTCAAGTAATTGGAGGAATTCAAACTTTTACAGCTTTGTTTAGAGTTGCCCAAATTACAGTCCTATCCAGTCCTGTGGGGAAGAACTATGGTAGGTGGTAAAGGAGACTAAAGGCACCAAGGACTCAGGGTGGAACTATAGCAACACTCACAGGGTCAAACCAGAGACCCCTTGGCCAGGCTCTTGCAGGAGATTGAGGTACATGAGGGAGGAAGTGGCATCACCCTGGAGCGAGGAGCCAGAGTAGAAGAAAAGCCTTCCCACCATCTCTACCTTCCTCCATAGGCTAGCCTCCCCCATGACCCAGTGTGCTCCATGGTTCTGGTTGGGAAATAATGTAGCCTTATGGCAGCTATGGCTGTAGTCCCTTTTGTGTGTTTGTTAAATCCTTGGTCTGTATTCCTGCAGGGGGAAAAACATTCAAATTTAAGAAAACCTAAAGTGTGGGTGGAGCCTCTAAGCCTATTCAGTCCTGTTGTTCTGGGTTCCTCTACTAAATGTATAATTAGTATTGATTTTATTTTCCTTTCTCTCTCTCTCTCTCTCTCTCTCTCTCTTTCTTTCTTTCTTTCTGTTAATGTTATGAATGCTTATAGATTCAGAGGAGATTCTCCCATTCATGGGCTGCTGAATGTAGAGAGGTGATCTGCTGTTCCCTTCCTGTGTGATCTGACAAAAACAATGTATCACCCCAGAAAGAAAGAAAAGATAATCACAGCTTTAGTTAAAAGGCTTGGTGGCTGCTGAAGAACTCAGGCCATTTCCCAGTACAGCAGTGCCACCTGCCTGACCTAGCTACCAAATGCACCTCTTTTTTTTTTTTCTTTCTCTCTCTCTCTCTCTCTCTCTCTCTCTCTCTCTCTTTCTTTCTTTCTTTCTGTTAATGTTATGAATGCTTATAGATTCAGAGGAGATTCTCCCATTCATGGGCTGCTGAATGTAGAGAGGTGATCTGCTGTTCCCTTCCTGTGTGATCTGACAAAAACAATGTATCACCCCAGAAAGAAAGAAAAGATAATCACAGCTTTAGTTAAAAGGCTTGGTGGCTGCTGAAGAACTCAGGCCATTTCCCAGTACAGCAGTGCCACCTGCCTGACCTAGCTACCAAATGCACCTCTTTTGACAACACAGCTATTAAATTACAGCTAAGCTCTTATTAAAACGAAATACCCAACTCACAGATGACTTGCAATTCTCTAGCCTGATGTCCTCATTTTGGAGTAGGTTAACTTGGATTTCATGATTAACAAGGGAAGGACCCAGTAGACTTTAAAGATAAAATGAAAATGCTTTGTGCAGATGTGCAGCTGGTCTGGCCTTAGTGTTGTTTTGGTTTTGCATGAAGGGGTGAGTAGAAGCTATCCCTCCTGGGTAGAAACTCATTACTCACTTCACTACCTGAAGCAAAGCCACTAGCTCATGGGGGCCCTTGACTGATGGAAGTTCTTGTGAATAACTGGGCCTGGTCCACTGTTGGTTCAGCCAAGTTATGAGTTGATCAGCTGTTCAGTGTCAGTACCATCTACAGAAAACAGATAGATCACGCCATTCTCATAGCTGACCCATGCTGTACTTCAGTAATTTTGTTGTATTTTTACTGACTCCTGGCCTTTTGCCAGTAACATAACCTTCGAGTCTACCCATTAGAAGACAAGCAAATTAAAAACATCTGTTTGAGGGGCCATTAATGTTGTGTGATTAAGGTGCTGGATTCCTTTGTGGCTGGCTGTGTTTGGAGTCCCATACCTGGAGGCTTGAAAATCATATCAGTTACGTGTGTGTGCTTGCCCCCAAAAGCACAAAATATCTCTTTGGGACTCCATACTCTGAAAAAAATTTGCACCTGTCAGTCAGAAAGTTTTGCTCATTTAAGCCTGTACCTCTCAAACTGCTGTCGTTTTTATCTGAGCCTGTTGTTGTATTGGATATGGCAACGTATCCATCATAACAGACCACTGTGTCCTGGGTTTTGGGAGTAGGGACTTCTCAGTCTCCCTGACCTGTAAGTCTTCCCCACCCCCTAACACTCCGTTTCCATTTGTTGAGTGAGTTCCTTTTCTTCCTTCAGGGCTAATAGGAGGTTTTTTGTTTCCTTCTGATCGGTTTTCAACAGTGTCCAAAAGAGTAACAATTTATTGTCCTTCCCTCAGTGGTTTGAGGGGCTTTCTTTCTCCGTATCAAAAATGATAGAAAAGATGCAGAATGAACTTCATGCTTTTCTGCCTCAGGGCTGTACCGTGAGGGAGACTTTCTCAGGCCTTTTACCGTTCTCAGTCCATTTTGGTGAACATCTGGTGTGTAAAGAAGAAGCTGTGAATGTGTGTAGATATCTTTTGTGCCTGTCTCCATGGGGTTTATATTTCCTTGCTAGCACACCCTTAGCCTTTAGCAATTCATTCACAATTTTAACCAAATCTAACTTACTGGTATCCAGTATTGCCTTTTCCAGGTACTCGAGTGCTCATGTCCCATATGTGCTTCGGGCATCTGTTTTTCCTTAGAGGTCAGGTTGGTTGATTGCCCTGTTATCTTAACTCTGATGAGTTACAGAAAAGTTTGTATTTGTAGATTATTTGTTTGTCTCTTCTTTTTGTTTTCAGAGAGAGCGCTATGTTCTTTATAACATGTCATACAGAAGGTAGAAGAATACCTGCTGGGATTTTGATTGGCATTGTATTGAATCTATTGATTTATAAGGGAATATTTATATCCTTACATTTGAGTTCTCTGCTCTATAAGCATTCTATATCTCTCAATTTATTTACATCATTGAATTTCTCTTAGTAATATTTTGTTGTTTTCAGTGTAGAAGTCCCATGCATGTTGTGTCAGACTAGACAATGCAGGACTCATAACATGTTTTGATATTGCAAACAGTATTTAAAATTTTTGATGTTGCTTAATAAAGATATTTTGTTGGATTTTATATAGTAAACCTTCTGTTCTTGCCAAACTATTAATTCATTTTTCTTGATTTCTTATGAATTTCTTATAGAATTGAATTTGAATAAATGGAGGTTTATGTCATCCTTTTCCATCTTTATACCTTTTTTTATCTTGCCTTATTGTCATAACTAAGATCATAATACAGTGTTGAGTGAAAATAGTGAGATCAGATATCATTGCTGTTTTCTAGATCCCTGGGGGGAAAGCATTCGGTCTTTAACCATGAGATTTGATCTTCTATGTAGATTTTACATACATGCCATTTTTTTTCAGGTTGATAAAATTTCACTCTTTTCTTAGTAGAGAATTTTAATAAGGAATATATTTAAACATTTTTATGAAGAATATATTTAAACATTTTTTAAAGAAGTTTTTGCCTTAGGGCACATGCACTTGTCGGAGAAAGGGAAAGTGAGAAATTTCCCCCTAGGGAAGATGGCCTTGCTGCAATCCCTTTTCCTCTTTTCTCCTCCTGAGATCTTGGACATGCACATCTCTGGTATGAATTTCAAGCCACTGTGTCTGGGACTCAAGTTGCAGTCAGCCATGTAGGAGTTCAGTGACGTAACCATTATGCCATTTGCTGTCCCCATATTTAAAAATATTTTTTCTTTCTTTTCTTTTTTCTTTCTTCCTTTCTTTCTTAAGAGATTTTTGCTATAGGGATCATGCACTTGCCAGAGAGACAGGGAGACAGAAAGTAAGGAGTCACCAACCCCTAGGGGAGATGGCCACGCTGCAGTTCCTTCTCCTCCTTCATTCTCCTCTTGGGATTTTGGGCACACATGCACACACACCCAGTGTGAATTTTAAGCCTCTGGATCCAGGACTCAAAGTATGGTCAACTACTTGGGAGTCCAGCAATGTAGTCATTATGCTATCTGCTGCTCCTGTCCTTGTTATATTTTTATATCTGTAGAATCTGTACTGGTATTTTCTTTTTCAATACTGACACAGATAGTTTTTAGCTTCTTTCTTTTTTCTTGGTCAGTTTGCCTAGAGGTTTATCATTCTCATGAATCTGTACAAATAACCAGGTTTTGCTTTAATTGCTTTTAATGAGCAATGTTCTTATTTTTAAAATTTTATTGATTTCTACCCTTATATTAGTATTTCCTTCCTTCTCTACTGTAGTGAAAGTTTTCTGTCATTGATTTTAAGCTTTTTTTTTTTTTTTTTTCCTTCTAGCGTGTGTACTCTCCTTCCTTGTTTGGGGTTCACCAATATTCTTGGATCTGTGTTTTTGTTGTGGTTGCTGATACTGCTGCTGTTTGTTTTTGTTTTTCATTAAACTTGAGAAAATATTCCATGGTTTTTTCAAATATTTTTTTTCTCACATCTTTACTCTCATTGGATTCTAAAAATTTGTATTTTAGACTTTTAGTAGAGTCTCATATGTCACTGAGACATTTTTGTGTGTGTGGAGTAGTTTTGATTGCTCTGTTCCAGGTTCATCAGTCTTGTTTTGTAGTGTTTGTTAAGTCTTCCTAGGGGATTTTTTTTTCAGTTTAAGTATTGTGGTTTTCAGTTCTAGAACTTGTATTCGATCAATTTTTATGGTTATCATTTCCCTCTTTATTGTGTTCATGTTTTTCTTTAAATCTGTGAATATAATTGTAAAAGATGTTTCAATATATTTATCTCCAAAACCCATCATTGTTTTACATCTTGGTATTTCTTTTTTCTTTCTTTCTTTCTTTTTTTTCTTTTTGCCACAGAGCACGTGCATTTGCCAGAAAGACAGAGAGAGACAGAGAAACAGAAAGCGAGAAATACACCCCAAAGGGGATGGCCACACCACAGTCCCTTCTCCTCCATTCTCCTCTCGGGATCCTGGGTATGCACTCACATGTGCCAGCCATGAGTTTAAACCACTGGGTCTGGGACTTGAACTGTGGTCGACTACATGGGAGTTCAGCAACATAGCCATTACGCCATCTGCTCTTCCTACATCTTAGTATTTTTAATAATTTTTTATTGAATAATTATTATTGTATTTGAATACCGTGAATGGATTTTGCTGTCTTTATTGATGTTGAATGGCTTACTCATGGATTAATTCGATTCTTTCACATTTATTTTAAAACTATCTCGATTAGAGCAATTTTAAAGGAATGTTTGCTGTGAGACTAGTTTAGCTCTAAGATGAAGGCATACTCCTTCATAGAGCCATACACAATGCCCCTGTGTCAATAGTATCTCCCTATTTGACTTTCTGCACCAGAGTGTTTTACAGTACTATTGGTTTTGGGTGTTGACCACTGCAGGATTTCTGGTAGCTCTTCTCACCATATGCATTTATAATTTAAAAGTCCTTCGTAGACTTAAGAGGCCCTATATAGGAATTTATGGAGCTTTTCTCTACTGAATTACTTTTTTTTTAAGGTCCTTCCCAAAATTTACTGAAACTAGTTCTCTGCTTAGCTTACCTTTTTCTGTTATTCTGACTGAAAATTCTAGCTTCCTCAGCTTTTCTTAACTAAAATTATGCTTGGTGATATTTCCCTATTACACTGTAGGAGAAATATATTTAGCAGAAAAGCAGAATAATTATAGAACTCACTTCATTTGTTTTCCAGGTTTTACAGTCCTGTATTGCATATTGTCTAGAATCTGAAAATAATGGTTTTATAATTTTGACCAGTTTTTTAGTTGCTAGGGTAAGTCCTATACCAATTGCTCTGTTAGATTGGAAATAGACATTCTAAATCTGCTTTTATGACTTAATTAGCATGAGACTTCTTTTAGCAATTTAATTATGAACTACCTTGTGGTATTTCTTTTGATTATAACTATAAGTTATTTAAAATTTTGGTCTTTTTTTTTTTTTTCCTTTTTAAGCCTTATTTCTTATGTTAGAACCTAATAATAGGCTAGCAATATTCTGTATCATGTTATTCAGATTCTTTGTGTTTAAAATACCTGCCCTTGAGGCCAATAGATGGTATAATGGTACATCACTGGACTCCCACTTAGTGAACTGTAGTTTGAGTCCCGGACTCGGCATCCTAAAACACACGTAGGGCGCATATGTGTACATTACCCAAAATCCCAAGAAGAGACTGGAAGAGAAGGGACTGTGGCATGGCCAACCCCCTGGGGAGAGGGGGGGATGATTTCTTGCTTTTTGTCTCTCCAGCAAGCGCATGTGCCCTATAGCAAAAATCTCTCTTAAAAAACAAAACAAAACAAAACAAAAAAAACAAGAGACCAGCAGTAGCATAATGGCTATGTCGCTAGACTCCCATGTAGTCGACTGTGGTTTGTGTCCCAGACCTGGTGACTTAAAACTCACGCCAGGCACGTGTGCATGCGTGCCCAAGATCCTGAGAGGAGAATGGAGGAGGAGGGATTACAGCATGGCCATCCCTCCTGGGGGGTGATTTCTCACTTTCTGTCTGTCTCTCTCTGTCTGGCGAGCACACGCGCCCTATAGCAAAACAAACAAACAAACAAAAACTACCCTGGACTATTTTCTTTTGGGAGTGCTTCCATTATTTTTTTCTCTGTTGTAACAAAACATTATGCTTCTGAAGATCATATAAGCTGTATAAATTGATGCCTATACAAATTTATGCCTCCTGGGACCAGCAGTTAGTGTAATGGCTATGTCGCTGGACTCCCACATAGTCGACCGTGGTTTACGTCCCGAACCTAGTGGCTTAAAACTCATGCTGGGTGCGTGTGCGTGCGTGGGTGCCCAAGATCCCGAGAAGAGAACGGAGGAGAGGGGATTGTGGCGTGGCCATCCCCCCTGGGGGGTGATTTCTCACTTTCTGTCTCTCTGTCTCTCTCTTTCTGTCTGGCGAGCACACGCGCCCTATAGCAAAAACCTCTCCAAAAAAAAAAAAGCAAATTTATGCCTTCTAATCTCATTGTTTTCTTCTCTCTCACAGATGTTATTATGTAGACCAGGGGTCAGCAAGCTGTTTCTGTAAAGCATCAGATAGGAAGTATTTTATTCCTGTTTTTATCCTCTTCCAGGTTCATTCACACCTTGTTTTATTTTATATGTATTATCTACCCTAACTCTTCCAACTGTACTCTATCAACATGTGCATATTGGCTTTCTATTCTCACTTTACTCTTGCTGCTAAATTTTGTATTTTTGCCATGCATCACAACATTTTTTAAAGATTTTTGCTATAAGATATAGGTACTTGCTGGAGAGAGACAGGGGAGGGAAGGTAAGAAACCCATCCCACCTCACGCAGGGAGGATGGCCACACTTCAGCCTCCTCTCCTCCATTCTCTCAGGTTTTGGGGGCACACATGCATATACACCCAGCTTGTTTTTTGTTTTTGTTTTTGTTTTTGTTTTGTTTTATTTTCTTTTATATGTTTAATCACATTATTATTTGGCTTACAAAATGGTTATTTCAACAGGTGAACATTTCTCCCTAGAATAGTTGATAAAACTACAAAATATCTTCAACAGATAATACCACATTTCTTTGTACCATTAATGCTTTGCCTTCCTATTTTTCCGGCTTGTTTTTTAAGTCACTAAGTCTGGGACTCAAACCACGGAGTCAGCCATGGTCAGTGCCTTAGCAACCATGCCACCTGGCTGGCCCTGGCCACAACATTTTATCTTAAGTACTTTTAGTAGAATTTAAATTGGGAAAAAAATCAATTTTTAAACTATAATAAAGTACATAGGTTTCTGTGTTTTTATGATACATATCATTTCTGAGTCAATATTGGCCATGTTTTCTTTTATTAAATTAATGGATTATTTTCCCCTCAGTCACAGCATATTATCATGAATGAATTAGAACATCTCAAACAAAAATACCCTGTTGTAGGGAGGGAAAAGGTAAAACACTAAGTGCACATTTTTTTTTTTCTTTTTAATTTTAGGAATCAGTCTAGATCTAGGCATATTGTGTTGCATCACCTCACAAATCTGCCAATGTCTTTCCTTTCTGAGCATCAACACAGCTGCTGTTCTGACCACTATGTCTTTCCTCCTGCCTTGATAGTGGTCTGCATTGGTGTTTTGGATTATGTTGGGTAAGGAAAAAATACTAAAAAACCCTTCTTTTATCTTCTTGATATTATGGATTTTAAAAAGCTATAATGTGAGTCAGTGGCTTCTTCAGGTTCATTCTTATATGAAGAACCTTGAAGGGCATTAGGTGGTTTGAATATAGATGAGTCCATTTATATATAAATGTATAATATATACACACACACATATGTAGATACATATGTGTGTGTGTATATATATATATGTGTGTGTGTGTATATTATATATTATGTGTGTGTGTATGTATATAAACTTTAAAGAATCAGGTTACTTGTAGAGAATAAAGTCACGTTAAAAAACGACATGTTCTTACAACAATTTGTTCTATTCTTTTTTTCCTGTAACACAGTTACTCCTCCCCCGCACCCCACACAACAGATTTGTAATGTAAGAATAGAATCATGGTGTGCAGCCTGCAACTCCCAGAGGTAAAACACACAGTACTAGACTTCCATCTGTAGATTTTACTTTCCAGATTTCATGTCATTTTCTCAGTCAAATTCAAATTTGAAATCATTTTAAGCTTTCAAGAACCATATTTATGTTAGGTTTGTTCTCTTAAGTAGTTTTATCATTACTAGTTATTTATATTCCGTGTTTAGACTAATTACTTTATTAGGTGCAATTATTCTTTGATTATTCCTGTTCAGTTGTATATACTATAACCTGGCAATTCAACACCACAGTGTTGAATTTTAATTGTTTGCTTTTGTCTTACTTGATTAGTTTTGAAATGTTCTTTTACTCTTGAGATTTTCTTTCCCTCCTCCCTTTACTTTTTAATTGCCAGAGGGCACATGACCTTGCTAGGGAGGGGGGGAGAGAGAGAGAGAGAGAAAGCGAGAAAGCACCTCCCAAATGGGGCATGGTCATGCTGTTATCCCTTCTCCATTTCTCTATCCTGTCAGGATTTTGGCCACACATGTGCATGAAACTGGTATGTTTTTCAAGCTTCTGATGCCAGGACTCAAAGTACATTGTTGGCCATGTAGGATCAAGCTTCTTTAACCACCAGGCAACAAGCCTGCTCGTCTTTCCCTTTTTAAGATGACCTTACAATACTATCATCAATGAATATATTACCTATTTGCATACATTTCTAAAATTAGTTTTGAATTATATGTTTTAGCTATGTAACTCAATTATTCAAAATTGAACAAAGGTGTTATAAATTATTAGGAAGGTAAAACGGTTTCATATTTTTAAATGCATATTTTACATTACTTACACTTTGATTGGAGAATATTTAGCCTAAGGTAAAGAAAATTTATTTGTATCATAATAGCTTTATCAAATATTTGAATCTGTTGAATCACAGATAAATTCTTATACTAGTAGAATGAAAACTTGAGCCATATTGTATTCTTTTTCAACATGCGATGTAATGAAGACATTTCAGATAAGCTAAAAATACAATTGTTTCACTAGCTTTAGAGAAGAAACCAGTAAAAGTGTTATTATGTTGACTTATGTTATCTG
This sequence comes from Tupaia belangeri chinensis, assembly GCF_000334495.1. Taxonomy (NCBI): domain Eukaryota; kingdom Metazoa; phylum Chordata; class Mammalia; order Scandentia; family Tupaiidae; genus Tupaia; species Tupaia belangeri. The sequence goes on from NW_006198219.1 coordinate 2,567,789, forward strand.
GGGAAATTGCTTTATGTAAACAGGTGATTTAACATTTGAGGTTTTGATTATTTCTCACTTGTCTTCGAAGATCCTTGATTTGTAGTAATTTGTTTACTTGCCAAGGCAAGAGTATGAAACATTTTGATGTCACTGATGTTCAGGAAGGGAGTCATTTAGCTAATGTGTGAGCCTAGCCTTGCTCATGTTCCGCATCTTATCCTGGGTAGCTCTGTGTACTCTTCAATTATTATTGGTACCAGATGCAGTAACCCTCAAGAGTTGTAGTTAAAAACTGGGAAATTCTTGAAGTTCCTATCACTTATGTCTGTTAAATATATTATATTAATGTAAGAGATTGGAATGTTACACTTTCAGCTATAATTTTTACTCACCCTTTTTTTTTGTTTGTTTGTTTGTTTTTATTTTTGTTTTTTTTTGTTTTTTTTATTTTTATTTTTTATCATCATATCTTCTTCATATTACATTGGATTACATATAACTTTACTGTGTGTTACATTGTTTCTTCAAAAGGGAATGCCATGGACGTCAGTCAGTACAGAGACATTAATCTCCCCACTTCAACATTCCATATCTTTTCTGTTTTCCCCAATCATTATCTTTATTATTCTAATTATTTTTATAAAACAGTCAATTGCTGTTTCTCGTTTTGCTTTTTAAAAATACTTTGCTCGTCATGAAACACTTCTCAGACCAATCCTGTTGAGAATTCTATACATGTCATCATCAACAGTAAATAAGCCCTATCTGTTTCTCACTAACGTCCTGTCTCTCTATTGTTCACTTGCTATCTTTCTCTATCCTCTTCTCTTCACTTACCCCATTCCACACTGTCCTATTCTCATTAAGTACCTTCACTGTTTTTATGTCCTCCGAATTTTTGCTCTCTATTATAGAGTGCGGATAGTCGGTATATATTGAGTGGATACATACAATATCTTTCTTTCATAGCCTGGCTTACTTCACTCAGCAATAGATCCTCCATATCTGACCATTTTCTATCAAATTCCAGGGTCTTGTTATTTTTTATGGCTGAGTAGTATTCCATAGAGTATATATACCACACTTTTCCAATCCATTCATCAGTTTGTGGACATTTAGGTTGGTTCCATGTCTTGGCAATTGTGAATAATGCTGCAATAAACATGGATGTGCAAGCACTTTTCTGACTGAGCGTTCTCCTGTCTTTTGGGTAAATACCCAGAAGTGGGATTGCTGGATCAAATGGTAGTTCTATTTGTAGATCTTTGAGGAACCTCCATATTGTTCTCCACAGTGGTTGAACTAGTTTACATTCCCACCAACAGTGTAGGAGGGTTCCCTTTTCACCACATCCCCGCCAACACTTATCACTTTTTATATTCTTAATCTTTGCCATTCTGACAGGGGTTAGGTGGTATCTCATTGTGGTTTTTATCTGCATCTCCCTTATGATGAGGGATGTTGAACATTTCCTCATATGCTTTTTGGCTGTTCGTATGTCTTCCTTAGAGAGACTTTTGTTCAGCTCACTTTCCCATCTTTTAATCGGGTTAATCATTTTTTTTCGCATAAGGCACTTGAGTTCCCTATGTATTCTCGTTATCAGTCCCTTGTCTGAGGCATATTTAACAAAAATATTTTCCCATTCTGAGGGTTGTCGGTTCACACTTGTTACTGTGTCCTTTGCTGTGCAGAAACTTCTTAGTCTAATATAGTCCCACTTGTCTATTTTAGGGATTATTGCCTGTGCTTTGGGAGTCTTATTTAAGAAGTCTTTGCCTACTCCAATGTCTCCCAGAGTTTCCCCAGCATTTTCCACAAGTAGTTTTATTGTCTGAGGTCTTAGGTTCAGATCTTTGATCCATTTTGAGTTGACTGTTGTTAATGGTGAAAGATGGGGGTTCAGTTTCATCTTTCTGCAGGTGGATACCCAGTTTTTCCAGCACCATTTACTAAAGAGGTTTTCCTTTTCCCAATGGATTGACTGATATCCTTTGTCAAAGATCAGTTGGCTATAAGCTTTGGGAGTTATTTCTGGGGTCTCTATTCTCTTCCATTGGTCCACATGTCTGTTTTTATGCCAATACCATGCTGTTTTGATGACCACAGCTTTATAGTATATCTTGGGATCAGGGAGTGATATGCCTCCTACTCCATTCTTCTTACGCAGGATTGCTTTTGCAATACGAGGTCTTTTATGGTTCCAGACAAATTCTATAATTGTCTTTTCTAGATCTCTGAAGAATATCTCTGGTATTTTGATTGGAATTGCATTAAACATGTAGATTAATTTGGGTAGAATTGCCATTTTGATTATGTTAATTCTACCAATCCAGGAGCATGGGATGTCCTTCCACTTTTTTATGTCACTTTCAATGTCTTTTTTAAGATTCTCGTAGTTTTCTTTATAAAGGTCTTTGACTTTCTTAGTTAGGTTTATCCCTAGATATCTTATACATCTTGTGGCTACGGTGAAAGGGATTCCTTTCTTCAGCTCTGCTTCATTCAACTTGTTGTTCATAAATAGAAATGCTATAGATTTTTGGATATTGATTTTGTATCCTGCCACCTTACTGTATTCACTTATTACTTCAAGCAGTTTTTTCATGGATACCTTTGGGTCTTCTAAGTATACCATCATGTCATCTGCAAATAAAGATATTTTCAACTCTTCTTTGCCTATTCGAATGCCTTTAATACTGTTCTCTTCTCTGATTGCAATAGCTAAGACTTCCAGTACTATATTAAAGAGCAGTGGAGAAAGTGGGCAGCCTTGCCTAGTACCTGTTTTCAGAGGAAAAGCTTTCAGCTTTTCCCCATTCAGTATAATATTAGCTGTAGGTTTTTCATAGATTGCTTTTATTGTGTTCAGAAATGACCCTTCTATACCAATCTTACTGAGAGTCTTAATCATAAAAGGATGTTGTATTTTATCAAACGCTTTCTCCGCATCAATTGAGATGATCATATGGTTTTTATCTTTCTTTCTGTTAATGTGGTGTATTACATTTATGGTCTTGCGTATATTGAACCACCCTTGCATCCCTGGTATAAAGCCTACCTGGTCGTGATGAATGATCTTTGTTATATGTTGTTGGATACGATTTGCGAGTATCTTGTTGAGAATTTTCGCATCTATATTCATCAATGATATTGGTCTGTAGTTTTCCTTTTTTGTCATATCCTTATCTGTTTTGGGGATGAGGATGATGGAGGCTTCATAAAATGAATTTGGAAGGTTTCCTTCCTTTTGAATCTTTAGAAATAATTTTAGTAAGATAGGGGTTAATTCTTCCTTGAAAGTTTTGTAGAATTCACAAGTGAAGCCATCTGGGCCTGGGCTTTTCTTTGTTGGGAGATTATTAATTACTGATTCAATCTCCTGGCTTGTTATAGGTCTATTCAGATTCTCTATGTCTTCCTGATCCAATCTTGGTAGTTTATATGCATCCAGGAATTTGTCCATCTCCTCCAGGTTATCTTGTTTGTTGGCGTAAAGTCGCTCATAGTATCCTCTAATGATATTATGTATTTCTGCTATGTCCGTGGTAATATTGCCTGTTTCATCACATATTTGATTAATCTGGTTTCTTTCTTTCTTCTTCTTGATCAGTCTAGCCAATGGAGTATCAATCTTGTTGATCTTTTCAAAGAACCAGCTTTTGCTTTCATTTATTTTCTGTATGGTTCGTTTATTTTCTATTTCATTTATTTCTGCTCGAACCTTTATTATTTCTTTTCGCCTGGCATTTTGGGGGTTCGTTTGTTGTTGTTTTTCCAGTTCTCTGAGGCATGATGATAAGTTATCTACTTGCCATCTTTCCATCCTTTTCTTATGTGCACTAATTGCTATGAATTTCCCTCTTATGACTGCTTTTGCTGTGTCCCATAGGTTCTGGACACTTGTGTCCTCATTATCATTTGTTTCCATAAATTTGTTTATTTCAGCCTTAATTTCTTCAGTAGTGAAGAAGTCATTCAGAAGTAGGTTGTTCAGTTTCCATGTGTTCGTGTGTTTTCGGGGTTGTTTCTTGAAATTAATCTTGAGTTTAATTCCATCATGGTCAGAGAAGATGCTGGGTACAGTTTCTATGCCTTTGAATCTGTAAAGGCTTGATTTGTGTCCTAATATATGATCTATCTTTGAAAAGGTTCCATGTCGGGGTGAGAAAAATGTATATGTTGTGGATGTAGGGTGGAAAGTTCTATAGATATCTGTCAAGCCCATTCCATTTATAGTATCATTTAAGTCCTGTATCTCTCTATTTATTTTCTGTCTAGAAGATCTGTCTATAGGAGATAACGGGGTGTTGAGATCTCCAACAATTATAGTATTTTTCCCTATGTCTCCTTTTAGCTCCAGCAGTCTTTCCTTCACATATTTAGGCGCACCTGAGTTGGGTGCGTAGATATTTATAAGGGTTATATCTTCTTGCTGGATTACCCCATCTACTATTATATAATGCCCTTCTTTGTCTCTTCTTACAGTCTTTGTTTTAAAATCTATTTTGTCTGAGATCAATATCGCTACTCCAGCCTTTTTCTGATTTCCATTTGCATGGAATATCTTTTTGCCAGAATATGCTTACACTTGCCAGAGGGAAACAGAGAGAAGGAGAGATGGAAGAAGCACCCTCCACCCCAGTGAGCTGTGGTCCTGCTATAGTCCCCTCTCCATTTCTCCATCCTGTCAGGATCTTGGGCATACACACATACACATGCGCCTGGCATATCAATCAAGCTGCCAAAGCTGGGATTCAAACTGTGTTCAGCCATCTGGGTCCCTTAGCCACTAGGCTGCGGGGTTGGCTGGCCCTTACTCACTATTTTGTTGTTGAGACTTGACTATTTATTGTTCAGTTTATTATTATAAGTAATATGAGAATCACCATGAAAAGTCTGGTTACTTGGTTGAACATCTGTTTATTGTATAAGCAGATATTTCAGTATATTCCATGTGGATAGGATATAAGATGCTAGGGAAATAGGCCAACCTATGATGTGATGGTTAAGGCAGCTGGGTTCTTTTTTTAAAAAGAATTTTTTTACAATTAAAATATGAATTTATTTTTGTACAAAAATTTTTGAAATTCATACATGGTTTTCCCATTACACATATTTCCATTATCTTTTTTTTTTCTGAAACTTTTTAAAAATTAATTAACTTACATTCATTCTACACGTCCAACTGTATGATTTGAGTCATAGCCCTGGTGGCTTGAGAAACATGTAGAGTGCATGTGCATGCATGCCCAAGATCCTGAATGGAGGGAGAAATGGAGGAGAAAGGATTGTGACATGACCATGCCCCCTATGGGATATGTTTTCTCACTTTCCCTTTCTTTCTCTCTCTCTGTCAAACACACATGCCCTCTAGCAAAATTTTAAAAAGAAAACAAT
>NW_006198219.1:2573201-2598293 GCF_000334495.1 Tupaia belangeri chinensis
AGGGAAAGAACAGATAATGAATTTGTAGTTTGGTAAGAGAGACAGTGAATACACCTAGATGGTATTGAATATGTGTAGTACTAAGTGTAAGGTGCTATGAAATCACATAAGGGGGACACTAGTCTCGAGGAGCATGATCAGAGAATGCTTTCCAGTTGAAGAGGATAAGCTGGGATATGAATGATATTCAGGTATTAACCAGCTCAGGGGATGAGTCCTGGTTTAGGTTGGTGAAAGTAAATAGACAAAAGAAATAGCATTTCCTAGAAGAAATTAGAGGTGGGAAGACAGAAGGAAGAGGACAGGGAAGTGTTGAGAGAGAGCGGGCCAAATAGTAAATGACCATGCAGCCAGGTTAGAGAATTTGAACTATGATTATTATTATTTGAGAGATTTTTTGCTATAGAGCGCATGTGCTCACCAGAAAGACAGAGAGAGACAGAGAGACAGAAAGTGAGAAATCACTCCCCGGAGGGATGGCCACACCATAATCCTTTCTTCTCCATTCTCCTCTCAGGATCTTGGGCACGCACACACATATGCCCAGTGTGAGTTTAAGCCATCGGGTCCGGGACTCAAACTGCAGTCAACTACATGGGAGTCCAGTGACATAGCCATTACACCAACTGCTGATCCAAAGAATTCGAACTTTTACAAGAGACCTGTGATAACTCCATTAAAGAGAATAATATAATCAGATTTGTATTTCAAAAAGATCATTCTGACAGCAGTGTCAAATGGATTGGAATACTAGGAGCATAATCAGAGACAGAGAAGCCCAGTATGCCAGTTAAGAGTCTATGATGGTGGGAACCAGCAGTTATCGTAATGGCTATGTCACTGGATTCCCCCGTAGTTGACCGCGGTTCGCGTCCTGGACCCAGTGGCTTAGAACTCACGCCGGGCGCGTGCGCGCTCGTGCCCAAGATCCCGAGAGGAGAATGGAGGAGAAGGGACTGCGGCGTGACCATCCCCCCTGGGGGGTGATTTCTCGCTTTCTGTCTCTATGTCTCTGTCTGTCTGGCGAGTGCACGCGCCCTATAGTGAAAAAACTCTCAAAAAAAAAAAAAGATGGTAAGAATTAAGAAAGTAGCATTGAAGTGGAATTCTTTTTAAGGAGATAAAGAAGCAAGTGAGGTTTGGTCAAAGAAGTAGGGGTGACTTAGCAAATTAAGTGTGTAATAGAGCTATTCACCGAGTTACAGCTCTAAGGAAGAATGGTTTGGTTAGGGATAATTATAAGTATACTTTTGTAACATGTTGAATTTGAGAGGTGTTGAACACCCAAATGTGTATGAGAATTTGGAGTTCAGGAGAAAGAAAGGGACCAAAGATACAGATTTGACAGTTGCCGTATATAGATGGTAGCTGAATATGAAAAAGTAAAAAGTTGGATGCCCTAAAAGGATTTGAAAGAAGACCGAATCCTAAGAGGAGCATAGGAAGAGAAGCCCACAAAGGTGACTGAAAGGCAATAGCTAGAGAAGATGGTTGGTATGATAATGTTGGGAGCTGAGGAAAGATAGTGTTTTAAGGATGAGGCTGTCAACTTTGTTATATGTTGCCATGATTTGAAATAAGATGAGAATTGACAAAGTGGTATTAGAATTTAGAAAAATAAAAGTAGTTGGTGACCTCTGCCAGGTAGTATCAGAAATATGGTAATTATACAAGCACTGAGTTAAGGGTGAACACTAGTATAATCACAGTTTCCGTATGAACCTTTCCCTGAAGAAGTAATTTTATTTGTCAGGTTTAGCAGTAAAGCATTTCATTTTTGAGGAGCAGGGGAGCAGTATCAGTAAGAAGGAAATAAATTAATGGAAAATTGGTTTTGAAGACTTTATTATTAGAATAAAAATCTGAATCTTGAAACTTTACCTTATAAAAGGGAAATAAAAATATATTTTATAAGAATAGCTTGGATTTGAAATAACTGGGATTAATCTAAATTCTAACAATTATTAGGGATTTCTTCCTAATAGATAAAAGTATATAGACAGATAAAATATATATAGTTATTGTCTTAATCCATTCTATGTTGCTATAACTGAATACCACAGACTGTACTTTATAAAGGTTTACTTAGCTCACGGTTCTGAAGCCTAGTAAGTTTTATGAGTACGGTGCTAGCATCTGTTAAGTGCCTTTTGCAGCATCATACATCTTGGTAAGAGGGTAAGAGACAGAGCAGGATCCATCTTGCTTTTATGGCAGAGTTACTATGAGATAAAGAACCCACTCCTGTGGATGACATTAATCCACTCATGGGAGCTGAGCACCCATTAATCTATTAATCCACTCCTGAGGGCAGAGGGATTAAGTTTCTAACATGAACTTTTGGAGGGAATATTCAAACCACAGCAGCAGTTATTGACAGAATTTAATGAGACACTGTTTGAAAAATGCTTAACAAAATGCCTGTCAGATATGTATGTGGGTAAAAATGCATGCTATACTGAACACCTTACATGAAACTATATATACTGTCTAGTAGACAGTATATATGTAATTTTTTATAACAGTATATATATTTTTTTTTCTCTTTTTTTGGAGAGGTTTTTGCTATAGGGTGCATGCACTCACCAGAAAGACAGAGAGAGACAGAGAGACAGAAAGCGAGAAATCACCCCCCTGGAGTGATGGCCACGCCACAATCCCTTCTCCTCCATTCTCTTCTTGGGATCCTGGGCATGCACGCACACGTGCCTGGAGTGAATTTAAGCTGCCGGGTCTGGGACTCGAACCATGGTCAACTACATCGGAGTCCAGCAACATAGCCATTATGCTAACTGCTAGTCACCAGGGTACACTTTCTCTTGTGTGTATATTGGTTATCTTTTTTTATATAATGAATTAAAAATTACAAGTTTAAGATTACAGGGACCAGCAGGTGGTGTAGTGGTTAAGGTGTCAGACTCCCACATGGCTGACCACCTTGAGTCCTGGATTTGGTAGCTTAAAAATCACACTGGACACATGTGTGCGTATACCCAAAATCCTGAGAGGAAAATAGAGGAGAAGGGATTGTGGTGTGGCCATCCCCACTGGAGGCGTGATTTCTCACTTTCCCTCTTTCTGTCTCTCTCTGTCTCTTTTCAGTGAGTGCAAGTGCCCTATGGTAAAACCTAAGAAAAAAACTAATAAAAATTGAAAACAACAAATACTTATCACATTATACTGTTTCTGAGGATATGAGAGGCAAAATAATAGCCCTAGAAAGATGTTTATGTCCTATTTTCCAAAGTCTGTGAACATGTTACATTGCATGCTGGTAGAGGTTCTTTTTTTTTTTTTTTTTTGAGAGGTTTTTGCTATAGGGCGTGTGCACTTGCCAGAAAGAGAGAGAGACAGACAGACAGAAAGCGAGAAATCACCCCCCAGGGGGGATGGCCACACCGCAATCCCTTCTCCTCCATTCTCCTTTTGGGATCTTAGGCAGGCACACACACACGCCTGGCATGAATTTAAGCCACTGCCAGGTCTGGGACTCAAACCATGGTCGGATACATGGGAGTCCAGCGACATAGCCATTACGCTAACTGCTGGTCCCATGGTGGTAGAGTTCTTAAAAATCTGATGAAGATTACTTACCTTGAGAAGAGGAGATAATCCTAGATTATCAGGGTGAGCTTAGTCTAATATAGGAGAGTTTAAAAGTAGAGGACTTTTCCCAGCCTACATCACAAGAGTTAAGTCAGAGAGATAAGCTAGAAGGCTGTTCTGAGAGATTCAAAGCCTGAGGTAGAAGCAGAGGGCTATAAGCCAAGAAGTGTGGGTGGTCTCTAGAAGCTGAGTATATCCCCTAGCTGACAGTCAGGAAGGAAACAGGGAAGTCATTCCCAGAACTACATGGAACTGAATTTTGCCAGAAACCTGAATGAATGTGGAAGCAGTCTGTCACCTAGAACCTCCAATAGATAACTCAGGCAGCTGACATTTTGATTTCAGGCTTGTGACACTCAGAGCAGGGAGTCAGTTGAGTCCACTGGACTTCTAACCCCAGAGCTATAAATTGTATTGTTTGCAGTAACTTGTAATTTTTCTGGGCAGCAATAACTAACTAGTAGAAAGGGTTAGGAATCCAGATGCGCTTATCTGGGTATTTCTGACTCGGCCTCTCACGTGGTTGCAGTGAGGCCATCAACCAGGGCTTGACTGTGGCTGTGAAGCATACCCTTTCAAGCTCACTCACATGGTTGTTGATAAGCCTCACCATGAGAGCCTCTCTACATAGGACTGCTTATAGCATGCCTTTGACTTCTTCTGGAGTGAGGGGGATGGGAGAAGGAGAGGGAAACATTGAAAGCATGTGGGTACATGACATGGAAGCCACCGTGTCTTTTATGGTCATCTCTTAGATGATATGTCATTTTGTCATGTCTACTGTATTCTGCTGTTCACACAGATCAACCCTGGCATAAATATCAGTTACGGGACAAAAAACGTCACTACTAGGAATTAGGAGTTATTGGGGAACAATTTTGGATGTGGGCTACCACAGTGTGTGTGTGCCCAAGATGACAAACTGTTGATTCCATATGACCTCACTAACCATACGTCCGCAATGTATGTATAGCCTCTCTAAAACTGGGGTTATTCATTAAAATGGAAATTAGTTTTGTATGTCAGTTTTAGAAATCAACTTAAGCCAGGTTAAGCAAATAAGGTATTTCTTAAGGTTCTAGCACTTAACTATTTTTGAATGTGCTTTATTTAAATTTAATTTTATTATCATAATCTTTTTATATTACATTGAATCACATATATCTTTACAGTATATTACATTTCTTTTTCCATGCATATCTGTCAAGACAAAGATACTACTATCCACATCATCATCATCAAATAGCTTTTCAACATTTTTTTCAGATTATTATTATTATTTATTCTCATTTTTTTAAACAGTCCATCACTATATATCATTTGACTTGTATAAAGAATTTACCCAACATGAAATACTTCTCAGACTTGTCCAGTTGAGAATGCTTACATGTTATCATCAACAGGTAATAAGCCATTTCTATGTCCCACTAATGTCATGCCTCTCTATTTGTTTTCTTGCTATCCTTCTCTATACCATTCCCTTCTCCCCCTGCCCTGTTCCACACTGTCTTCAGCATCCATAACTATTTTCACTGCTTTTATGCCCTCCAATATTTCGATCACTACCATAAAGTGCAGGTAGTTGGTATATATTAAGTGGGTACATACAATATCTTTCTTTCATATCCTGGCTTGCTTCACTTAGCCAGAGATCCTCCATGTTTGACCACTTTCTACCGAATGCCAGGGTCTTGTTTTTCCATATATATTTTTTTTAATTTCTGGCTTAATTTCTTCAGTAGTTAAGAAGTCATTCAGTAGTAGGTTGTTTAGTTTCCATGTGTTTGTATATTTTCTAGGGTGTTTCTTGAAATTAATATTGAATTTAATTCCATCATGGTCAGAGATGCTGGATATAGTTTCTATGCCTTTGAATCCATAAAGGCTTGATTTGTGTCCTATCACATCATTAATCTTTGAAAAGGTTCCATGCTAGGGAAAAAAAACATCGTAGGAAAAGAAAAATGTATATTTTGTGGCCTTAGGGTGGAAAGTTCTATAGATGTCTGTCAAGCCTATTCAGTGTAGAGTATCATTTAGGTTCTGTATCTCTCTATTTTTTGTCTAGAAGATCAGTCTAAAGGAGATAATGGGGTGTTGAGATGCCCAGTAGATATAGTATTGTACCCTGTTCTCCTTTTAGCTCCAGCAGTCTTTCCTTCACATATTTAAGTGCTCCTGAGTTGGGTGCATAGATATTTATAAGCATTATGTCTTTTTGCTGAATTAGCTCATTTACTACTATATAATGCCCTTCTTTGTCTCTTTTATAGTCTTTGTCTTGAAGCCTATTTTGTCTGAAATCAGTATTGCAACTCCAGCCTTTTTTTGATTTCCATTTGCATGGAATATCTTTTCCCAGGCCTTCACTTTTAGTCTATGTATGTCTTTATCTATAAGGTATGTTTCTTGTAGGCAACAGAGAGGATTTCTGTTTTGTTTGTTTGTTTCGTTTTAGTCCATTCAGCCATTCTGTGTCTCTTAATTGGATAATTTAATCAATTAACATTCATTGTTGTTATTGGTATATCCAGACCTGTTTTTCTTATCAGTAAGTGAGTCATTTTTTTGGTTGTTTTTGGTTCTTTTATAACTGTCCATCTGACTTTTTAGTTTTCCTGGTATAACATTCCCTTCAGAACTTCCTGAAGAGCTGGTCTTGAGTTGGTAAATTCTTTTAGATTTGTTTATCCTGAAAGGTTTTGTTTATCTTTCAGATTTTGTTTTGTTTTGTATAGACTACATATGGCATTTTGAGAGAATGTTTTATCTTTTTTTTTTCCCCATAAGAAGGGTAATCTTGCCAGGTATAGTATTCTTAGTTGAAGTTATTTTTTATTTAGTAGTTTGACTGTATTTTCTTATTCTTTCCTTGCCTATATTGTTTCCAATGAGAGGTCTAATGTTTAGCCTGATGGGATGATCTTTGTAAGTTACTTGATATTTCCCTCTTGCCAACTTTAATGTCTTGTTTTTGTCTGTGGTTTTGGCCAATCTGGCTATGATGTGCCTTGGAGAGGATCTTTTTGGGTTGATTCTGTTTGGGGTCCTATGTATTTCTTGGGTATGGATAATTGAATGCCTCTCTAGGTTTAGTAAGTTTTCTTCTAAGATTTTATGAAATAAATTATCAATACCCTTATTATTATTCTTCCTCTTCTGGGATACCAATTATCCAGATGTTGGGGTGCTTGATGGTATCAAGTATTTCTCGTATATTATCCTTATTTTTCTTGGTTGTTTTCTCAATCTTTTTGATACTTTTTTTGAAGTCAGAGGTTTTGTCTTCTACATTTGAGATTCGATCTTCTGTATGATCTAGTCTTCTTTTACTATTTTCGAGAGAGGTTTTAATTTCCTGTATCACATTCTTCATCCCTAGCAATTCTGTTTGATTCTTTTTTAAGGTGTCTATTTCTTCTTTCAGATCATGAAAGGACTTCCTCATCTCCTGGAGCTCTTTGTCTCTTTTCTCTTGCATCTCTATTAGTTTGGTCACTACAAAAATTCTGAATTGCTTATCAGACATGTCTGTTACTATTGTATTGTCTGTGGGTGATGTGGAATTGATGTCTCTCCCCCAAGGGAGACATTGGTTGCTCATATTTCTTGTGTCTTTGTGATTGTTCCTTGTCATCTGGTGATCTATATGATCCTTCCTAAATTATTCACGGTATCTCTGAACGTTCAGAGGTGTGTAGAAATAGAAGATTGGCGGTCTCTCTTCTGCCCTGCCTCCCTGTTGCTCACCATATCCTGCACTGTTGTCACTGGTCCTCAGTGACCCAAAGTCCTCTCTGTTTCTAAAAAAAACAAGTACACCTCCAACTGAGCTGCTGAGCTTCACCTCAGGAGCAAAGTCCCTAGCTTGAACCAGTCTCCGGATGGGGTGGGGAGGGGTGCAAGTTCATCTTAAAGTCTCAAGACACAAACCCAAAGTCCAAAGGTGAGTGGAGTGGGTCCATGAGTCATGGGTCCTGGCCATTAGGGTCTGCAGCCACAGGCAGCCTTGAATGTGCTTTTTTAAGATTAAAGATCTTGAGGTATTTTTAAAAAATTCTGAAAACAGCAGACTATTACTGATTTATCTTGGTTTAGATAATGATTCCTGAATCAGTCAAATTTGGTCACATCATATGAACATAGCTTCTCCCTTTGCAATGATATGGATTGATTAGAAGGGTGGATTAGTGATGCCACTGCTCCAAGGGACACTATTCTCAACATAGTCTATATACATGGCACTTGCAAAATTGTGCAGTGAGCGTTATATGTAGCTGTACACAGTGACCCTGTGTTTATATATTTTGACAGTTTTAGGACGTGTGCCTATAGGTATGAATGTCTCTTTTGTCCATTGTTGAGTTTCATAGCAGTGGTGCCTCACACATCATTCCTCAAATATTTGTTAAATGAATGAATGAGAGAATGATTGATGTGGCAGTGAAACTTACCACAATTTAGATATTTAAATGGTTTCCAACATATACATTCTTTTTAGTTATCATAATACAATATTGTAATATCATTGCTTTTCACCTTATATTGTGATACCAAAAAGGTCCTATTTGCACTAGACTAAAATAAATTAGCTAAAACAATATGTAAAATAGTAGACTAAGTGAAGTTATAATTATTTTCTGGTCAGTTTTTGATTGATTAAGGCAATTTCCCAATTCATCTTTCAATAGCTAAGTCCAAAAGAGAATTAACAGTAAATCCATCTGTAAATAGCAAATAATTTGCTGAAGAAAATGCTTTCAGTTTGTGTAAGCTTACCACAAGTGTAAGAAAGTTTAATAATCGAAAGTATTTTATGGTTCACATATAAACTACCTTAGTTGTATCTTGAGGAATAATATATATTGCCTTTCAATTTAATTTTTGAAACTGTGTGTGGTTTTAGACAAAAATCTTATCTGTTAAGTTTATTAGAGTTTATTTTATTTATTTATCTATTTATTTATTTATTATTTATTTATGAGAGAGATTTTTGCTATAGGACACATGTGCTTGCCAGAGGGACAGAGAAACAGAAAGCGAGAAACCCCTCCCCCCCAAGGGGATAGCCATGCCACAGTCATTTCTCCTCTCAGGATTTCGGGCATGCGTGCACATGCGTCTGGCATAAGTTTTAAGCCACAGAGTCTGAGACTCAAACCACAGTCAACTATGTGAAAGTTCAGCAATATAACCATTATGCCATCTGCTGGTTCATATGTGTTAGTTTTTAACTGCACAACTTATTAGTTTGTTTTCTACTTATCAGTGTCACAGTTATAAGTACTTTTTAGTGTTAAAACTGTCATAAGCCAAAACAAGTACTCTCTGTGACTGGTATTTTCTTTTCTTTTCTTTCTTTTTTTAAAAATTAACCAGAGTGTGCATGTGCTCACTAGAGAGAGAGAGAGAAGAGGAAGAGGAAGAGGAAGAAAGCACCCACATGGGGAATGGTCACATCACAATCCCTTCTCCTCCATTTCTCCCTCCTTTTGAGATTTTGGGCCCTCATGTACACGTGCGTGCCTTGACTGGTTTTTTTTTAGAATTATTGTATTTAGCTTTATTTATTTATTTATTTATTTTAATCTGACCAGAGAGGGACAGAGAGAGAGAGAGAGAGAGAGAGCAAGCAAGCTGCCAGGTCCGGGACTTGAACTGCGGTCGGCCATGTGGGAGTCCAACGCTCTTAACCACCATGTCACCTGCAGGCTCCTTGACTGGTACTTTTTAAAATTGTATTTTCAGTTGTTTAGAAGGCTAATTTTATCCGATTTAATTTAATTTTGATGTGTTCCTTCTGTGGAAATTGCTACTCCAGTATTGTAGGGGAGGCATAACGCTTGTTCTCTAGCATTTATAATATAGAATTTGAATATTTGGTATGGACTAAACTAAAAAGAGTTTTAAGATAGCTTTAATGTGAGTATTCTAAGAGAAAAATTATATTGTGAAGGTTCAAAAGAGACCATATGGTTTGAAAAATCTGTATAAGTTTCTGGAGCTGAAAGAACAGGCATTATTTTGAAAACTAGAGTAGAGTAAGTAGAGAAAACAACATGAGAAAAGTATAGGTATCTATCTGATTTAGTATTTGAACTTGTAGGTTTTATGTCCTGAACTATTTGGCCTGAACTATTTTTATGGCTGATGTTTTATTTTTAATTATTATTGCTAACAGTGATGAAAAAATGGACTTGAATAATTCAAACTTTATAAAAATTAACATGGAAGCCAGCAGATGTTGTGGTGGTTAAGGCACTGGACTCCCACATAGCTAACTGTGGCTTGAGTCCCAAACCTGGCAGGTTGCTTTCTCCCAATCTTGGTGCCTCTCTCTCTCTCTCTCTGGCCAAATTGAAAAAAAAAGAATAATTAATAAAATAAAATAATTTTTCTAAAAATAAAAATAAGCATGGATAATTTAGATTTTTAAAAATACATTTTGTGATTAACTTGCTGCTTTAACATGTAACCAACTAGTTTATTGAGAATTGGATAATTGTAGCATTAGCTAGACTAGAATATAGTGTAGAATATACAGACTTAGGAACTAGCAGTTAGCATAATGGCTATGTCGCTGGACTCCCATGTAGTCGACCGTGGTTCACGTCCCGGACTCGGTGGCTTAAAACTTACGCCGGGCGCGTGTGCGTACGTGCCCAAGATCCCGAGAGGAGAATGGAGGAGAAGGGATTGCGGCGTGACCATCCCCCCTGGGGGGTGATTTCTCACTTTCTGTCTCTCTGTCTCTCTCTGTATGTCTGGCTTGCACACATGCCCTATAGCGAAAACCTCTCCAAAAAAAAAAAAAAGTATATACAGACTTACAGGACCAGAAGGATCAATAGACTAGTTCATTCATCATTCTTATTTTAATGATTAAGAAGATCAGACCAGAATGGTAAATTGATTGCCTTTTTTCTACACATATTTTCACTGAAGGAGTTGGTCCTGTGTAGGGCTTTGTCTTACAACAGTCAGTCCACTAGGATTGTTTGAAGCAGGCCTCTAATTTATTTTTATAAAGGTAACCGAATCTGAATTAATTTGTGCAAAATCTGTAGATGAATCAGTTCAGTGCTATTTCTGCTTTCTGTTCCTGTTGCTAGGGCCTCATTTATATTTTACCTGCAAGATGATACAGAATACTTGAAATATATAATATCAGTTTGACTATAGCAGAGAATTTCTGTTTTTATTAGCAAGCTTGTTTTGTGTCTCTCCTCTATGATAACACTTCAACTAGCTATATCAATCTTGGCCAGAGGTAATTTTTAAAAGGTTTATTTAGATGTCATTAACATATCATATAATTCACTTAAAGAGTACAACTCAATAATTTTTAGTATATTCAGAGAGTTATGATTTTAGCCAAAATCTAATTTTAATACATTCGTGTTACCCTCCCCCTGCATATCCACACCCATTAGCAACCATTCTGTGTTCCCGCTGCCAAACCATGTAACCCAAGGTAGCCAGTATTCTACTTTCTGTCTTCATAGATTCAACTATTCTGGACATTTCCTATAAGTGGAGTACGTGATCTTTTGTGATTGGCTTTTTTCCACTTAGTATATGTTTTCTAGGTTTATCCATGTTGTAGTGTGTGTTGGTACTTCATTCTTTTTTATTGCCAAATGTATGTATTTACAACCTTTTCAAGTACAAATATACTACCTTTTGTTTATCTACTTATTAGTTGATGGACTTTTGGGTTATTTCTGCAAGTATTTTTCTTATTCTGTATGTTGTCTTTTCTAAGGTAATTTTTTTAACTTAAAGGTAATACAATTTGAGAAGTATAACATCCTCTTTTCATGTACCTGCAGCGAAGGAAAACTTTGATATTGCATCTCTTGAAGATATTATAGATTCCTCTCAAGTTTGTAAAGAGATTAGGAAATATGAATTAGGGAACTAGAGAGAGATAGTGCAAGGACAGTGTTTTATTATAGGAGTTTTCAAATTGTGTGCTTAGATTCTGTTCTCTTGCAGGTATTCCTTTCTTCAGCTTTTAATATGTTACATTTGTATTCTCTGAAGCACCTCTATTATAACGTATTGTCAAATGTGCCATCTATCTACCCAAGTGGTCTGTAACCCAAAGTTATCACTTTATTGATGATGAATTTTATGCTGTATTTTTTTCTCTTTCCTATTGACTTCTTTTTCCAAATGAAATTGACTCAAACCTTAGGTGAAACCATACTTCTAGAAGGCTACCCATCACCAGAGACATATGTCAAAGTACAGAGAGAACATGGTTGACATGATGTTGGCCTGTTTAACCTTGAGTGCTGGTATATAATTATTTGAAAGTTTTTTTGTTGTTGGCAGTTTATTTATAGCACATCTAACCTGCTTTTTTCTTTTATGGGAGGCCAGGTGTTTAGTCTTTGAAATTGTGTAAGGTTTTCTTGCCTTTATCACAAAACACATTTTCTTAGTTTATGGATTGTGGTTAGGGGTAGGAAGAAAACTAGTGCATATGGATAGGCTTATCATTTTGAGGAGTATTTTACTTTAAAATTTAACTTATTATACTAAATAGATCTGACTGGTGGAATTTAAAATGTTTTAGTGAAATGAATAACTTTGAGCAGTGGGGAGATTTTTGAGCATTAGTCATTAAAATTTAGCACATATGGTCTTAGTAATTGCCAAAAGAGATACAAGCAATTTGCTGTGAAAATTCTGAAGATAGATAAATTATTTACAGCTTGAGCGATTAGAAAAAGATGTTTTATGTGTTTAATATATGAACTGAGTATTAAAAGATAACATCTTATTGGGATGTTTGGAGATTAGAAAGGTACAAACATTTGGAGTTGGGGGAAATAGTATTCTGTTTTGACTAAAATGTAAGCTCTGTATTACTGGTCAAATATATTGTCTTGAACACACAGTTTTATTACTACTTCATCCTTAAAAGTTCACTGAAATGATATAAATAGGTAAATAGTCATAAATACTCAAGGACAAAGAAAGTATTGATAGGAAGAGATATAGCACATGAGAGAAATTAACAAAATTTGGGAATATGAAAAACAGATGAATGAGAAGTAGTGATTTATTAAGTGTAGAAAGTAGAAACATTATTACCTGCAGAGGGGAAAGCCAGGAAGGAAGCATGTCATCCATGGGATTTTGGCAGGGCTCAGAGGTAAAGGCATCTGTATTCTTTTTTTTTTTTTTTTTTTTTTTTTTTGAGAGGTTTTCGCTGTAGGGCGCATGCGCTCGCCAGACAGAGAGAGACAGAGAGACAGAAAGTGAGAAATCACCCCCCAGGGGGAATGGTCACGCTGCAGTCCCTTCTCCTCCATTCTCCTCTCAGGATCTTGGGCACGCATGCACATGCACCCAGCGTGAGTTTTAAGCCACCAGGTCTGGGACGTGAACCGTGGTCGACTATGTGGGAGTCCAGCGACATAGCCATTACACTAACTGCTGGTTCCCAAGGCATCTGTATTCTTGAAGAAGGGATGAATGATGAGATTATAAAGAGAGTGATGGGTTGAATTTCTTGTAAATTGCCACTTGAAACCTTGAGGAAAGCAGTTTAGTGTTAGTAAACAGGTGTTAACAGTAAACAGTGTTATGTAATATTCTCTTTATTAATATGAAACACTCCCTCAGATCCATTCAGTTGCCAGTCAAAGGTTAACAGGGCAGACCCATGTAAAATTGTGAAATAGATCTTTCTCTAAATCTAGGGAAGATAAAAGAAAATGAAGTAGCATTTGGCAGTTATCCATTCCCTGTGGGTAAAATCCTTTCTCCTCCTTAGTGGCAAAGTGCTCTTGGTTTTTCTTGTTTTACTTATCAGAACCTGTGTTGAGAATGAATATTTGCATCCTATCTAATTGTATAACCTTGTTAAAGAGTACAAGGATTGACCTGAAATGTATATTTTGCTTGTTGTGTATATTCGTGTGTGTGCATATAATTAATAAGGAATACTGTTTTCTTTCCTACTTTTCTGCTTGTTTCCCTCATCTTCCATACTGAGTCTATGCATATAAATACCTGAACTACTTTACTCACAACACTTACTATTATTATTATTTTTAGAAAAGTTTATACTCTAGTGCATGTGCACTTGCCGAAAAGACAGAGACAGATAGACAGAAAGCAAGAAATCATCCCCCCGGGGGATGACCATGCTGCAGTCCCTTCTCCTCCATTCTCTTCTAGGGATCTCGGGCATCCACACACACACACCCAGCAACTCACAGCACTTCTAATATCAAATGTATGGTGTCCTTTCCAACTTTACTTGTCCAATTCTCTGACATCAGAAGAATGATCTGCAATTCAATTCAATTCTGACGTTGTCTACCTAGTGGTAGCAGCAGATCCCACAAAGTAAGGACTCCGTCCCACAAGGCTATTCCCACTTCAGATGCCAGCTGCAAGTCCCAGGTAGTCATGAGTACTTCTGATCAACCAGCTATGGATTTAGGGGGCTCTCACAATTACCCACCAAGTCAATATTCATTAGAACAACTCCAAGTACCTAGACAGTGTTTAACTTACCAGTACTGGTATTAAAAATGATACAACTCAGGAACAGCCAAATGGAAGAGATAAATATATAAGGCAAAGTAGAAGGAACAGAGCTTCCATGTCTGC
This sequence comes from Tupaia belangeri chinensis, assembly GCF_000334495.1. Taxonomy (NCBI): domain Eukaryota; kingdom Metazoa; phylum Chordata; class Mammalia; order Scandentia; family Tupaiidae; genus Tupaia; species Tupaia belangeri. Next base: position 2,587,443 of record NW_006198219.1, read on the forward strand.
CCCAGTACATTACCCTCTTAGCACTTTTGATACATTTGCCAACTCTGAAGTTCTCTGAACCCCATTGATTAGGTGGTTTTATAGTTTCCGTTGTATACTATGATTAAGTCATTGGCTCTTGGTGATTAACTCAGTCTTCAGTCCCATGTTCCTCCCCAGATGTTGTGATGGGGTTGGGGGGTTCAATTGTTCTAAGCCTCTAATTATGCCTTGGTTTAGCTGGTGACAAGCTCCCATCTTAAAGCTACTTAGGTCCTCCCATCCTCGGCTCATTTTATTAGAATACTCTCTTATGACTCTTGAGATCCCAAAGGTAAATTTTAGCAGCTATGTGCCAGGAACCTGGGGCAACCCACAAGTTATTTTTTATTATGTCACCATGCTACTCTCAGCTTTTTTTTTTTTTTTTTTTTTCAAGAGGGAGGAGGAACTGAAACCTGCAGTTTACCTTAACTATCTTATGAAGATTTAATTATTTTACTAATTTCTACTTAAGAGTTCAGAATTAAGACCAGAGTTAATTTTTTGATAATTAATTCGTTCAAACAAGTATGTATTGAAGTTCTCCTATGTCCTCAATACTGCTTTAAGCACTAGGAATGCAAAAGCCAAATTTCTATTCTTAAGGCATTTATAATGTTTTAGGAGGCGGCCACAGTGGCGTAATGGTAATGTCACATTCTGCAATGCCAATCCCACATGAAAGGTCCTGGATTCACTACCCAAGGTCTTCCTATACACTTGGGCACGCATATACATCTTTATGATCCAAAATGGCTAGGGGTGGTTCACAGAATAAGGACACTTGTTGAGGTTGCCTGTGTCTGTTTCTGACTTGGAAGAAACAAATAAATTTTAAAAATCAACAAGAAGTGTTTTGTGTAGCAGTTAGACAAGTAAATTCATGCATGGATTAATTGATATGGCGAATACTAAGGGGAATAATTCATTTGGATATATTCAATTCGAGATGCCTTTTAGCTACCCAAGAGAAGATGGCATATGAGTCAATAAATTCATGGGGGAGATAAGATGCAGGCAGGGTCAACAGCATATGGGCGATAATGATCCTAGAAGCTTAGCTCATAGCCAGCAAAAGCATAGACCTGCCTCCTGGGCTCCTTATCTACAGCTTCCTCTCCCCCTTGCAGTTTACCTTCACAAACTTAAATTCTGCTTTCTTCTCCTCCTCCCCCTTTTTTCCTGTCCCATTTAAAAAATATTATTTTGGCACAGAACTTTCTCTTCCTTTTCCCAGTCATTCAGATCAATAAAGCACAACTTATTTTCACCATGAGAGAGAATGCCTCACCATTTTCAATCTGTTACCAGTATGGCGGTTTTCCTAATGTGTAAGAGTTTAGAATGTATTTTTTTCCTGTCCCAATCACTATAAGTTTTCATTTTCTAGAAATCTTGTAGATAAACAAAGAAATAACTTTCTACCTGTGTAGATGACTCCATGGATATTTTAATTTGAAAACCCAGAAAACTCTGGCTTTGGAGCATAAATCATGGAAAGTATGGCTTAAAAAGATTTTTTTAGAAGTTTTTGCTCACCTGTGTGCTCACTGGAGAGAGAGAGACAGAGATAGTGAGAGGGAAAGTAAAAAATCACCTCCCAGGGAGGATGGCCACACCGCAATACCTTCTTCTCCGTTATCCTCTGGGATCTTGGGCATGCACACATACACAATGGAACTGTGGCTTTTGAAGTGAGAGAAAAGTGAGGCATTTATCAATATTAAAAGAAGATACAACATGCCTGGCAGTGGTACAGCAGTAAAACGGGGCATTCCTCAAGGCAGACCCACGAAGGAAAATTTCTGGTTCATATCTGGAGACCTCCCTGAGTATGTCAGGCACGTGTGTGCCTATAATCTACCGTTGGTCAAAGCTGGGGGTTGATTGCAGCATTATAATCTTGTTGGAGTGTGTTCATGTGTACTGTCTCTCTCTCTGTGGCTAGTGGAGAATACCACAAGAAATCTGGGCTTTTTTGAGTATGCTAACTTAATTCCACATAAGAATAATCAATTATGATGACAGTTCAATAGACAGAAAGTATTTAATCCATTCAACATCTTTTTAAAATAAACATTTATTGTTGTAAGAAATAATAGAAGACATCCTTAATTGGATTGTGAATATTTACAGCAAACATGGTACTCGCTATTGTCCTTTTTTTTTTTTCAACTTTACTCTAGAGATTTTATCCAGGTTAGTAGGACAAGGACAAGGAAAAAAAACATTAGTTGAAAAATTGGAAGGAAGGGAACAACTCTATTTGCATATGACATCATGGTCTACTTAGGAAACTCAGAGGGATCTGTAACATTAGATTACCATTTATTAATTATTATATTTATTTAACAATTATAATTATCATTAACAATACTAAATTATCAATAATTAATAATTCATAGAATTTAGCAAATTGATAAATATCAATTTATAAAAATTATGTTTTTCTAAACACTACTTATAAAATTAGAAATATATTTTTTAAAAGGATACATTAAAATAGTAGCAGAAAGTATTATATTTAGAAAAGGGCACTTTAGGTGGTATGGTAGGACTGAAAGCCTATTTGTAGTGAGTTCGAGAGAGAATGGGAGGAAAATAATTATTTATAGAATATTATTTAAAGAATTTTGCTCTAAAGTTCAGCAGAGAATCTCGTAGTAACTGGAGAGGGACATAAAGTTCAAAGGCTTTTTTGTTTTTGTTTTTGTTTTTGTTTTTGTTTTTGTTTAGGTGGAGGAATTGCATCATATTTATATGCTGGTGGGAAAGATTCAGTAAAGAAGAGAAAAATTGATGATGCGAGAGAGAGAACAGCATTCCTAAAAGAATGTTCTTTATGAGGGAGGGAAGGAAAGACCTCAGTGTACAAAATGGAGAGGTTAGCCTAAAGATATGACCATGGGATTGTGTAGCAGAGATTAGGTTGAATACAAGATCATTAGGAGTAAGTTTATTCCCAGGTATCTTATTCTTTTTGATGGTATTGTAAATAATATTTATTTTTTTTTAAAGTTCATTTTATTTATTTTTTTTTATTTCATGAGTGAAGGAAAGAGAGAGAAGAAACAGAGAGGGAGGGAGGGAGGAAGTGGGAATAGCCACCACAAAATCTTCATGCTGCAATCTCACTCTCAGCCCTAGCCAGCCTGGTTCATGAGCACATGCACGCACATCTGGTGTGCACAGGGAGATCTTGGTGCATGAACCTGGGACCATCTCATTTGATCTCAGCATTGCAGAGTGTTGTATCACTGCCGCACTGCTGAAGCTGGCTGGCATTGTTTTCTTATTTTTGTTATTCAGATTTTTCATTACTAGTGTACTGAAATTTATTATACAAAATCAATATATTATGTTGATTTTGTATACTACGACGCTGCTGAATTTATTTTTTGTGAGCGTGTGTGTGTAGAATATGTAGGGTTTCTTACAATTAAGATCTTGTCTTCTGTGAACAAAAACATTTTTCTTCTTCCTTTCAATTTAGATGCCTTTTATTTCTTGCTTAATGTTCTAGCTAAAACTTAACAATACTATGTTGAGTAGAAAAAGTAGTTTTGGTGATAGAATTTATACTGTGAAAGTGATGTAAATCTATTTTTTAAAATTCTGCTTTAGGGTGCATGTACTCACCAGAGAGACAGAGACGGGGGAGTTCTTTTTCTGTACTCCTCTTGGGATTCTGGGCATGCATACATATTTACCTGGCATGTTTTCAACCCACTCAGTCTAGGACTCAAACCATGCAGTTGGCCATGTGGGATCCAGTTGCCTTAACTAACATGCCAACAGCTGACCTGCCAATCTATTTCTTATAGATATGGTAGAGTATATGTACTTTAAAAATATGACTTTAGAAATCCCCATTTTTCCAGACTAGCAGATGAGGTAATGGTTATGTCACTGAACTCCCACATGGCCAACCACAGTTCAAGTCCCAGACCCAGAGACTTAAAACTCATGCCGGGCACATGTTTGTGTGTGCACAAAATCCCAAGAGGAGAATGGAGGAGGAGGGATTGTGGCATGGCCATCCCCCCTCGGGGGTGATTTCTCACTTTCTATCTTAGTCTCTCTGGTGAGCACACATACCCTATAGCAAAAAATCTCTAATAAAAACCCCCAAAATTCCCATTTTTATTTTTAGTCCAAATTACTTAAATAGAAAAGGCTATTTTTATGGAGAAGCAACTTTTCTTACTAGCCAGTTTGATACCTTGTATTAATGGTAATCCTTGGTTAACTGAGATGCTTACACTGAAATTGTTGCCTTTGAGTGTAAATACACTGTACTTCCCTTCTGTGCTATACTCATGTCGTGTTCTTATTTTAGTATTCTAAGATTATGTCCTCAGAAGATTAGGTCATTTGATGTTGCTAATCCCCCCCCCTTTTTTTTTAAAGATCATTTGTTTCTGAATTCCCAAAATGATTCTAGCCTGACATATTTTATCAGCTTGAATTTGATTTTAACCTTTAACACATGTACTAACAAGAGAGAAACAGAACAAGTCACCTGCTAGCCTGGATTGAGCATTTCTTAATAATTACATTTTATCCCATTGGTTGTCTTAGTAACTGTAACTTCTATCATTTTTACTTGTTGCCGTAGGGATTATTAAATCTATCTTCCCTGCATCTAAGAGGAAATTCCTCTTGGTTGTGGTGTATTATTATTTTTATATATTGCAAAATTCTCTTGACTAATATTTTGTTGATACTCTGTGCATCTGTGCTCTTGAGAGAAATTGTTTCGTTTTTTGAGTTTTTTTTGAGAGGTTTTTGCTTTAGGGCATGTGCGCTCACCAGAAAGACAAAGAAAGAGAGAGAGACAGAAAGCAAGAAATCACCCCCTGGGGTAGATGGCCACACTCCGGTCCCTTCTCCTCCAGTCTCCTCTCTGGATCGTAGGCACACATACACATGTGCCCAGTGTGAGTTTTAAGCTGCTGGGTCCAGGAGTCAAACCAGACTTTGACTACGTGGGAGTCCAGTGACATAACCATTAGACCATCTGTGGTCCTGCAACCCTTCTTATTTTCTAATAACACTTTTGAAAAAAGCATTTAGTGTTATTAAATTCCCTCTAACTTTTGCTTTAGATACACCTTTAATTTTCAGTTAAAAAAAAAGAAAAAAATGTTTCCTCTGAGATCCTTCCATATTCATTGATAATTTTAAAATGTATTGTTTAATTTCTAGAATTTGGAACATTTCTTAGCTTAATTCCCTTGTGATCAAAGATCATACTTTGTATGACTTTAGCTCTTTTAAGTTTATAAAGTTTGTTTTATGACTCAGGAAATGGTCTATCTTGGTTAATATTCTATATGTAATTGAACAGAATTTGTACTCTACTTTTGGTGGGAGGAGGATCACTTATAGATGTCAGTTAGATCTCCATGGTTTATGATATTGACCAGCTTTTCTATATCCTTGCTGATATTATCTGATATGTCTAGGGAGAGATATTGACCCTTATTTCTGTCTAGGTACTCACTGGAAAATAGGCACTAAATGAATGACCTGAGATACCTTTCTGTAAGGTAGAAAGAAGATTTTGTAAAAATTCATATTTTTAAATTATAATGTCATACCAACAACTCCGTCATTAAAAAGTTGGTAAAACTGTGCCCTGCAGGATGAAACACAATAGACAGTATTTCTGTTGGCTCTGGACAAATTTTTGTGCTAACTGGGACAGAGTAAGATTTAAGAAAGGAAAACTAATCCTTCGTTAATAGTCAGGTTTTTTCCCTTCCCCTATAGTGAGAGACAGGAAAAAGAAGTAAGTCTTTGATGCTAAATTTCCATGAAACTTTGAAGACAAGAAAGATCAACATGCCCTGAGAAGTGCTTTGGAAATATAAAGATTCAGCCAAAAGGGTTTTCTTAAGCCTGAGGCTATTCTGTGCATAGTTTATGCAGTAATATCAATTAAAAATTGGTTAGAAAAGTACAGATTTTAACTTACATTTGGTTTTTGTAATCTGAACTCTTCAAGATTACCTATCTGTTCTTTAGGTCCTTTTCCCTACCCCTGTCAAAAGTAGGGATTAGCAATAAATGTCCTATTATGAAAATAGCAGCTGCTATGAGGTAGGTTTTTGTATAGTCTATGAAATGTAATGAACTCCTATTATCTTTCCTGATTCATATAATCCTTACTAGTTTGCCAGATAAGGTTTTCGTTTTATTACCAGAGGGTGCCTGTGCTTTCCGGAGAAAGACACAGAGACAGAGAAGGAGAAAGCACTCCCCAAAGTGGGATGTAGTCATGCTATAATCCCTTTTCCTCCTGTTGAGTTTCGGGGAATGCATACACATGCACATAGCACTCTTTTTTTTACCCCCTAAACTGCGTAGGCTGGGCTTTGAACCATAGTCGGCCATGTAGAATCTGGCCACAGAGCTGGCCTTAGAATTTTTATTTTTATTTTTAGAGTCTCAAATGGTTAAGTGATTTTTCTCAGGTTGTAAAATCATGTAGAAGAAAAGGACAGATATTCTTGTTTCTATTGATAGTTAAATGTCTTTTTCTATCATACTCTGCCTCTGAAAAGATATACATGTTTTCTCTAAAACTTCAGCAAGAATTGTCTTTTTTTTTTTAAATTGCCACAGGGCATATGTGCCTGCCAGAGGGACAGAAAGAGAGAGCAAAAGAACAAGCCACCCCTCAGTGAGGTGTGGTCATGTCATAATCCCTTTTCTTCCATTTCTCCATCATGTCAAGATTTTGGGCACACACATGCCTGACATGTTTTTTGTATCACCGAGACTAGGATTTGAACTGTGGTCAGCCATGTAGGATCCAGTTCCCTTCACTATTAGGCTCTGGAGCTGGCCTAAGAATTAGCTTTTACTTGAAAGACATTTTTATTGCTCTTGTACATATTTCAATGAATACATACAGTTTCATCCATTAATTTAAAAGATTATTAGAAAGATTAATAAGCTTTCAAATAATAACTTATGTGTATCTTATATGAAGCTATTTAAAATTCTTTGGTTATTTACCCATCGGAAAATATTATTTTATTTTTCGCTATAGGGAATGTGTACTTGCTGTAGAAACAGAGAGATGAGGGGCAGGAAGTGAGAGGGCACCCCCCAGGGGTGGTGACCATGCCACAATTTCTTTCCTCCATTCTCTTTGGATTTGGGGGCACACATGCACATGCATTCGGTGTTTTTCAAGCCACTGAGTCTAGATCTTGAACCATGTAGTCGGCTATGTGTGATCTAGCCACCTTAACCGCTATTCCACCCAGCTGGCCCTGAAACTATAAATCTTTTATTTGTTTTTGATGATAATACTTTTATCTGTTTCATTTACTATAAATATTTTCTTCATTTAATTAAGAATTTTTTTTGGGGGGGGACCAGCAGTTAGCATAATGGCTATGTTGCTGGACTCCCATGTAGTCTACCGTTGTTCACGTCCAGAACCCGGTGGCTTAAATTCACGCCAGGTGCGTGTGCGCGAGTGCCCAAGATCCCAAGAGGAGAATGGAGGAGAAGGGATTGCGGCGTGGCCATCCCTCCTGGGAGGTGATTTCTCACTTTCTGTCTCTCTGTCTCTCTCTGTCTGTCTGGCGAGCACACGCGCCCTGTAGCAAAAACCTCTCAAAAAAAAAAAAAAACATTAAAAAAAAAGAATTTTTTTTTTACTACTTTTCATTGGAACAAATGAAAAAATTTAGTTATGAAATATTTCTTATAACTCATTAATTTTAATGAAGGGTTAAGAAATGATTTTTCTTTAATAGTCGGAATAAGTATTCTATTAAAATTTCATTTTCTGGGGGGGACTAGCAGTTGGCATAATGGCCATGTCGCTGGACTCCCACATAGTCGACTGTGGTTCAAGTCCCGGACCCGGTGGCTTAAACTCACACTAGGTGCATGTGTGTGTGTGCCCAAGATCCGGAGAGGAGAATGGAGGAGAAGGGATTGTGGCGTGGTCATCCCCCTGGGGGGTGATTTCTCTCTTTCTGTCTCTCTGTCTCTCTCTCTGTATTTCTGGTAAACCCATGCACCCTATAGCAAAAACCTCTGCCAAAAAAAATTCATTTTCATTTTTTTCTATTTAGTTTTATATATAGTGATGTGTTTTCCCTTATAGTAATTTTTTTCTATTTGTCTACACATTTTAAGCCATCTTATGTTCTCTGTATAACTCATCATTTCTGCATGTGTACAGGTCCATGATTTGATCAACAACAAATTTGTAGTTTATTTGAAGAAGTTATATATGCTATTTTGATACGTTTATATTTATTTGACATTTAATTATTTAAATGTGTGTTTTTTTAATAGATTATCTTTCTCAAGGAATAGACCTTTCTGGAATAGAAGTTATAGAAAACGATCTACTTTTTATTGCAAGAGCTCGACTTGAAGTGGAAAATCAAGCTAAGCGCCTACTGGAACAGGGTGTAGAGACTCAGGTAATAAAAATAGAATTTCTTTTTTAATATAAAAAGGTATGTTATAATACAGTTGAACATTTGACTTTGAGTTAAAAATGTATGTCATCATTTTATTTCTGATGAACAGTGTCTGCAATTTAAGAAGGAGAGCAGGGCTACAGAAGTAAAGAGAACAAATATTTAATGTATATTTAATATATCTAATTATAAAATAGACCTAAGCTTTCTAATGCATAATGTATAGAATATGAAATATGCTTTTTTTATAGGCTGTACCTGTCTAGATTAATAGCATACCTGTGGCATATGCCATGCTTTGTCCAAGGGACTGTTACCTATGTGAACCTTTCAACTTTATTGCTATTTCCATTTTATAGGTATGGAAATAGAAAGCTTAAATAAGTTGTTGAAGGTCACATAGCTAGTGAATGATATAGTTTGGATACAAATTTTAATCACTTTCATCCCAGAACCTTGGACCCTTAATCACTATGCCATAATTTAAAATAAATTCAACTTAAGATTTTTCCTGGGCTCAGCAGGTGGTGTGATGATTGAGGTGTTGGACTCCCACATGGCAGACCAGAGTTTGAGTCTCGGACCTGGCAGCTTGCTTTCTCACTTTTTCTCTCTCCCTCTCCCTCTCTCTGTCTCTGGTGAGCACACATGCCCTATAGCAAATTAATAATAATAAAAATAATAATAAAATTAAATAATTATTTTCAAAAATAGTTTTTTCCTAAGGAATCATTTTCCTGATGCCTATTTTTCTGAATTAGAAGAAATGCAAAAGTATTGATGTGTAAGAATATACAAGTTGCAATTAAATCTCATTTAATTAATTATGCATTGTGTTGATAGTTTCTCCCTTTTTATTTGCCCTAAATACAATTATTAATATTTTGGGATTTTTAAATATAGGAATTTCATTTTGTACATTTTAACTGGGCAAAAACAGTGTGATTAATATTCAGTTTTTAAAATACTGTCTGAATCAGAAAAGCACTTATTTGGCTTCTGAATATAAATAGTTTTAATTTTCAAACTATAACAATATCAGTTACTTTTAAAAATACGCTCTTAAAATTGAATATACATAATGAAAAGTGAACAAATCATAAATGTACATAAAGAATAAAGTACTACAGTGTGAACATTTCCATGAAATCAAAACCCAGATGAAGAAATAGCCTGTTACCAGTGATCCTAGAGTCTCTTCACCCTCTTTCATGATTACTACTTTTTTCTCTTTCCCAAATGTATCCATTATCTTAATTCTAACATGAGAGATCAGTTTCATCTACTTTTTCAACTACACTCTATTCTGTGACCTCTCTATGAGGATAACATGTTTATGCTCTTGGCCAGCTGTGGTAGTGCTGGCTGCTACTGCTTGGCCGGTTGAGGCCACAAGGAAGGCCAAGGTCTGATTCCAGGCCCCCCCTAAAATGCTGCACACAGTGGTGCACCTATGGTCCCAGCTACTCTGAAGGCTGAGGCAGAAGGATCATGAGCGTCTGTCCAGTGTGGGTAACACAGTGAGACTGAAGGAGGCGGTCACGTTAATGTGTACCTGTGGTCCTAGCAGTTTTGATAGTGGAGGCAGGAGGATTGTGACAAAGTGACAAAGTGAGACTCTGTCTCAACTACCACACACATACACACCAAATATGCTTGTACTGTTTTTAAAAATTGTGTATGTGTCTACATTAATTAAGAGAAAATACCTTTTTTAGATTCTCAAAAGAGAAGGAAAAACAAATCCTATTAATCAAAATTTCTGTCATGAATTAAGAAAGGACAGTTGCTTTCCTGAGAAGTGACCTCTGGGTTTGACTCTGTAACCTTTTTTCCTATATAAATTATACCTTCTTTGGGGTTTTAGACTGGGAATTGACTTCCTATTACATATTTTCCTCTTCCTTATATGGTTCTTTTTATCTCCAAAATCCATATATTCATCCAGGGCTTAGTACTCTTTTTCTCCGTTCCAAATCCCACAATTTTGGATGTTTCCACACCCATGGAGATGATTATTCTCTTATATTCAGCTCATAGTTGTGTGAACATTTGCCTAAACCTGAATATAGTGCCCTTCTGTTCTGCCTTTAGAATTTTTTTTTCTCACATTATCATCCTTGATTATTGTCATCATCAGGATTTGGTCTATATCTCCAGTGTCTCATTCCTTGACTATAGATTCCTAATGTTTTGTCCTGTCAGTCCTCTTTTCTTATTGTTATTCATAATTCATTTATTCATCTAGAATATCAATCTTTTAACTCATAAACACTATTTTATCATTTACTTACTTACTTAATTATTATTATTATTTTCACATGAGTTTGTCAGAGAAAGGCAGAGAGAAAGAGAGAGAGAGAGAGAGAGA
>NW_006198219.1:2598389-2610132 GCF_000334495.1 Tupaia belangeri chinensis
AAGAGATTTTTGCTATAGGGCACATGCACTCACCATAAAGACAGAGAGACAGAAAGCAAGAAATCACCCCCCATGGGGGATGGCCACGCCACAATCCCTTCTCCTCTGTTCTCCTCTTGGGATCTTAGGCACGCACACACATGCGCCTGGTGTGAGTTTAAGCCAATGGGTCAGGGACTTGTACTGCGGTCAGCTACATGGTAGTCCAGCAACATAGCCATTACAGTAACTGCTGGTCCCAGGAATTCCTTAACCACCATACCACCTGCTGGCCCCAATATGGAATTCCTAATATTTTATTGTATTTAAAGTAAAGAGAATTTGGGGCCAGCGGGTGGCATAGTGGTTAAGGCACTGGACTCCCACATTGCTGACTGACATTTTGAGTCCCAGACCTGGTGGCTTGAAAATCATGTTAAGTGCATGTGTACATGCATCCCTAAAATAATGAGAAGAGAATAGAGAAGAAGGGATTGTGCTGTGGCCATTCCCCTGAAGGATGATTTCCCACTTTCCCTCTCACTGTCTCCTTCTCTGTTTCTCTCTGGCTAGTGCACATGCCCTGTGGCAAAAATCTAAAAGAAAGAGAGAGAGTGAGAGAGAGAGAGAGAAGAATTCAAGCCAAAGAAATAATAAAAACAATACTAAAGTTTATAAAACTAAAATACTATTTTTTTCTCTGTAATTGCCAAAGGGTACACGTGCTTATCATAGAGAGATCGGCAGGGGCGGGGGTGGTGTGATGTGGTGCCATGAGAGCACCACCCATCAGAGTGTAGTCATTCCACAATCACTCTCCTCCATCTCCCTCCTGTTGGGATTTAGAGCATGTATGCACACATGCCTGATGTGTTTTTTGGCTGTTGGGACTGGGATTCAAATTGCATTCTGCCCTGTGGAATCCAACTCTGCCACCATTAAGTTATAGGACCTTAAAATACTATTTTTAATACAGATAGGTGATGTTATTATATCATAAAGAGGTGGTTACTTCTAAAGGCTTTTTAAAAATATGTACATTTTTCTGATATATTTAAAGTGAGAAAGTTATTTTCTAGGATAGTTGTTCCCATGGAAAGTATGTTTAGATATTCCATTGTTTTGTGCACTTTGAACAATTGTCAAATTTGACTTTGCGTCAGTTGCTTTTTTTCCTTTTTCCCTGCTTGTGGACTTGTGTACTCTCCAGAGAGAGAGAGAGAAGAAAAGCACTTCCCAGTGAGGCATTGCTTTCCCACAACCCTTTTCCCTCCATTTCTCTATCCCATTAATACTTTGGGCATCCATGTACATGTGCCCAACATGTTTTTCAAGCTGTCTGGTCAGGGATTTAAACCATGGTCAGCTATGTGGGATCTGGTTTCCTAGGCATAGCCCTTAACCACTGCACTACAGGGCCAGCCCCACTTTAGTTTTGAAATTCATATTAAAAATTAAAGGAGAACTCACAAACTTTTGGGAAATTAATTTTATTGTTTTTTAGAGGTCTTTGTGTATACTTGGCCAGAGATAGAGAGACAGAGACAGTGAGAGGGAAAGTGAGCAATCACCCCTGGGTGCTGAATGTGCCCAACATGAGTTTTAAGCCACCTGGTCCTGGGCTTGAACCACAGTTGGCCATGTGGGAGTCCAGCTTGGTAACTACTATGCCATCTGCTGGCCCCGGGAATTCATATTTTTAAAATATTGATAGTTTTAGTGTATGTTCAGACCTATGCAATAAAAGATGATTAAAGTAGATGATTATTGTTCTTTGGCCAATAGTATGATTCTAATCATTTAGATAAAGTTAGATGAAGAAAAAATATAAAAGTAATATATGTCTGGATGGATAGATGTGGAATGATCTGCATAGATCTTAGAAAAACAGAAGTGAAGAAGTCTCAGCAAAGCATGGAGTGGAAGAGAATAACGGTCTCTTTGTAAGTCTGTATGAATCATATTATAGTTTGTTGACATTAACTATTAATATTATCTAATTCATTTGCCTTATTTACATGTATAAAGTAACCTTTTGAGTGTAATTTGGGTTCTTTTTTAGTCTGGGCTGCTATAACAAAATGTAGAAAAAGCGGTAAACTGGATAGCTTCTAAACAACAGAAATTTTTGTAAGGGTACTGGTTTCAATTCATGAAAGATAAGATCTACCCTGTTTTTGTAATCACCTCCCAAAGGCCCCATTTTCTCATAACCTTATTGTTTAGGATTTCAATTTAAATTTGGGGATGTTAACAAATATTTAGACCACAGCAGCTTTCTATATAAGTTTCCAAAAAAGAGAAAATATACTAATTTACAACTATTAACATTGGTTCAGTTCAGAGTGTACCATATCTCTCATGTATACATTTATTTCCTTTTTTTTTTTTTTTTTTGAGAGGATTCTGCTATAGGGCACGTGGGCTTGCCAGAAAGACAGAGACAGAGAGACAGAAAGCGAGAAATCACCCCCTGGAGGGGATGGCCACACCGCAATCCCTTCTCCTCCATTCTCCTCTCGGGATCTTGGGCACGCACACACATGCACCCGGCGTGATTTTAAGCCACCAGGTCTGGGACTCAAACCGTGGTCGACTACCTGGGAGTCCAGCAACGTAGCCATTATGCCAGCTGTTGGTCCCAACATAATTTATTTCTAATTTTAGTTATGTCTGTTTATTTTTCTCAGACCTGGTTTTCTGACTTATTTTATAAAGTCATGTTTGTGGTTTTGCAGAGCTGAGAGGATTAAGCCCTTAATTGGTGATGTCACTGAGATAATGCTTCTTGGGTGTCTTAGAAGAAAAGCATGGTGTTTTAGAGGAAAGGGCTTGTAACTTAGAGCTAGTGTCTTTTCTTCTTGGAGAGCAACAAGACAGACATGTCATCTGGTTGTGTCAGCAAGCACTTCAGGAATTAAAAATGACACCCTCCTTTATTGAATGGCCATTTTCCATACTTTGTGTTAGCTACCTTACATTGTTATTTCAATTGCAATATAAATGTGTGAGGGAGACATAATTATGTATTTTCTATATATTGTAATTTGGAAATATATTGGAAATAAAGACATAGAAAGGTTAAGAAATTACCTGAAGATTACACAGCTGGCAAGTGGTAGAATTATGGTCTAGAGCTCCTTCTTCTTCTCTGCTTTCTCCTCTCTCTCTCTCTCTTTTTTTTTTTTTTTTTTGAGAGGTTTTTGGTATAGGGCTTGTGTGTTTGCCAGAAAGACAGACGACAGAGAGACAGAGAGACAGAGAGTGAGAAATCACCTCCCAAGGGGGATGGCCACACCACAATTCCTTCTTCATTCTCCTCTCGGAATCCTGGGCACGCACTCACACATGCCCAGCATGAATTTAAGCCACCAGGTCCGGGACTCTAACCACAGTTGACTACTTGGTAGTCCAGCGACATAGCCATTATGCCAACTGCTGGCCCCTCTCCTTCTCTTTAATAAGACCACATGTTTTATTCTAATTTTGTTAAACAACTTCATTGAAAATTATTTGGCAGTTTGTTAAGCCATTTATATTGAAAAAGGAATGTTCTTTCTTATTAAGAAGAGAGAGAGGGCAAGAAATGGAGAGGCTTTTCAAATTTTATAGGGGTGTGTGTGTGTGTGTGTGTGTGTGTGCATGTGTGTGTTTTATTTTTTTGTGACAGGGTCTTGTCATACGGTGATCTTCCTGCCCCAATGATCCTTCTCCCAATTAGCTAAGGGTTACAGGTACAGGTAGCCATACCCAGCATGTTGAGGTTGGTCAGGAAACTAAACCTGGCATCATCACCTGTGGCTTCCAACCTCACAAGTGGTGGTGCTATCTCTGCACCAGTGTGGCTTTGCCAAAAAGGGAAGTTTTAAAGTATAAAAATTATTAGATAGCCTGTAAGGGATGACTGATTTAAACTTGTCCCTCAGTATTCCCCAGAATTTTTGTCCTCTGGACAACTTCTTCCTCCCTATCCTCTGAAACTGCTATTTTAGACATTCTCTACTCTCTTTCAACCTTCCAGACTTGCTCCATCCTCCCACCCCATTTACCCTGTGTGTGCCCTCAATCTCTGCTTCACAGAGAGGCCTCTCTCACTCCCTGTATGCTAGGTTCATATTTTCTTAGAACCTGGTTTTATTGCTATATTCATTGTCACCTACTTCTTCATCCTCTTTTACTAACTCCTCCTCATCAGTATTTAAACAGGCCTGTTTTATGCCATTATTTCCTGTGTTATTGCTCTTCATTTTCACAAGCTTTCTTTTAGTTTTTCACATCCCATTTTCCTTCCTCCTTTATGGAGCGCCTTTCTGCTCTTTTTATATCTACAATACCCTTTCCCCTTCCTGTTAATGCTGAGCTTGTATCTATTTTATTCCCAAATTATATTCTTTCGTTTATCAGAAATCATTGGAATACTTAAATACACAGTATTTATTATAAATATTGGCTAATGAATGTTAACATTTTAATTTTGGGATACTTTTGCTTTTAGGAAATATTATGCAGTTAGGTAGTTTACAGCCTCATAGCTTGAACAGATGTCCAGTAAATAAGGAACTTTTGAAAAACTGCATCATGTCATCACTTGCATTTAATAATCAATTTCTTAAATTAATTTGGTCTCTCAAGAGTGCTGATGATTATCTTTATTTAGTATGTGGTTGATAGTCATCAATTGCAATGTCAGTTCATTATAAAACTTAAAACAGTGCAAAAGGCCTAGCCATGATGGCACAAGTGGTAGAATGCTATTGCATGAGGCTGGGGCCACATGGTAAGTCCGGGTTCAATTCTGTGACCAACAGGTCAGACGCAGTGGCACAGTCTTGTAAACCCAGCGAACTGTGATGCTGGGGCAAGAGGATTGCGGCTTGGTAAATCCCTGTCCAGAGTGCCTATCTCTGCTTGCCTCTCTCTCTTTTCCTCCTTCTCTCTTTCTCTCCACTAGAAAAAAATAGCATAAGAGTGTTTAGTGCTATCTTGATCAGTGTAAAATTGCTAGTACTTAAGAACACCAAAAGTTCTGTCTTTCATTCATTGTCATCAGTGATTTTAGATGATTCGGCTTTTGGCTTCAGAATCAATGAGATTTTTAAATTTTCTTATTAATTGTTATTATTTAATTGAATCATGTTTAAGAAAAAAATGGATGATGTTTCCACTACTTCATTGTATTCTTCCCTTACCAAAATACTACTAGTAGTAACAATAATAATAATAGTGTCACACAACCATAAATTGCAGATATATTGTCACTTCTTTTGCTGGCTGCTATGGGCTAAATGTCTCTGTTCCTCCAAAATTCATATGTTGAAATCCTGATTCCCAAGGTGATGGTATTAGTATGTGAGGCCTTTGGAAGGTGATGAGGTAATAGACTAGAATGCTCCTGAATGAGGTTAGCATTTTTATATTAGTGTGCTTACATGAGTGTTCCAAAAAGTTTATGGAAAAATTAAAGTATAAGTTTGTTTTGGTGCAAAACTTTTTAAATATATGCATCATTTTTTCATAATACACATTTTCTATGAATTTTTTTGGGAAGAGACCACCTCTCCCTGCCCCAAGATTTTTTCCACATTTTAATCAACCTTTTTTTTGTCACCCTCCTGATCATCTTACTGAGAGCCTCGGAAGGCTCCCTTTTGTCATGTGAGATCACAACAAAAAGATGTCCTTTTATGAATTGGGCAGTAGGCCTTCACTGGACACCTGACCTGCTGGCACCTCAATCATGGACTTTTGAGCCTCTAGAACTAGTTTTTTATAAACTATCCAGTTTATGGTATTTTGTTACAGCAGCCCAAACAGACTAAGACAATTGTCATTTCTTTATGGTCTGAAACAACTGTTCATTAAGAGACTTAATGCAATTTCTTTTTTTTTAGCATTACTTTCCAAGTCGAAATTTTTTCTTTTAGTAAATGCAGTTAACCTGTTTGATCATAACTGTTTTCCCCTAGTTGATTGCTTAAGTATGCTATATTTCTTTGTAGGTTTTAAATGGCTTTGTAGTATTATAGAAATCTTTACTACTGTATTATAAGGTTTTTGTTTTTGAAATCATGACTGAATGACTATTTAGATACAGAGGAACTGTGTTACTTCCTACATACAAAATATATTAGCAGGGACCAGCAGTTAGCGTAATGGCTAAGTTGCTGGACTCCCACGTAGTCGACCGCGGTTCGCCTCCCGGACCCGGTGGCTTAAAACTCACGCAGGGCGTGTGTGCGCGCGTGCCCAAGATCCCGAGAGGAGAATGGAGGAGAAGGGATTGCGGCGTGACCGTCCCCCCTGGGGGGTGATTTCTCGCCTTCTGTCTCTCATTCTCTCTCTGTCTGGCGGGCGCACGCGCCCTATAGCAAAAACCTCTCCCCAAAAAAAGAAAAAAAAAATATATATATATTAGCAAACTTCTGACCTCACAAAAGCTGTAGTATTTTGACATGGAAAAGATTTATAGTGGTATCACTACCACCTTCTTTATAAACAGTTTTGAAAGACTAATGATTTAGTTCACGACTTTTGGAGAAACAGTATATCATCACATTAAAAAATTTTTATGTAACTCTATAGGCAGTTTTAGTCACAGCATAGGACTGGGTATAACAAGTAGCTTTTCCCTGGCTCCTATTTCTCTTTCTCTCTTTTCTGTTGACCCTCAGAATCTTTCCCTGACAGAAACTCGCCTCCCGGACCCGGTGGCTTAAAACTCACGCAGGGCGTGTGTGCGCGCGTGCCCAAGATCCCGAGAGGAGAATGGAGGAGAAGGGATTGCGGCGTGACCGTCCCCCCTGGGGGGTGATTTCTCGCCTTCTGTCTCTCATTCTCTCTCTGTCTGGCGGGCGCACGCGCCCTATAGCAAAAACCTCTCCCCAAAAAAAGAAAAAAAAAATATATATATATTAGCAAACTTCTGACCTCACAAAAGCTGTAGTATTTTGACATGGAAAAGATTTATAGTGGTATCACTACCACCTTCTTTATAAACAGTTTTGAAAGACTAATGATTTAGTTCACGACTTTTGGAGAAACAGTATATCATCACATTAAAAAATTTTTATGTAACTCTATAGGCAGTTTTAGTCACAGCATAGGACTGGGTATAACAAGTAGCTTTTCCCTGGCTCCTATTTCTCTTTCTCTCTTTTCTGTTGACCCTCAGAATCTTTCCCTGACAGAAACCAGACACACAGAGAGAGAGAGATTTTTCAGGATTGCAACAGACTCCACTACCTTAGGCTTTAAAACTAGCTTTCAAAAATAAGTGATAGAGATTTTGATCTGGACAAGTTCCTGTATCACCATAGATACCAGGCCCCCACAGTGAAATGATGACATTTTAATTAGGAAGATGGCTTTCACTTGTGAATTAAAGCTTTCCACTAAACAAGTTCAGGACTTTTCTAGAGATTTTGAGGGTGAAAGAAAATGATGTACTTACTTGTTTTTACAGGTCATCAGGAAAAAGGGTCTTTGTGTTGCGTTCTTTCAGAGCTTAGTACCTGACTATGAGCTCCCCCATGGTAAACGTGGCTAGTGATAGTAACTAAGCATCTATGAACTTGCTTTTTCCTCAAGATAGAAAAGCTCATTGGTCATCCCAAAGTAGCATGACAACATGATCTGGACAGAGTTTCTCTAAGATTATAATATAGGATTAACGTTTCCTAGATAAATGCATGTGTGGTATATGGTATGCGATGGTAACTCTGTGAGCATATTTTATTTTTGCAGTTGAAAATTCTGAATTATTCCTAGTAGAGCAAGGATACCAGTTCAAACGCGCTGTGTTCAGTGGGATCTATGAAAGTTAACCTTTTTCTTTAGCCTCAAAAAGAAATGATTGGCAAAGTTGAACACATTGATTTCTTTTGTAGTTAATTACAGAAGTTCAGCAAGCAATAATTCTTCTGTGATGTCTTTCCTCTCTTACGATCCGGCAAGTGCCAATAGTACACCGTCAGTTGATTTGTCATGTTTTAAGAGGTGTAGCTTTCGTATCTTTAGCTGCTAGAACTCTTCTTGGCTTACCTCATGAGTTCCAGAACAGATGTCATCTTTTAAGTCTACACAAACTCCTTTTGTATATTTGGTCTCAATGTTGTTTTCACCACTTACTAAAAACAGAATTTCAGTAATTTTTCAGCTCTTACTCAAAGCTATTTTCTTAGTACACGGTACACAACTTACAAGACTGATGATTGTAAAACCTCCTCAAGTTATACAGATAGAAAGATTTCATACATTTCTTTCTTTCATTTCTTCTTAATTGCCAGAGGGCATGTGTACTCACCAGAGGGGAGCAGAGGGGAAAGAGAGACAGAGCACCTCACACTGGGGCATGGTCACGCATCAATCCTTTTCCTCCATTTCTTCTTCCCATCAGGATTTTGGCTATGCACGCACACACATCCAGTATGTTTCTCAAGCCCCCATGGCTGGAATTTTTCTTGGTTGGCCATGTGGGATTCAGCTCCCTACACACAGTGTTTAACCACTTCACAACACGTGGCCCAAATTTCATGTATCTTTTATTTCATGAGCTTCAATTGATAATTTTCCATTATTTCCCCAAGTATTTGTCTTTTGGCTCTCATCATTTTTAGCTTTCTTCATACTTAGTAGAGATTAAACACGGGGTACATTCACTTTCAAGTAGATAAACTTTGTGACATGTATAAATAATTTTCTTTACTGATATAGTGCATTGTGTGTGTGTGTGTGTGTGTGTGTGTGTGAGAGAGAGAGAGAGAGAGAGAGAGAGAGCGCGCACGCCAGAGGGACTCAGTCACACTTAATCTCCTTTTCTCCATTCCTTGATCCCATCAGGATCCTGGGCATACATGTGTACTTACCTAGCATGTTTTCAATCCTGACCTGGGTTAGGATTCGAAATGAAGTTGGCCATGTGAGATTTGGCTTCCTCCACACAATGCTTAATCATTATGCTGTGGGGCCAGCTCATAAATAATGATAATAAAAGTCACTCTTCAGTAGTTCTTTTTAAAGATAATATATGTTGCCAGTCATAATAGTAATGTTATTAATTGGTACTGGTAGTGTTTTATCATTTAAAATAAAGGTATATTAAGCTAATCATTTTTTTTAAATTCCCCTACAGCTTAATCTTATTTGTTTAGCATGTCCTTACTATTTTATCCTTACATTTGAATGAAAATTAATTTGAATTATATTGTGTATTTAACACTCAAAATTAAGGGTTGGCAAACTTGCTAATCAGTGACTTTTTAAAAAAAATAATTATTTTATTTAACTTCGTTATTTATTTTAATTTGACCAGAGAGGGACAGAGTGAGAGAGAGAAAGAGGGAAAGTTAAAAAGCAAGTCACCAGGTTTGGGACTTGAACCACAGTCAGCCCTGTGGGAGTCCAGATCCCTTAATCACCAGATCACCTGCTGGCCCCACCAGTGGTTTTCTCAAATGGCCCAGGCACTAAGAGTCATTTTTAAATAGTTGAAGAAAGGAACTAAAATAAAAAAGTATGCAACAGAGTCTGTATGTTGCTTATAAATCTTATTTACTATCTTATACATGAATGAAAAAGTATGCAGGTCCTGCTATATTTTCTTGGTAGATGATTTCATCTTTTTTGCCATTGCTCCCTTCCTCCTTTTTTCTTCCTGTTCCTTCACCCTTCTCTCTCTTGCATTATTTTGATTACCATAAGGTACACTGTTTTTGTTTTACACTAAATGTAAGTTAGTACTGTAATCCTAGTTTCTGTATTATATAGTCATGTTATTTTCTTATTCTTTGAGATATTGCCTTGTCATGAACAACCCACACTAGCATTAGTGCTTTCTTATTTTATTGCCATCTTGCAGTGTATGTTCACATCTAATTAACCGTCTGCTTTTAGCCTTAGGGTCTTTTGGCATTATTGCTTTCCACAGTTTTCCATTTCACTGACTGACATTACATTTCCATTCTGCCCTGTGAATAATTTTTCATTAACTGACTAAATTTTTATTAAATTTCATACAGAATTCTATCACTGCTCTTTGATTTAAATTTGGTAATCACTTTCAATCTATCTGTCTTACAGTGTATTTTTTCTGGTCTCTGGATTTATTCATTCAACATAAGTATTTTGAGATTTATCCATGCATGTTGTGTGCATTGGCAATTTGTTCCTCTTTTATTACTAACTGATATTCTTTTTTATGGAATTACTTTTTTTTTTTTTTATGATAGCATGGGACAAAGGGGGGAAAAATGAAAAAGTCTTGATAGGGCCTCACTACTCTGCAATCCCCTCTTTCAGTTCTTCATCTCCTTAGGTCTCTTGATACCTGTGCATGCCTGATGTGTTTTCAGGCCAGCCCAGAGATCCAAACCCGCAGTAGGCCATGTGGCTTCCAGCCTTGCAGGATACTTGTGTTATAGCTGTACCATAGTAGGTGGGGCTATCTATTTACTTATTGGTGGGCATTTAGGCTGTTTTTGTTTAGGGCTATTGTAAATAAAGCTATATAAATATTCAAATATAAGGCTTAGGGTCAGCATGTTTTCATTTCTGTTAGGTAAATATCTAAGGCAAAAAAATGGTTAGATTTTTGAAAGAATATGATGTTTCCTTTCTTTTTTATGATAATGTGTGTACATGTGCACATAGAGAACAGTCTTTCCACCCCATGATCCTGTTTCCCTCACCTTCTGGCTCCTTAGGATCATAGGCACTGGCATGCATGCCTGCCATGTATGTCCAGCATATTTTCATACTTGGGAATCTGAACCTGTGGTCGCCATGTAGCTTCCAGTCTTGGATTTTTTTTGCGCCACGGTGACAGGACCTATGTTTACTTTTTAATGAGACTACCAATTTTCCAAAGTGGTTATATCACTTTACCTTCCCACATTATTAGTTTAGAGTTCTCATTCCTCTAGATCCTTACCAACATTTGCTGTTAGATCCCACATGGCCAGCAGTTTGAATCCTGGCCCCTGTGTCTTGAAATACACACCAGGATTGGTTACATGTGTGCCCCATATCCCAACAGGAAGAAGAAATGGAGAAGGGACTATGTGTGACCCTGACCCATTGGAGTGTGCTTTATCCCTTTCTCCCCCACCCCCATGTCTATCTCTCTTGTGAGCACATGCGCTGACAATTAAAAAGATTTTTAGCCCTTTTAATGGATGTGTAGGACAGTTTCATTGCAGTTTTAATGTGCCTTTTCTTTTTTAAAAATGATTATTTTATTTAACTTTATTTATTTATTTTAATTTGACCAGAGAGGGACTGGCAAGAGGAGGGGCATAGGGGTGGGGTGGGTTGAGTAGTGAGAAAGCAACCCACCAGTTCTGGGACTCGAAATGTGGTTAGCCATATGGGATTCCAGCACCCTTAACCACTATGCCACCTGCTGGCCCCATAATGTACCTTTCTTAATAACTGCAGATGTGACCAACTTTTTTTTTCTTGTCTTTTTTTTTGTGTGTGTGTGTGATTAACTTTTCAAAAGAGTCTTTGCCCAAATTTTAAAGGGCTTATTGTCTTCTCATTATTTAGTTGTAAGAATTCTTAACATGTTATATGTTCAGGATGCAAGTCTTTTGTCATATACATATATTATGAATACTCTTTTCCGTTTCATGATTTCTCTATTTTTCTTTTCTTTCCCTTTTTTTTCTTTTTTTAGAGAGGGAAATTTTTTGCTATAGGGTATGTAGCTCACTGGAGAGACAGAGAGAAAGAAAGTGAGAGATCACCCCCCCCCCCCCCCCCCCCC
>NW_006198219.1:2610163-2618000 GCF_000334495.1 Tupaia belangeri chinensis
TCGCCAGGGAGATAGCCACATCGCAATCCCTTCTCTCTCATTCTCCTCTCATGAATTTGGGCACATACGTGCATTCACCCAGTGTGAATTTAAGCCACTGGGCCCAGGATTCAAACCATGGTCGATCTGTGAGAGTCCAGCAACATAACCATTATGTCTTCTGTGGGTCCCTCTATTTTTCTATTAGCATTGTTATCAAAATATACCTTGCATACATTCATGCCCTTTAACCACAGTTTGATAAATTGTAGTAAATTTATACAGTTGTGCAACCATCTCACAACCCAGTTTTATAATACCGTTACCACCACAAAAAAATTCTGTCATACCTATTTGCAGTCAGTACCTCTCCTACTCCCAAACTCAAGAGAGTACTAATCTCCTTTTGACTCTGTAGATTTCCCTTTTTCTAAAACTTTGATATAAATAGAATCTGTGACAGGTAATCTTATATATCTGTCTTCTTTCACTTAGTACAATGTTTTTGTAGGGTCATTCATGTGATATGTGTAAGTAGTCCATTCTTTTTATTGCTGAGTAATATTCCACTCTACAGAATATTTTGATAAGTTGATGAACACTAATTATCAATAGGTTACAGTTCTATGACTGGTAAGAATAGTACTATTTTGTTTTTTAACCCCCTTCACACTTTTTTCTTGAAAAGCAAATTTGTTTTGTTTCGTTTCGATAAAGTCTAGGTTATCTAAGTTTTCTTTTGTATAGTATGGAAGAAAGCTTTGTCTACCATAAGAGAATTCAGTCTGAATGCCTTTGTTGAAAAATATTAACTTTTTTTCTTCTGTTGAATTACTTCTTTGTGAACTTGTGGATATTTTGGCATCTCAAGAATATTTAACTTCTTGTCAGTATTTATCCTGATTTCAACATTTATTTATGACTTTTGCCTATATCTTTTAATTTTTAATTATTTTGGCCAAGGATTGTGAAAGGATATTTTTCTATTTTTATTATTCTTCTGTATTTATTATATGTGATTCTTTCATTAAGAACATTCACTTACCAACTAGGGATATTTCATTATTCAAAATTTTAGTTCTTTTAGAAAATGATGGATAATATAATCTTCACTTTCATTCCCAATATTTGGAGTGATTAGTTGATGTGATAATAGTTACCACTAGTAGAAGCAGATGAGTTGTGATTGTTCTTTTGTTTTTCCTCTTTATTTATTTCTTTTTAAAAAGCACTGTTATGGGATCATGCCTTTTTATATATTGACTTTAAATCAGTTTCACACTGGATGAAACTGTAAAAATATCTAGATTAATGGTGGCTTAAGCAACTGGAGATCAAATGGTTGTAGATGTTGCTGGCATATTTTTCAGTTATTCCACAAGCACTCAGGTTTTTGTTGTTGTTTGTTTTTTTGGTTGTGTTTTTTTTTTCCTCCCACTTCATTGTCTTTAGGTGCCCTGTTGCTTGTTCTATTATGGTTACAAGATAGCTGTCACACCCCTGAGCATTATGTCTTTGTTCAAGTTGTAGAGGCAAATCCAGCTGCCAGCCAAAGTTCAGTGTTAGAAAATTCCTAGCGCATCTGTTCTGTGTCTTATTGACCAGATCTGATCACCTCAGCTGTCAGGAGGATTGTGAAAGCAGATATCTAGCAAAGAGTAATGGAATTGTCAGCATTTGGCTTAGTCTACTTATGAGCCATTACCTGGGCTGAAGCACATTTTCATTTTAGTGAAAAGTAGATTTTTACTTGTAATAAAGAAGGCAGGAAAGAGTTTTGGGAAATAACTAATAATACTTGCCATAAATGTCTCTGATAAAGCACAGAATGACTAGAATTATTATATTTCATTATTTTAGAAAGGCCATATTCACATATTTAACTTAAAATTTTGTATTAGAACATTAAGAATCAGGGGCTTGTCACATTACTTTCATTTTCCTATAAAACTCTTTTTATTGTTGAGTACATATTTCATGTCCTTGAAATATCAGCTACTGTTATCAGATCAAATAAGGATACATTATTCTTTTTTAAAATTTAATTTCACTTGTTATTATTATTATTTCTTTTAATTTGACCAGAGAAAGACAGAGAGAGAAAGGGAAAGTGAGAAAGCAAGCCGCCAGGTCTGGGACTCGAACCATGGTTGGCCATGTGGGAATCCAGCACCCCCAACCACCATGCCACCTGGCAGTCCAAAAAAATGTTATTCTAAGTATTGACATCATTAAAATCTTTTATTTAGTGCCACACTATTTTGCTTTGTTTTGTTTTATGATTTTTGCCATAGAATGTGTGTAATTGCTTAAGAGAGAGAGAGACAGAGAGAAGGAAAGTGAGAAATCACACCCCAAAGGAGCTGGCGATGGTACAGTTTCTTCTTCTTTATTCTGAATTTTGAGCATGCACACACATATACCTGGCATGTTGTTTTGCTTCTGGTTCCGGGACTTGACTTGCGAAGTCTCAAATTATGGGCTCCAGCACCTCAACCACCACATCACCTGCTGGCCCCACACTGTTGTTTCTTATAGGTGTTTTTCAGATTTATTTGGTAAAAGTTGGACTTTAAAAATAGTTCTTTTTTGGGACCAGCAGTTACCATAATGGCTATGTTGCTGGACTCTCTGTAGTCCACCGCAGTTCGAGTCCCAGACCTGGTGGCTTAAAACTCACACTGGGGGACCAGCAGTTAGCGTAATGGCTATGTCGCTTGACTCCCATGTAGTCAACCGCTGTTTGAGTCCCGGACCTGGCGGCTTAAACTCACGCTGGGCGTGTGTGCGTGCGTGCTCAAGATCCTAAGAGGAGAATGGAGAAGGCATTGCAGCGTGGCCTTCCCCCCTGGGGGGTGATTTCTCGCTTTCTGTCTTTCAGTCTCTCTCTGTCTTTCTGGCGAGCACACACGCACTATAGCAAAAACCTACCCCCCCCAAAAAAAAGGTCTTTTTTTCATTATTGATCATCACTATATACTCTCCCTAATTTTTTTTTTATTTAGTTTTTTCTTTAATTCATAATAGAACATGTACATGCACAGGGAGGGAGGGAGAGAGGGAGGGGGTTAAAGAGAGAGAGAAAGAGAAAAAATCACCCATCACAGGGTCTGGTCACAATACAATCCCCTTTTCCAGTCCTCTAGCCCTTCAGATCTTGAGCTCTTGTGTGTGTACCCAGTAAGGGTACACAAGTCAAGTCAGCTGAGCCAAGGGTTGGTACGATGGCTACCATATTGGATCCACTTTCTCTTGACCAGTGAATTACCTCTGTACCATGGAGCTGATCCTCTTTGCATTTTCTTAGACTCTCTGTACTATCAATTTTCCTTTTATAGAACCTTCCTCTTCTAATCCATATTCCTCTTCATTCTTTTTCTTCCCTATTTCTTTTTCTTCACATTTTTTGCTCTCGCCTTTCTATGTTCCTCTTTATTTTTCTTCCTCTCTGCAAAATAAGGGCTAAAATAAAGTTAATTTCTGGTTGATAAGATCACATTGTGCTATTAAATATCCTTCTTAGTATCTTAATTTCATTTGGGTTATGCACTGTTGACTGTTGATTGTTAGCAGGTTCTAAAATAATCATATTAAGTTAGCTGAAAGTACATATCAGACATTAATGGGCTGCATGTTACTGAATCCAAAAAGCTACTGGTAAGCTCTGAATCACAATCAAGGTAGCTAATATAATTCTTGCTTTTAAATTATGTTATTTAATGTGATTCTCTCTTCCTTTAACCCTTGTAATCTCCCATGGTGCTCCATTAAGTTCTCAGTCTTTTAGACATATGTTAGCTTCAGAAAAGTGTCAGTTTTGTATATTAAGGCATATGCGCAAATACATTATAAGCGGCTTTAAATATTTTGACATAATATATAGTTATTATATATAGGGCATTGTGAATTTATTTGCAGTGTTCTTCATGATAGCATGTTAGAACGTTATAATTCCTCAATTGTTTTATCTGATTAAGGTGTTGTGCTTTTCACTGTTTTAAATTTACCTGAAAATCAGCCTAATTTTATTAAGTACATAATCTACCCAGGGAGTGGTTTAAAGCATTATTTGCAGTGTAGTAAATATAAACATTGTAGTTTTGTTTCAGCAGTAAGTATTGTCTATATAGTGAAAGATAACTACTAAGAATTTTCACTAGAGTTGACTTTGCATTTTTCTAACTATAACCTCTGTGGTTGTGGGGAAGCTGAATTTGGAGACATGCCAATCATTTCTGTCATCTCCTCCTTTTTTTCCCCACAGTCTTTCTGTCCATCTCTCCCCATATTTTCTTTCTTTCTCTCTCCCTACTCCATTTTCCTTTCTCCTTTCTTCACCTCTCCTTTAAACCTGAATCTGGGTTTCTTTATTTTTTGTTTTATTTTAATTGAATGTGAAATGATGTACTAATCACACTTCAAGAAAATATTATAGTTCTGAAACCTCCTTTTTTATAAATTGTAGAAGTAATTACCGATAAACTTTTGGAAGTAAAATGTTTTGTTCTCTGCTTCTCCCCCAACCCCCCAGTTAAAATCAGTTGGATAAAACCAAGACTTTGCCATGTCATAAAGCATTGTGAATTGAGTCACTTTGTAAAATGGTGCATGGACTATAACAGCCAAATAGCGTTAGCAAAATTCGTATTGTGTATTTGTCTTTTTTCTTTCCCTTAGTTTATTACCCTTCTCTTACATATTAAACAAAAAAGAAAAATAATTTAACTTCTAAAGAATTATATTGTTAAGGGGAAAAGTAAAATGTAATCTTCAGTCTTCATGGTACAAGAACTCTTTGATCTTTTTCAGATTTTTTTTTTTTTTTTGGAGAGGTTTTTGCTATAGGGCACATGCACTCACCAGAAAGACAGAGAGAGAGATAGAGAGACAGAAAGCGAGAAAATCACCCCCCCGGTGGGGGGGGAAGTCCACATGGCAATTCCTTCTCCTTCATTCTCCTCTCGGGATCTTGGGCACTCACGCACATGCACCCGGCGTGAGTTTAAGCTACCAAGTCCGGGCCTCAAACCGTGGCTGACTACGTGGGAGTCCAGCAACATAGCCATTATGCCAACTGCTGGTTCCCTTTTTCAGAATTTTAATATAAAACACTATCATCTACAGTGGCTCCTGGACTTGGGTATTTATGTCATTTTTACATTTTATTTCCAATTAACTCAAATTTAGTCAGTCTCTGATTTTTAAATTTTAATTATATAAAACTTAAAAAATTCTGTCAAATTTTATTTAATGCTGTATTTCTATTCACAGAGGTACTCTCATATGAGCCTATGGCTTAGTAAGCATCAGAATACTTATTGTTTGCTATTTTATGGAACAGTCCTCACAGCCATACATACTATACATACATACATTGCTATACATACTCTGTTCCATTAGCTGTGTGCCAACTGTTGCTTTGGTTACCGAGTTCATGTTTTGACCAGCTTTTTAGTGATCTTAAACAACCATGCTTCTTTTCTGACTGTATTTTTATGCCTTTTATTTTATTCCCATGTAATGCTTACAAGGAAGTTGGGAAAGAAGGAAAAAAAATGCATCATATTTATTTCTAAAGTAGAAAAAATAGTTTTAATTTAATAAAGAAAATGGTTGTGTCATGTTCTGAAATGTTTCTGAAGAAAAATCTATTTCTATTTATAAAATTATCCTGTCTATTCTACTATATTGTCTTTTGTCCAATTTTATAATTTTTAAAGTTGGGAAATTTCATATAGGATTAAGTGATTTGTTGAAAGTCACAGTGTAGAAAGAATATACTTAGAATATTAAATGTCTGGGGACCAGCAGTTGGCATAATGGCTATGTCACTGGACTCCCATGTAGTTGACCACGGTTCAAGTTCCAGACCTGGTCGATTAAACTCACCCTGGGCTTGTGTGCCTATGTGCCCAAGATCTCAAGAGGAGAATGGAGGAGAAGGGATTGCAGCATGGCCATCCCCACTGGGGAGTAATTTCTCGCTTTCTATTTCTCTGTCTCTCTCTGTCTTTCTGGCGAGCACATGCGCCCTATAGCAAAAATCTCTCAAAAAAAAAAAAAAAGATGAAAAGAATATTGAATGTCTGATTTAAAGAGGACATTATTCAGAAGGTATTACTACTTTTTCAGTAGAAATTTCTTTTTCTAGGCTTAGCCATAATGGTGTGTGCTGCTATGACACGGTGCTCTGTAGTCTGGGACCACACATAAATTGTGGGCTCAATTCCCTGTTAAATCAAAAAGCCAGATGTGGTAGCATGCACCTGTAATTCCATAGACTCAGGGAGGCTGAGACAGGAGGATTAGGAGCTTGAGGCTAGCCTAGGCAACATATAGAGACCCCATCTTAAAAAAAAAAAAAAAATCTCTAGCATGGTATTTTTGAAGTGTTTTTAGTCTATTTTGAGATCTCTTAAAATTGCCAGAGAATGATTGTCACCTGCAAACTGATACAGCATCAGATCTTCTATAGTCGAGTGGTGACAGAATGATCTGCTATAAAGAGTATAAGAGAGTGAAGTGTCCAAGACCCAAACCTGGCCTACCGCTAAGCTGTGGATTTGCCCTCTTGGTACCTTAGTTTCTGTTATTATAAAATGAGCATTGTTATACTTACCTACCTATCCTGTGATTGCAATTTAAAATTAGTGAATGTGAAGGCCTTTTTTTTTTTTTTTTGGAGACGTTTTCGCTATAGGGCCTGTGTGCTAGCAAGACAGGAGACAGAGAGATAGAAAGCGAGAAATCCCCCATGGGGGATGGCCACGCCGCGGTCCCTTCTCCTCCGTTCTCCTCTCGGGATCTTGGGCATGCATGCACATGCGCTGGGCGTGAGTTTTAAGCCACCCAGTCTGGGATGCGAACTGCGGTCGACTACGTGGGAGTCCAGTGACATAGCTATTACGCTAACTGCTGATCCCAAGGCCTTTTTAAAAGCTGGAAGCATTATTCATTCATGAAGTATTGCTACCTTAAGGAGAAAACATCTCTTTGGGATATAGTGTTTTCGGCAGATCAGAGTGGGACATTGCTAGGAATGTGACCACCCAAGGGCACAGAGGGCCAAGAATGGGTTTGGGTTTTGTAAAGAAAGGAGGTTCGGTAGGAGAATGTAAGGATGTAGAATAGAAGCCCTAGAGCTGACCCTGGAATATAGAGAAAATAGGTACACAAACTGGGCAGTTCTGAGATGAGCAGTGAAATGAAGTGCTCACGTCGTATTTGTCAGGATTACTTGTGGGATGAGAAAGATGGTCCTATTAAGGATAATTTATGATTTTACTGATTTAAACTGTATTAAAGTTGTGATTTGCAGCAGAGTGTGGGGAGCCAGGTAAATGAGGCAAGAAGTTGATTAACTGTTCACTGCTGACTGAAAAACCATTAAGCTCCCTAAAGAACACGGTGACCTAGAGTACTAGGAAAGAAGGAATTTTTTTCATGGACAGTTCATGGAGACTTTACACTTGAGGATAACGTGCGGCGTGCAGTTGTTTCTTCAGCAAGATGTGGCTACTATATATTTGTACAAAATGATCATAAAAATGCTGATTTCCCAACAGTGACCTAAAGTTGGTAGCAGTCATACCAAGATTTCATTAGTTTCTACTCAAATTAAAAATAAGAACATGGTAGTGACATTTTCATACAGCATTATGCAATATTCATGGAGTATATTTAAAGAATGTCTCTGATTCTGAGGATATTTTTTATATTTAAATATACTTTCTGTTAATAATAGTAAGTAGTGAGTTTTTTTAAGAATTACTTTATTGAATTTTATTTATTTATTTTAATTTGATCAGAGAGGGACAGAGTGAGAGAGAGAGAGAGACAGAGAAAGTGAGCAAGCATG